>NC_135660.1:69581227-69881227 GCF_964188315.1 Podarcis muralis | reverse complement strand
CATTTTATAAATTAAACACAGCTTGATTCTTTTCCTGTGATAATGACTACACTGTGACTACTTGGTTTCTGTTCTTTCCTAATGTAAGAGTCCATTGACCTTTGAAAAACTATTTCTATTTTACCCCCTTTGCCTAAATTGCGCTGCGGAAAGAATCTCGGGTTATCTCCTCTGCTCTCCATTTGAATCTGTTTGAAAAGGATGCTCTGCTTAACTATTTGTCACTTGGGAGAACAGCCATAGCTGTTCAGAATCATGGAACTTTCCCATACCATTACTTAAACAGGCTTTCCCCCTGGGATGCTCAGAAGATGAACTTATTTATTTTGTATGCGGTCTTGAAAAAGCTTACAAAATGTAAAGATTTAACAGCCATCAACAGCACTTTGAAAATTCATTAAATTGCAACCATTAAAACTATAGTAAACAATACAAGTCCGAAGAGCAGAAAATAAAACCTGTTTCACCTTCTGAATGTCCTGGGGGGGGGGGGGGGGGAGATGGGTCCAAATTTCCAAAAAGCAAGGACAGAGCTAATCTGGTGGGCTTCTCTAGGACAAGAAGAGAGGGTGCTTCAGTTGAGAAAGACTTGCTCATGGCCAGCATCCTGAATTCAGTTAAGAAGAAACAGAATAAGGCAGCTTCTTAGTAGCTTTTTGACCTCCTTTAGTGGGTTCTGTGCGTGTTAGTGCTTGTTTTGACCTATAAAGCCTTTGACTTATTGGCTCAGGACCGCAATATGTCAAGGACCGCCCTCTCTCTGAGCCAGACCCTGACCCAGACCCTGCAATCATCATCTGAGACCCTTCTTCATGTGGCTCCTCTGTGAGAGTTTCAGAGGGTGCCAACACAGGAACAGGCCTTTTTGCGGTGGCTCCCCATTTGCGGAATGCTCTCCACAGGGAGGTTTGCCTGTTGCCTTCATTTTGTATCTTAAGGCGCCAGGGGAAACATTCCTCTTCTCCCAGGCACTTCAGCTTATTAAACAATCTATGGCCTTTTAAACTTGGTGTGTGTGTTGTTTTTAATTGTTACAATGGTATATGTGTTTTTATTTTGTAAACTGTCCTGTTATCCTTTCTAGTTTTAATTTTGTTTTGGTTTTTGTATTTACATTGTAAGTTGCTCTGAGTTTACTTTTCATTTGTTTTAAAAAAGTGACCAATGAGTGCAATAAATAATAACATATGGGGATCCTGATAAGGAAACAAAGACCTTCCTTTAAGTTATGTTTTTGCAAGGACTGGAGGCTGGTCCATTAGGCTGGTCCTCAGCCAGACCCTACCTGTCTGTCCTCCCATTTACAACTAGCCCAGGGGATGGTCCTGGCTGTCAGGTTCCTTAGTCTCTCAGCATTGCCCTTGTAGGACTCAACAGGAAGTAGGGTGGAGACAAAACAATAATTCATTGGCTCTGCCTATCATTGGCTCTGGCTATTGTTGTCTCACTAAGTTCCACCCTACCGGTCCTAATGGATAACAGCCACCACTGGCTTCAAGGATATGAAAGGCTAGACTTGGTTTTTAACACCAGTGCCTTATGCTCTTTTCTGAAAATTAGATGGGTGGTGGCTACATGATGAACCAACTGAAGGTTCAGGACAACCTTCAAAGGTAACTCCACTGAATAGCCCAGCCTGAAGGTTACCAAACCATGAAACTCAGTGGCATGCAGCAACACAGTCACTTTAAATGGCTGTAGATGGAGAACCAACCTGCTTGAAGCCACTGCTGGCCACAGCTGCTGTCTGGGAATTCAAGAGCAATACTAAGTCCCACAGCAACTCCAGACTACATACCTGCCTTCAGGCATGATCTAAGGGTAGCCAATGTGGTACCTTTCAGATATAGTTGAATTACAATTCCCATTATCCCTGGCATGTGGTCATGCTGATTAGCGTTGATGGGAACTGCAGTACTTTTGGAGAGTACTGCATTGGCTGCCCCTGGTTTAACACCACCCAAAACAGGGAGACCAGTGACTCCTTGATGGACACACCAGTCAGGCAGTGAGGCAAGAATGTTATTGTCTCTTTCAGAGAACAAGACAGCCACCTAGGTACAACCAAGCCTGGTGCCGTGTCATAACTACACAATCCACACCTGTTTTGTATGTATTGAGCTTCAGCTTATTCACCTTCACCTAGTCCAGCGGTTCTCAACCTGTGGGTCCCCAGATGTTATTGGACTACAACTCCCATCATCCCTGCTCAGCTGGGTTCCGAGACCTCCCTGGAGCAAGGTATCAGCTCAGAGCTGTCCAAGGTGCTGCAACCCCAGCTTGACCTATTACAGACTATATTTAGGTCAGCTCTGGCCTTGCTAGCTAGGGATGATGGGAGTTGTAGTCAACAACATCTGGGGACCCACAGGTTGAGAACCTCTGGCCTAGTCCATCACTGCCTCCTGTCAAGGTTCAGAATTCCTACCACTTCACCTGCTTCTTCATTGACAAGGGTGGAAGGTGGGGGAGTATCAATCAACACACCAACAACGCTTCACCACAAATCTCTAGCCATCATCTACCAGGGTGCTGGTGTTGAAGAAGCAGAGGGGGACAAGATAGAATCTTGCAAAACTTCATAAGACAAGTCCTAACAGGCAGAGCAGCATCTCCAGCGCTATCTTCTGGGACCTACCTTGCAAGTAGGTGTAGAACTGCTGAGCTGCAGTGCCTCCTTTACTCAAACTAGCAAGGTGTCCCAGGAGGATACCCTGGCTGATAGTAATGTAAGCCACCAAGAGGTCCATGAGAACCAAGAAGATACGACTTCATGAGAGCGACCAAGTTTCCATTCGAAAGCCCAGCAGGAGCAGCACTGGTGCCTCCTGGGACGATGCAGGGGCAAGGCAGGGCAGTGTCGAGACTGGGGTGGCATGAAGATGTTGCTGCCAAGAGATCTCAGTTGGATTGTTACAAGCATATTATATGTATACACAAGTTTCAGCAATGCACTTCTGTTGACAGACAGTCTCTCAGTGGTTCTTTTCTTTGCAACACACACATTTGCAGAAGTTCTACAGCCTTTTTGTTTTGTTTTGTTTTGTTTTGTTTTAAAAATGGAGTTATTCACATGTCAAAATATAGTCAAAACCCATCTCCCATTCTCCTGACTCCCCCCTTCCTCGGTTGTGTCTGTCTCCATAAAATTAGCATGTATGTTTAAAAGCTGGTTTTCTCTCTGGTGGAACCTGGCATCCAAAATATTCTTTTAAAACTAATCAGGGCTGCTCGTTCTTTGGCTGATAGCTCCACACATAAAAGCCTTTAGAAAAGAAACAAATTTTCTTATTTTGGCAGCAGCATCAGCTGCTGTGGAAAACAATTGCCTGTTAGCGGAGAATTACCCCCACAATACTTAAACTACCAATTGTGCCTGGGCATAAAGTTCTCTTGGTTTTTATAGCACCGTCCTTTTATAGAACCACTATGATATTAAAAACAAATGAAAATGTTGGCTGAGCAATGTGGACTACATGAATCATACATGAATGTGGAATGGCTGCAACCGGCCAAGGCAGGCAGAGCGCTTGGCCCACCAGCTATGCTGTTAGAGGCACATGATGCGGCGGCACGGGTGCCATCCACTTCTTCCTTGCTCCCATTTGGGCACCTAGTGGCGCAGTTTCCATGGACAACGATTCCCCCCTCCCCTGAAACAGGCCTTTGTTTTGTCCTGCTTATTGCTAGCTGTTAAGAACTTGGCACCTGGCTTCCACTAAGGAAGACAACTATTAAATGTTAGCTGCACCTGTTTTGCTCCATGAATGCCACACACAGTAAAAGTTATTTCCTTCCAGGGGCATGAAAACAGTCGCTTCAGCTGATGCAGGGATCCAAATTTTCCTGTTCCTCATTTAGTGGCCAGTTTGCATCTTGCCGTAACTCAGAACGGCATCCTCTAAATTTTAGGTGTCTAAAACAAAGGCTTATAGGCTTTGGACGTAACCATTTATTGATGGGTATCTTATTACCTGTGCTTCCAGACAGACATGCATGTTAGTTGCACCTTTCAAGACAAGTGTGGCTTGACTGCCATTATGCAGAAGAATAAGAAGAAGAGTTTGGATTTGATATCCCGCTTTATCACTACCCTAAGGAGTCTCAAAGTGGCTAACATTCTCCTTTTCCTTCCTCCCCCACAACAAACACTCTGTGAGGTGAGTGGGGCTGAGAGACTTCAGAGAAGTGTGACTAGCCTAAGGTCACCCAGCAGCTGCATGTGGAGGAGCAGAGATGAGAACCTGGTTCACCAGATTACAAGACTATTGCTCTTAACCACTACACCACACTGGCTCTCCAGTTTAGACTCCTTTGTACCCTTGGTAAGGAGCTGTATTGCCCCTGCCTAGAGTACCCAGAGGAGCCTTGCCTGGTCGCCTAGAGTAATGGAGGAGCAGCCCGGGGAGCAGGCGGGCAGACAGGTTCCTAGCCACTCTGTGGTATAGGTTTTTTGGCATACGCTTCAGGTTACATACGCTTCAGGTTACAGACTCTGCTAACCCAGAAATAGTGCTTCAGGTTAAGAACTTTGCTTCAGGATGAGAACAGAAATCATGCTCCGGTGGCGCAGTGGTGGCAGGAGGCCCCATTAGCTAAAGTGGTGCTTCAGGTTAAGAACAGTTTTCAGGTTAAGAACGGATCTCTGGAATGAATTAAGTACTTAACCTGAGGTACCACTGTACTAGGCTTCTGAGACTCCATTAAATGGTGATAGACCGATCCCCTCCCTGTACGCTAAGTTCTCTGTATAACATGGAGGAAGGGCAGGGTCTGTCACTCCTACCCAGGATAAAGTAAGAGTCCCTTGTCAACTCTGAGTTCTCTGCCAAGCACAGAGAACTTGGGGGAAGCAGGTGAGGTCCTTCAGGTTGTGCCAGGCAATCCAGGAGAGGTGATTGCCATAAAGAGACTGGTGGCAACCTGACAGCTTCTGTGGATTCCCACTTACTCACCCATGTTGATACGATGCAAGCGAGAGCTGCTGTTGTCAGCAAGCCTCAGCTTGCCAGCATTTAAACTGCTAAATACAATTGCTGGGAAATAGCAGTTTCTGCCCCATCAAAAGTGCAGCTACCCATCACATCTTTGTGTATCAGGACCAGTGCACTCACTGAATGGGGTCTGTGGTGTCACAGCCAGGCACATCATAAGATTCTTCCACACTTAGCCATGCCAGTTTACTATTGCACACTCTCCCCCTCTTTCCCATCTACTTATTACCAGAATCTGTGCGACACAGACTCCAGTTCTAGAGTGCACATGCCCAGCTATTACTAGCTGTTCCTCCTTCCAGGCTTGCCCAACAAATTGCGTGAAGCTGTGGATATTGCTTTTGGTTGAGTCTGGTGAGAATAAGGCACCGAGGGAGATAAATGCTTCACACAGTCTGGAAAGGTATATATGCATGCATGCTCTTTGCACGTAAACCAGACATACAAAATGACAGAAAGGTCTGTAGTCCTATTCTTATGTTCATGTGCTGAGCCACGACAAGTCTCCCGAAGCCTGTCATCAGCACACGGGAAGTTGGCCATATTGAGTAAACTACTATATAAAATAAAAAAATTTAAAATGTACAATTTTCCCCATTTGTAGTTGTGGGCACATATGAACAGCAGCTTTGTAAGTTCTGTTCAGTTGGGTATTGGAGTACCCAAGCAGAGGAATGCAGAGATGCCCCAGGGAGAGGCAGGCAGGCACTTTTCTCCTGGCAGCATGGCCATACAGGAAGCCAGCATGTGGACTGCACTGCGTTGCTAGTCCTTGGCAGCCACATGGACGAGGAAGGGGTCAGACTTTGCCAAAGCACGAACGACATAGTTCGAAAGCAGTCAAGGATTGCAGGAGGCCATGTAACAGGGGCAGAGTATCTGCTTTCATGCAGAATGTCCCAGGCATCTCCATAGGGGGCTGGGAGAGACTCCTGCCTGAAATCCTTGGAGAGCCGCTGCCTGTTTGGTGTAGACAATACAGAGCTAGACAGATCAATAATGGTCTGACTCTCTATAATGTAACTTCCTATGTCCCTGCAAGGAGGAGTGCAAGAAACATATACAACCTCCATAGGTAGTGAGTGGGAGCAACAAGGAAGTCGGTTAATAACTTCCTACCTCTAAGTCCTATAAAGTTATACACTTGTATTTTATGCATGCCACTGACAGAGGGGCACACACTTCCCATGTGAACTATAACATTCAGAGCACTCTGGGTACCCCTGAAGTCTGTTTTTACCTGCTAGAAATCTTAGCTAACTTTCCATCTAATTTCAGATTCTGATTGTCTCTTGTCAAAATTTGAACCAGGAAGAAAAAGAAAACAAACCTGCTTCCTCCATTTTGACACAAATCCCAGGGATTTAGAGTAGCCACCAGCTCTGATAAAAGCCATTAATAAGGATGATACTGCCCATTAACAAGTACAGAAAAGTGAGAGAGTCTACATAATGAAGGAACATGCTACCAAAACCTTTGTCAGGGATGCAGTCAGTAGTTGCCTGCTACTTGTTGCAGGGAAAAAAATGGAAGGTGATAAGGTTTGCATGCATCATTGGTATTAAGCAGAGGTGCAAAATCCACCCTCCTTCCTAGGCTCTCAGTAGCAGGAGAACCTTATCACTGGTGCAATTAATGCTGCCTTTGGCTCATTTCTCTCCCTTGATAAAGTTGCTAGGTCCTTCTACACATTTATATTTAAAACAGGCATTGCTGGCTGACAGATCCTCAATTCCCACCCATTAAACTTGAGTGAATTTCAATATTTATGCAATGAGAGTCTAATATGCCCAGCCTAAGGCAAATATAATGAGGGTAGGAAGTGGCCAAGTTCCCTGGTGTGGTCTTAGCAATGTACTTCCATACTAATCCACTATAGCTCTGCTATTTAAGAGACATGTCCCTTTCCATAACTCCGGGCATTTTCTCATGTATGGCTTAAATTGCTTCTGAGCCTCTCTTGCACTATTTATGGGAACATGTGATTGGTAATGCAAAGCGGAATTGAGAAGGGAGGGAGGGGCCATAATAGAGCACATGCTTTGGATACCAAATCTCCAAAGTTCAAATCAATCCCTGGCCTCTCTGGCAAGCAGCCATAGACCCGGGAAATGCCCTAGCCCAAGATGTTGCATAGCTGCCATCAGTCAGCATGGGCAACACTCGGCCAGATACCTCAATGGCAGGGCTGGTCTACCCTTGAGGCAAGTTGAAGTGACTGCCTCAGGCAGCAGACTCCAAAGGGGCAGCAGATCCTGATGTTGATCTTCCTCCTCTCCTTGTCCCTGATGCAAATCTCCCCTCACCACATCTTCCCTGGTGGGGGGGGGGCACAATTTTGGGGTCTGCCTCGGTTGTCAAAATGTCTTTGGCCAGCCTTGATCTATGGTATAAATCAGTATTAAATTATTCACTTTATAAAACACTCCCCCCACAAAAAAGAGCCCAAATGTTCATTTGTTGAGGTATATTCTTGCTTAGAGGAGATTTTATATCAACCATGCAAAGTGCTTTATTCCTTTGTTGTTATTTTTAAATGTTACCCTTCCTCCTTTTTTATGCTACCCTTCTTCCAAAGAATTCAGGGTGGTTTGCAGTTTACCCCTTCCATTTTATCATCACAACAACCCTGCTAGGTAGGAGTGATGGAGGGAGAGAAATAGATAATAGCCAAAGGTTACTCATGGATGGATAAGGATTACAACACGAGTGGGGATCCTGAACTGCATGCTGCCCTTGGTCTAGTTTCATGAAAGGGGGGAGGACCCAAAGGGGGAGAAAGAAGGGAAATACTGGCACGGGGGGGGGGGGAGGCAAAGTGATGGATAGGGTTGCCAAACGTCTGGAATTTCCCAGACATAGCTGGAATACGGCAGTCGGAAGCAGTGTCCAAGTGGAAATCGCTGAAATGTCCGGACATATGTCAGCCCATGTTGGAATTCTAGATTTTGTTGAATTTCCTTAAAAATAGCTCAACAATTTTTTGCCCAGATTTTATGGCAACCCTAGTAATGGAAGGAAGGGGGTGGGAACCCTCTGCAAGTGGGCAGAAATGAAGGAGGGAGAGGGAGAGAGATGTTCCTCACCTGTGGGTTACAAGTTTCACATGTGAAATGCCTTCTGTGTCACACGTGCTATTCCATGCCTGAGTGCCCACGTGGCTTATCTGGAACAATTCAAGGCTCTACAGGACATGATGCTAAATGCACAAAAGATGGCAAGTGCATGTTTAGGTCCCCTACTCCCATAACATCTCCCAGAACATAACCACGTTAATGTCACTATATTCCCTCCCTCTTCCCCCACCACACACAATGGACTGACACTAGTGGAATGAGAGGCAGGAAAACACAGAATATTGTTATATGTTGGGACACCGGTTCTGTTGCTTGAGGAAAGGAATGAAATGCATGGTTGCTATTTTCAGTAACAGTGGCATATTTAGTATAACTCGTTCCCACCAGCCCCAGGCAGCATGGCTAATTGTTGAGAATGATGGGCATGGCAGTACAACAGCTATGGGTTACTCATCTGTGCAGCATAAAGTCTTGTTTGGCCTGTACTTAAGCCATGGGTGCCAATGGTCAGTGTGACACATAAATGAACTGAAATTATTGCACGTTACCACTATGCAAATGCTGACACTATACCAATCTTCTAAAACCAGAGTTTTGATGCTATGATTGACTTCAGATAGGGATTTGTTGCTGCAATTCCACCCCTCCGCTTTCCAGACACTATAATCTAGATTACAAAGTCACCTGCATTTTTAACATGGCAGGTTAAAATCTCTCCAGTAAATGCAGTGAACAAAACAGAGCTGAAAGAATCGATACATCAATTTATCAATTCATCAAGGAATTAATTTATGAGCCAAGATCGATTAGTTACAGTAGCCCATTTATCTCAATAGACGATAACGGAATCCATTGATCTCAAACTGTGCATAAGATGAACTAATTAGAAGCACCTCTGCCTAATCAGGATGCTTCAAGATAGAGGGCTTCCCAAGAGTCAGGTGTGCCAATTCAGTTTGCCCGACACCCACAAGTCACACACTGACAATACCAAATACTCCAAATGAAGAGGTTGCTTTAGTTACACTCTCTCTCTCTCTCTCTCTCTCTCTCTCTCTCTCTCTCTCTGTGTGTGTGTGTGTGTCAAATTGACAAAATAAAATATAAACAGATAAAATCAATTCAAAGCAAATTTAAAACCATATAAAACACAAAATTCCTAAAACGCTCAACCAACAGTACAATAGGACAGACAAGTGCTATCCCACTCCATGGTAGAGCATAACTTCTTAAATCTTGGGTAGATAAAAATGCCTTAGCCTGGTGCTTAAAATCCAACAGTGATGGAGACAGGCATTTCACAGATGAGGACCCATCACTGAAAAAAAGCCTGTTCTTATGCAGTCACTCTCTGCACTTCCCTTCAGTGAGTCACACGGAAAATGGTTTCTGATGAAGACCACAGCATTTGGACTACTAGTAGGATCAGAGCAGGTCGTGACGCTGTCCAGAAGGAGTGACTTGCACAAAAGCTCTGTTCTGCTTAGTGCCTCTTTCTTGAAGCTCCATCCAATGATGAATTGCTGTTAATGCGTTTCCACAAGGAAGGCAGTGTCTGCAAACACAGCTGCCCTCCAGGTGAGCTGCACCCTCCAGATCCCCTGTTTTCACTTGTTTTTTTAAGTACCTTTAGCACTCAAGATATGAAGCACATTTGTTTTGTGAAAAAACGAGCCTGTTCCCGCCTCTCGGTGATTTTAGCCAATGAAAGAAGTCATAGCAATGGCAAGCATTAAGAAAGCAGAGCTAGCCAATTCAACAAAAAGGTGCCTAGAGTGAAAAATCTCTCTACACAAGGAATTGCTTGGTTCGTTTTAAGCCTCCCTACCACCCCCGGTCTACCTTAGCAGATAAGTGACTGCTGCCCTGTAGTGTAGCTGTGGATTTTAGCATAGCTGTGATTGGGAAGCAATGTACCAGCTCAAAAGCAAAAGGTAGCAATGAAGACAGGAGTTTGTGATAGCTCTAACTCAGGTCTTATTTCACATAAGAAAATAAAACAAAAGTTCCCTGAATTACTCTACTAATGAAAGTAGAGCCCACCAGTATTATGCCCATATTGTAGGAGGCAGGTCTCAGAATGAGCAAGACTAGGTTTATACCATTCCTGTAAAGTAACACAGGGTATCTATACTGTTCACACTTTACTGGAGAGAGTGGGGAGTTGGAGTAATGTATGGCATCTCTTTTTTTTTAAAAATACTTTTTATTGAGTTTCTTTTCTTAGAGTCATAAACACAGAATAGAAAGAAGAAGAAAAAAAAGAAAACAGGCAAAGAAAGATAATAAAAAGATTATTACAATCCAACTTTCCATAGTTTTTCCAATATTCCAAATGGACTTCCCCACATCCTCCAGACTCTGCGTTCTTTGCAATAAAAGTCTCAGCAATTTGTTACCTTGTTTCTTAACTTACTGTGTCTTTCAGTTGTTATGTTTCTAAATTCACAGTATTGTATCCCAGTTTTGTACATTTAAAATAAACATAATAAAATTGTTTCATGTTACCACCTCTTTTTTCTTGTCACTTAGTTTTCAATTTACCTAATCAAGTTGCTAAAGCAAAAATTTCCTAGTCGTGCGTATTCTTAACATTCGTACAACTTATAATGTTTTTGCAAATAGTCCTTAAATTTTTTCCAGTCCTCTTCCATTGTTTCCTCGCCCAAATCTCAGATTCTGCCAGTCATTTCAGCCAGTTCCATATAGTCCATCAACTGCGTCTGCCACTCCTCCAGCGTGGGTAAATCTTGAGTCTTCCAGTGCTTTGCAATGAGAATTCTTGCTGCTGTGGTAGCATACATAAACAAAGTTCTGTCCTTCTTTAACACCTTCTGGTCCACCATGCCCAATAGGAAGGCCTCTGGTTTCTTGGGAATGGTATACCTAAATACCTTTTTTAACTCGTTATAAATCATTTCCCAGAAGGCCTTCACTTTTGGGCAGGTCCACCAAAGATGGAAGAATGTCCCTTCTGCCTCCTTACATTTCCAGCATTTATTATCAGACAGGTGATATATCTTGGCTAACTTGACTGGGGTCATGTACCACCGGTATATCATTTTCATAATGTTTTCTTTCAAGGCATTACATGCCGTAAACTTCATTCCGGTGTTCCATAACCTTTCCCAGTCTTCAAACATAATGTTGTGTCCAATATCCTGTGCCCATTTTATCATGGCAGATTTGACTGTCTCATCCTGTGTATTCCATTTAAGCAGCAAGTTATACATTTTCGAAAGTGTCTTAGTTTTTGATTCTAACAATTCCGTCTCTAATTTCGATTTTTCCACCTGGAAACCAGTCCTCTTCCAGTCCTCTTCCATTGTTTCCTCGCCCAAATCTCAGATTCTGCCAGTCATTTCAGCCAGTTCCATATAGTCCATCAACTGCGTCTGCCACTCCTCCAGCGTGGGTAAATCTTGAGTCTTCCAGTGCTTTGCAATGAGAATTCTTGCTGCTGTGGTAGCATACATAAACAAAGTTCTGTCCTTCTTTAACACCTTCTGGTCCACCATGCCCAATAGGAAGGCCTCTGGTTTCTTGGGAATGGTATACCTAAATACCTTTTTTAACTCGTTATAAATCATTTCCCAGAAGGCCTTCACTTTTGGGCAGGTCCACCAAAGATGGAAGAATGTCCCTTCTGCCTCCTTACATTTCCAGCATTTATTATCAGACAGGTGATATATCTTGGCTAACTTGACTGGGGTCATGTACCACCGGTATATCATTTTCATAATGTTTTCTTTCAAGGCATTACATGCCGTAAACTTCATTCCGGTGTTCCATAACCTTTCCCAGTCTTCAAACATAATGTTGTGTCCAATATCCTGTGCCCATTTTATCATGGCAGATTTGACTGTCTCATCCTGTGTATTCCATTTAAGCAGCAAGTTATACATTTTCGAAAGTGTCTTAGTTTTTGATTCTAACAATTCCGTCTCTAATTTCGATTTTTCCACCTGGAAACCAACTTTTTTGTCCATTTTAAAAACCTCTTGGATTTGAGCATAATGTAACCAATCCCGCACCTTATTTTTTAGTTTGTCTTGGCTCTGCAACCTCCAATTGTCTCCAATTTTTTCAATTATTTCCCAATATTTTGGCCAGTAGGCCTCCATGTTGGGTCTTTTCCTAGCCTTGGCCTCCACCGGTGATAGCCACCTCGGGGTCTTGCCCTCCAATAAGTCTTTATATTTCGACCAGACCGCAAAAATTGCTCTTCTGACAATATGGTTTTTAAATAGTTTATGAACTTTGACCTTGTCATACCACAGGTAAGCATGCCAACCAAAAGCATTATCAAACCCTTCCAGAAATGTATGGCATCTCTGAGGTGCAGTCCAATGCTATTATCCTGGCATGTTGTTCTTTTTAGGGGAAAGCCGAGTGGGGGGTGGGGAAGCTGACTGTGAAGCTGATTATAGCAGTGGTGCAAGCAATTATGGGCTGCAGAGGATGACAGGAGCGAAGGAAAGAATCGAAGATTTCAGCAGCAAGTGGGAAGATGTCAGGATGCCAGGCCTACTCACAAGTGAACAGCAGGTCTACCCGCTGAGAACAACTGAGGGGCAGACCCAGAATACAAGTTTCTCAGAGGCAAAGCTCAGTCACCAGACCTACTAGAAATCTACCTGTCCTCTGATGCTGTTTATATATTTGGAGAGTCTCCCCTGCCCCAGAAAAATTCCACAAAGAATGAAGTTCCTATCACTAAAAGCCCTTAAATTTCAAAGAAACGTTTGCTTGTTTCATGACCGCTGGACAGGTTGGGTTGACTTGCTGGCACTATCAGTGGTTTGCAGCACCACATGGACTTGGTGATAGTAAATGTCCCACTTGCCATGCAATGCTCATTCTACTAAAGAAAAATAGTGCAGACTTGCCACTGATCACAGTTCCAGAGCCAATGGATAGCAAGTGATAATTTTACTTACACAGCTGTGCTGTGCCAGGGCAGGGCAGAACAATTGTCACTACAACAGCAGCAGAGACACCCCACTGGTGTCTAACCCCCCCCCCCCCAAATCTGGTGTGGTACATCAGGTCATTGGTACAGCCAGTGTACATGGAAGGTCTTAGTTTCAGTCCCTTATATCTTCAAGGATCCTCTGCAGAGCCATTGCCAGACAGGGCATACAATACTGAGCTAGAAAGACAATACCTCTCTCTAAGCAGCTCCCTGTGGTCCCCATCAGCTCTGAAGATTCAGACCCCAATTTCCTGGTTTCACTAAGAAGGGAGACACTTTAGCGGTGGAAGTTCATGAATTAGGCAAGGATATAGCCGATTGCACAAATCAAGCAAAGTACCGCTGGTCTCATGAACTGGGCAGGAAATAGACTTTGCAAATTACTTAGGCAGCAGTATCTGCAATTTCATGAACCAAGCCATGTTTTAATGAATGAAGCAGTTTCACAAGTTTGTTAACATGCACACAGTTCAAAACACAACCCTCTGACAGATCTGAAGGAGTAAGTTGTGTTTGTGGTCGGTTTCCAATTTCTCAGTGCCAAATGATAGTTATTGTAGGGATGCAGTTAAGTGCATTTTTACTATTATTATTGGTCAAGTAGCCAAGGGGAAGCCTGAGCAACCTCTGAACAATGAGGGTGGGGTAATATTTGTCTACCAGAAGCAGATGAGGAATTTCTCTCTCTTCTCACTTTTTATTTCCACCTACCTGAGTTGTTGAAAGGTATCAGAGCCCCACCTCTTCCTCTGTGTAGTGTTGAACAAGACATGTTACCAAGTGCCAGAACTCTGCAGTGTGTCCAATACCCAGTATTTTTTTTCAGTAAAAAAAAAGTGCTGCATTCATATTGATAAAAGTGCCAGGGGAGCAAGCAGAAAATGACCACTACACCTGAGGATATCAGGCTAGCATAGAAGGCAGAGTATAGGCCGCATGACCCACCCACCTCCGTCCTCCAACACCTTGCCACTGCTCTCCGACTCCCTACAACATCTGCTGCCTGAGGCACTGGCCTTGCTTTGTCTAATGGTAGGGCTGGTCCTGTGTACAGGCTAATATATCAGGATAAATGTGTCAGGTTGGAGTCAAGCAGTTTGACAAGTATCATGCTAGCTATGTTTGCCTGTGAGTAAACTGATTCCAGCGGGACTTAGTTCCAAATAGGTACGCTTAGGAGAATTATAGCTTCTATCAATTGACAGTTCTACAATTTTTCTTTTTAGGGTGAAAAACCACTTTTGAAAATGTAGGCCTATTTATTTATTTTTGATTGCTGTGGAATTCCTCCTGGTGGGTTTTTGAAAACTATTTACTCTCCTTCCTCCTTTAAATGAAAAAGAATAGGATCGCTTTGCACTGAGTATTGAAATGAGAGGTCTGGAGCTATGACTAATTATAGTAGGGTTCTCATAAACAGCACCAGTCAGCTCCAACTGTATTATCAAACTGTGATATCCCTATTGATTTCCACGAGCCAAATATTTGCCATGGCTCATTCCGAGAGGAGATTTGGGTGTGAAGTAAATGGCTAGAACACAGGTTCATTCCTTAAACAAGGGACTATTACTACCTCGCCCATAAGAATGGCCACATATGAACCCATAACCTAGGTCAGATACTTTAACCCTCCACATTGCCCTTGATTCAAGAAAGAAGATCTAACCTAGCATTACCAAAATGCTTTCCAGTGATGACGCCTCATGTGAGCACAGCATCCATCCATTTATCCCATCTGATCTATCTCAAACTGACCAGTTTGCATGCAAATCATTTCCTGAAAGATGTAGATGCTCAGAGGAGAGCATCAACACCCAAACAAACCAGATGGATGTGCAAGATGTATGGGTGTATTTAATGCATCTGATTTTTATTTTTGGTTTTCCTCTTGCTGTGTCTGTGTCTGTGTGAAAAGGTCAAGGGGCCTCAGCAAAGAGGCCTAACACTTCTCTCTGCACCATGATCCTTTCAAAAAAATTTCCTCCCTCCCAAGCTGCTGTTTGCTGGGGGTGGAGGAGTTGCCACTGGCACCACACCCTTCATTCTTACTCTTGCATTCAAGCCCAGATCTGGAATGTTAAGCCCATGCAGGGCGAAATGAAGACACAAAGCATCCTTGCCTGCTGGGTGATGATTAGTGGAAGGTGCCATTTTGTTAGCAATGGAAGCATAAGCAATAAAGACAGGCTCCAATGAAGGAGTGGTACCTAGACAATTAGATGTGATGTGGATGTTGCCTCTATTGGCTTTAAAGGTTTTGCTGGCTTTATCTGTGTTTTAATTACATATTTATAATTTTTGTGGGCTTCAGCTGTTTTATCACGCACACCACTTAGAGAGAGTTCTTTGATTAAGCAGTTTAAATATGCAGGAGTCTGTGTGATTGTGGTTTTAGGTTAAGGGTATCTATCCTGGATTTGAGATGTCTATTTTTGTGTATCCTATCATAAAATATTAACAAGAATATAACATTTTTTAGTGTTCAAAGCACTTTCCATACATTATCTCAGTACGCCTTATGGCAAGTCTGCTGTTCAGTATTCTCATATTCTGTGTGTATGTGTGAGTGAGAGGGAGGGAGGGAGGGAGGGAGATTATTTCTAGTATATTCATAGCTGAAATGTGAACCAGTGACTTCACGGCTCACACACTTACTCAGAACATTATACCAGCTCCAAGATGTAACTACTTTAATAATCTTTAAATATAAAGACAATGTTTTTTTAAAGAGAGTTGGAGGTGATTAGGACAGAGACATCATCCCGTGTGTGGTGCACATTCATTTGGTTGAGTCTTCCTAGCACCACCTCTGGCCCAACAGGCTGTGCAGTTTTTCAAAAATCTGACCAGAGATTGTAGTGGGGCGAATGTTTATATAACCCAGGCAACAGTGCTTCTGTCACAGCATCTTAAACTTGCTAAACTTGTCTCCAGTCTACATGAGTAATCCTCACAAGTAACAGACAAAAACATGAACTTGTCTCTCTATGAGAGAGACAAAAACACAAACTTTCACAGAGTTTTCTGTTAAAGGTTTAGACACCAGGTTTGTGTGCCTGTGTGTGTGTTTGGCAGGGGGAGGGCAACTTTCAGTACTGAAGAGGCGGTTTCACTTTTTTGTCAAGTCCTCTCCCCAATTGTCTCTTTGAGCTGTATTACCTGTACACACTTACCTGGCGAAAAGATCCAACAGAAACCACGGGAGCTGCTTCTAAGGAAACAGGCATGGGATAGGAAATATTATAATAGCCAAAGCCTTCATTCCTCACCCCCTGTAGAATAAAAACACCCCAAACCACCTACTTTATAAACACCACTTTGGCTGTAGAAGAATGAAAATGATGGTGATATGTTTGCACGTGGTTTACTTTTGGGTACCAAGCCTTTTGCTTTGTTCGGTGCTCCAGAGCTAATTCTAGTCGCCCTTCCTATAAGTCTTGCCTAAGCTTCTCCGTTACAAGGCTTATTAGACCTTGAATTATGGAAGTGATGCCATAAAGCATCCCCTCAAGAGCAGCTGTCTGCAACAAGAGAGCTCTTCATTACACACAAGAGAAAGAATGATAAGGTTTGAAATTACTCTCTGGCTCATTCAGCCCACCCCTCACCCACCTCTGACTCTTTCCTTCCATTAATCCTGATGAAGCCATTTGGTGCGTGTGTGTGTGTTTAGCGGTCTCCTTTAAGGAGATGAAAAGCAAGGATGGGGAACAGAAATCTGGCATGGAAGCATCCCTTGAAAACACTGACGAGAACCATTGGCTCACCAAACTTCTCCAGATTCATCAAATGGGATGCCAAAGTTAAACTATGCTAAGTTAATACCAGACTTCAATATTTCACCAACACTAGTTTCAGTTTTACTTGGAAGGGCATGGGAAGCTATATATCCCCAGGCTTTTCAGTGGAGGAAATAGACACAAACTAGATCAGCTCAAATTGTCCTTTGCTGTCAGTTGCCTGTGATGCTGACAGACTCAGTAGCAAAGGGGAAGAGGTTACCCCACCTGCTTCATTCCTAGCAAAAAATAATGCCGGCAAGAGGAAGAGCATTCAGCCACAACTGAAAAGGCCCTGAAAGTAATTAATTTGGAGCAGGATTTTGGGGGAAATTAACTGTGGGCAAATGAATAGAAAAGGAACTGATTTGAGGGGTCTTCCGAGGTGGGGTGCAAAAGCAGTTGAAGAATGTATCTGGGGGTTTGGTTAGGAAATTTGTTGGCTTGCCTTCTAGGTCATTTAAAATCTATTTTTTCCCATCTATACATATAAATTAGGAATTGCAGTTTTAATGTAAAGTTGTGCCCATTGGCCTGTTCCCTGTACTCTGCAACACCCTCAGGTCATAACGTTTAAGTATATACGTAAACAACTGTCCAGCTGACAGTAATGGCACTTTATAAGTAATTAGCTGGGATTGGGAGCTATCAAAAAAGCATGCAGCAAACATTCTAAACTGGTCTAGATTCCATGGTTTGGGGCAAAACATGGCTGGTATGCATTCTGTTTACACTAAGTGGGAATATAAATGTTCCGTTTTATAGATGTTCGCTTTTGGCGATGTAAAAACTGAAGGGGAATATCATTCTCTGTATGCACAGTGAGACTTTATTCTTGCTCTCAGCCTTCTGACAACCTCAGAATTCCAGTAATTGCCAGAGCTAACATCATTCTTCATGCAGTAGAGCTCCAGAGGAGATGTCTAATGTTTCAACCATGAACGTCCTTCTCCTGCCCCAATTCCAGTTTCTCACACCTGGGATAACAGCACCTTTTGCTATCACTGAGGCCAATTTCGATAAATTAATTTGCACTGGACTGGATTGATTGGCTCATGCATGCAAAAATATCCGAATGTTATGGTTGACAGTGATCCTTTCACCCAATGTGAAATTAATTTTTAGGTCTATTACACACAACATTTGGGAGACCAATACTGGGTTTGTGCTCTGTATATGGGAAATTAGAACTGGCTGTGACCAAGACTGAGACATTCCACTTCAGTCATGGAGGGGCATGCTTTTCCTCAATAGTTATGCTATTTGCCTGTGCTGGAGAGCAGTGTGCTTATTTGCTAGTAACAGTGTTAAAAAGCAATAACACTAAATCAACTATTATGGAACGGCAACGGCCTTTTCTATTTTTCCGCCCGAGATTAAGATATAGCATGCAGAGTGTCAAAATGCATTTGGTATCTTGCTATTCCAATCGCTGGGTATATTAACCAATTATCATGTCATACAGTACTGTGACTTAAGACACTTGCACCAAGTCACCTTCAATTCCTTCGCTTTGCAAGAGACGCCTACATGTATTGGCTGCTCAGCATCAGCAGTTGTTAAAAAATTACTAGGACTGAAAATTGCATGGAAGTCTTTCCCCTAAGCAGGAAGCTCTCTTATACCAGGGCATACTATTTGGTCATCTAGCTCAATATTGCCTATGTCTGGCAGCCGATCTTCACAGTCTCAGGCAGAGAGGTCGTTCCCATTGTCTAGAACCTGATCTTTTTACCTGCAGATGCTAGGAATAGAATCTGGGGTGCCAAGCAGATGTTCTGCCCCTGTATCACAGGCACTGGCTATAGTTCTGCACTGATGAATGGTTCTCTTCTTTGAGGAGAGTCATTCAGAAATCCAAACATGAAGATCTGGAAAAGGACCAGCCTTTCTACAAATCAAGGTGCAGCAGATTGCAAAAGGCCACCATGTCCCAGTCTCCAGTTTCTCTTGCAGGAATCTCAGCTAAAGCATCCATGAAAGATGGCCATCCAACCTCTGCTTAAAAATCTCCATGGAAGGAGAGTCCATCACCCTCCATGGGAGTCTGTTCCACTGTCGAACCGCTCTTCCTGTCAGAAAGTTCTTCCTGATTCCATGAACCCATCCCTGTACTTCTTTGCAACATACGCAGTTCAGCAGCTCAGAAGCTTTGGGAGAACTAGGACTAAATCAAGAAGACTGGAGACTGCACTCTCAGTTTCTAAAGAGGCATTTGTCTTATCTGCATGGCAGGGCGTTTTGATTTTTGAGAAATGGAGAAACAGCCTGCTCACCTGGAAATAACCCTCAGCCCAGAATATCTTTTCTCACCCTAGCAGTGAAAAACCCAGCAGGCTTGCTGGGTTCACGCACACCTTTTCAACCACTAAATAGCAAACATGGCAAAAGCAGGTAGAATTGTGGGAAACACTTTCATGCCCTTTAGTTCTTGCACCGTATCTTGTAGTCCTGTTGTTTAGCGTATCTTGGGAAGGTTTGCATCAAGGCAAGCAATTGCTGCAAAGATGATTTCCATTTGGCAACAGCAGTTTGATAGCTAGTGACTCTTCTCATTATACATTTTGTGTGTGTGTGTGTGTGTGTGTGTGTGTGTGTGTGTGTGTGTGTGTTGTGTAAGGAGAATTGTTTGTGCACTTGCCTAAAACAATTCCTAGTGTGGAGAAGAATCTGAATGGAGGTAGGTTGTCTTTTTAGCAACTTTGCAGACACAAATTATGATATGAAAGTGGTTTCCTCCCAACAGGTGCTAGACCAGTCATGTATGCACAAACTTACATGTATAGTTTATAGTCTTTTTGAATTATGGTATACAGCCTTGAGACTGACGCTGGAGGATGCATAGAAACATTTTAATAAATGACACATGAGGACACTTTACCAAATTTTTTTAATTTACCTTGCTTATCTGGACAGAATGGACTGTAAATATTTCTGTTTTTTGCCATCTAGTTTTTGTTGTTGTTGTGAAATATGCACAGAAACAATTCATCTACCTATGCAACCAGAATAGTGATTATGAAGACACTTGCATAATCCTATTCATGCTTACTCAGAAGTAATTCCCATGGCATTCAATGGAGTTTATTCCCAGGCAAATGGCACCTAGGCTTGCTCTTGATGCATTACACCCAAAGGCCACAACCTGCATAGAGTTAGGAACCCTTAAGGTATCTGATTTCAGCAGGCTTAAACATGCTACACTCTGCTTTGGACCATGATCCAGCACAAAACTGCCTCCACCAGCTCCTCTAGAGTAAATGCAACCTGGAAGTGTGTTGGGAAATTATGTGGTCCCTTATTTTTCAGGATCAGTTAGTTCAGCCTCGGGAAAACATGCACACATCCATCTACTGAGCGAACTATAACAGCTATAATGTTCCATGTGAATGTACTCTTGGTCTGTGTCGTTAGCTCTCCCTAATGCAAAACATAAAAATAAAAATAAAATAAAATTTCGCTTTCAGCCACTGTGTTAAGAGCATGAGGAAGAAAAGATGGAAGAGGCTCAGTAAAAAGCGCCACCTGGAGGCTTAATTCAAATTCCACACCTGACAAAGTGGAGTTATGAAAACTTGTTCCATAATTGGTGTGTGGGTCTTTTAAGATGCCATAGGACTCACTGTCATTGTCCTCCCCCCACCCCCAACCACAGAACCTTTAGCACCCCAAAAACAGCACAGTTCAATTGCGTTCAGACCTTTGTAATCTCGTTGCTGCCCTGTTGATTTACACAGGAATGCTGGGCTAAGTCCACAACAAAACATCACAGTATTCATTATAGGAAGTGATATCTATCACACATTATCCATACAATAATAATTACTTTTCAGCGGATCACTAAGAAATTTTACTTTTCTTTTCACAAAACAAATTGTATGGAGACAATCTCTCTTATAGCATACAGTGGTACCTCGGGTTAAGAACTTAATTTGTTCTGGAGGTCTGTTCTTATCCTGAAACTGTTCTTAACCTGAAGCACCACTTTAGCTAATGGGGCCTCCTGCTGCCGCTGCTGCGCGATTTCTGTTCTTATCCTGAAGCAAAGTTCTTAACCTGAGGTACTATTTCTGGGTTAGTGGAGTCTGTAACCTGAAGCGTCTGTAACCTGAAGCGTCTGTAACCTGAGGTACCACTGTATTATGTTTTCTGAAAGATTTCCCCCTCGATGAAGAGCCACAGTTAGAATCATACAATTGTAGAGTTGGAAGAGGCCCCAACGGTAATCTAGTCCAACCCTCTGCAAAGGAGGGATCTCAACTGAAGCCTCCGTGACAGATGGCCATCCAATCTCTGATTAAAATCCTCCAGTGGAGGAGAGTCCACCCCCTGTCAAACAACTCTTGAGTTGTAATCTCCTTTCTTGTAACTTGAAGCCAATTGGTTTGGGTCCTGCCCTCTGTGACAGCCCTAAGATATCTGAAGATGGCTGTCATATCTCTTCTCAGCCTCCTCTTCTCCAGACCAAACATACCCAAATCCCTCAGCTGTTCCAGACCCAGAACCCTTGATCATCTTGGTTGTACTTTGGGCACTCCAAGTGTGGTCTGACCAAGGCAGAATATCGTGCCACTATTACTTCTTTTCATCAGGACACTAGACTTCTATTGATGCAGCCTAGAATTACATTAGCTTTTTGTATTGCTGCTGCATCACACTGTTGACAAGTTAAGCCTGTGGGGTCTGCTAAGACCCCTAGATCCTTTTCACATGTAATACTGGCAACCCATTGTATATTTTTGTAGCTGGTTATTCTTGCCTAAGTGTAGAACCTGGCATTTGTCCCTATTGAAATTCATGTTACTAGTTTTGGCCCAGTTCTCCAGTCTGTTAAGCTTATCTTGAGTCCTGATTCTGCCTTCTCCCAGTTTGGTGTCATCTGCAGATTGGATGAGCATTCCCTCAACTCCTCCTCCGAGGTTCATGCGACACCCACACCCACACACCCACAGATGTCCAAAAAGCGCATGAGGCTTTAAGGCTAAGCCTGGCCTCTGAAGGACATGTGCACCTTCACCAGCAACTTCCTTTGCTAACCTCAACTTACCAAGTTCCACAGATTTCATACATGAATAACCACCAGTTTCCTTGCATGCATCACATTCCCACACATACCTTGTCCAAATCCCATTCACACACAAAGAGCATATGCCAGCTAACATCATCACAACCGCCTCAAGGCCTTGTAATTGTGGGTTCACCTCAGCAGTAATTTGTGTGCTTGTTTAGTGATAAAAGCACTTACAGAGCACCCCTCATGGGTACCAATACCAGGGAGGAGCACACGATAGCACTGCTTTCGGGGGCCACATTCCCTTGTAGAGGTTCCTCCAGGAGCTGCTTACCAGTGGTGGACAGGGGTCAAGAGGCACAGGCTCTGCTGAGTTTCTCCTTTGCACTCATTGTTTTTGTCTATGGCTGCCAAATTCAATCAGTTTGTCTCAGAGGAGCCATCTTCTCAAGATGACTGAGGGGGCCTGACCCGACATCCTGACGTTGCAAGATGTTTTGATGTCACATGTGCAATGTTGGGAGGAGCCGGGGGCAGAGCCAAATGCCCTCTGAACATTGAGGGGGCCTGGCTGAAAGTGCTTTGGCCCCTAGGAGCTGGTGCCTATGGTTTGTTTTTTGATAGGTAGCAAAAAACCCAACTTATATGGGTTGGGTGTTAGCCATCTTGGGGAGCTTTTTTTTTTAAAAAAAATAAAAATAAAAAAGACTGGATGCAAAATCTGAAAATGCATTAGGAAATAAAGAGTTTGCACCCGTCTTGGGAGCATTAGCAAATATGCTTGCCCACCTGCAGACTGAGATGGTACAGTCCCCAGGGGAAAGTGCCACACACAGAGAGAAACCTCTCCTTGAGTTAATTAATTGGTTTAGATTTTTATCCCACTCTCTCCCAGAGGCACAGGGTGTCTTTCAATTTGAAAGCCAATTCTAGAGCGGGAGATAGAAAGAAACAAGCACAATGTTTTCAATTCTTAAAACTTTTTCCGCCCTTAGGAAAAATAAATACAAAACCTAACCACAGAAACAACCCATTGAGAACGTTGAAAAGAGACTGCTGGATCAGGCCAATGGCCCTTTCATTGTCCAGCACCCTGTTCAGAGACCAGCAAGCAGGGCCTGAGAGCCACAGCACTCTCCTCCTATGCAGTTCCCAGAAACTGACACTCAGCAGCATGCTACCTCCAGCAGAGGAAGGAGCACATCCCCACCACAAACAGCAGCCATTGGTTGCCTGATTCTGCAGGCATCAACCTAATCCTCTTTCAAAGCCATCCGAGTTGGAGGCACCACTGCATCTGGCGAGAATGGCCCACATCGTTGTGACTATGTGCTGCATGAAGGAGTACTTTATTTGGTCTGTCCTGAATATCCCGACATCCAGCTTCATCGAATGCCTATGGGTTCTAGCACTGGGGGGGGGGGGGGAGGAAACCTTTCTCTAGCCACTTTCTCCATGTTGCGCATATTATGTACATCTCTATCATTCCCCCTCTTGCTCGTCTTTACTCTAAAGTTCCCAATAGCTCAGTTGGTTAGAGCGCAGTGCTGATAATGCTAAGGTTGCAGGTTGGAACCCCATATGGGGCAGCTGCATATCTTGCATTGCAGGGGGTTGGACTAGACAATCCTCAGGGCCCCTTTGAATGCTACGGTTTTATGAAATGTTGTAAGCTCTCCTCAAAGGAGAGCTGCTCCGGCTGCTTGGTCATTTTGGTTGCCTTTTCCCAAAACTTTTCCAGCTCTGCAGCACCCTTAGTACACCCTTTCTGCTCACTCCCATTCCTTTGCCAACAGCTTTCGGTCCCTCTCTCCAATCATCTGCTTCAACCTGCTCAGGGAAGGAAATCGACACCTCCACATCTCTGTCCCTTCCGCAAGAGTGACACGTGTCCCTTCCCTCCGAGCTCAAGAACTTGATTGACGAGAGCAGCACAGGAGCAGGTGAGAGCACAACAATTAAGCCATCAATCAGCCTGTGACAAGCAGGGAAGGCAACGGCTGCAAACAGTCTGAACACCAGTGTTTTTATTCTATGTCGCCTCGGGCACGTACGCACCGCAGATAGATAGATCATCATTTGTAAGGACAACATCTGGGGTGCCTCCCAGACTGCCAGTGTTTTGCAGGAGGGATTCAAACGCAGGTTGCAGCTTAATGGTTTGAGTATTTCTAAGTGGATTAAAGCACTCTGTCGCCTTCGTGCAGCAAATTCGCTTTTAAAAACCTGCTTTTTGAAAACTGGACTTTTTGCGGTTTGGAAAGTGGTGGAGGAATGCATTGACGGGCAGATGTGTGGCCACTCTTCACGTCAGACAGGCTCGGTGTTCATTATTATGTAGCCTCTCTATAAACAAATCAGAATAAACGGTCGGTGAAGACTAGCCGTAGTCTCACAGTAAAGGTAAAGGGTAAAGGGACCCCTGACCGTTAGGTCCAGTCATGGCCGACTCTGGGGTTGCGGCGCTCATCTCGCTTTACTGACCGAGGGAGCCGGCGTACAGCTTTTGGGTCATGTGGCCAGCATGACTAAGCCGCTTCTGGCGAACCAGGGCAGCGCACGGAAATGCCGTTTACCTTCCCGCCAGAGTGGTACCTATTTATCTACTTGTACTTTGATGTGCTTTTGAACTGCTAGGTTGGCAGGAGCAGGAACCGAGCAATGGGAGCTCACCCCGTTGTGGGGATGTGAACTGCTGACCTTCTGATCAGCAAGTCTTAGGCTCTGTGGTTTAACCCACAGCGCCACCCGCGTCCCAAGTAGTCTCACGGTACCACTGCAAAAGCTTAGTGTAAGCAAATCAAGAGGGATGCCGAACGATCTGGTCCCCCGCAAGAATCCTTGGCCTTTGCACCATTAAAAGGGAGACATTAATGTTTGTCAGTTGCTTAAGCATTATGCAGATTAGTTAACACGCCCTGGCATGCCGGCTTGGCCCACTCTGGCAAAAACACAGTTATATCCTTCTTCGCATAACTGTGTGATAAATTAGGCAACTTCCGAAGAGCTTTGTTCCTTCTTCCAATGTAGTCCAGCAGAGCAAAAGCTTGCCTAATCGGGTGCTACACTCCTTCACCATCTGTTTGGGAGCTAATTACGGATGCAAAAAAGAAACGTGCTTTACAATTGCACCCGTAAAAAAGCTGTAAATGATTTAGGCGCATGCATATGCTCCCTGCAGAATTCAGCATGCATCTGCGGCTCCTTCTCCTCACGTTACAGACACAAATCAAGTGGAAAGTACCCAATGCTGACTAGCAGAATGTCCCTTGGATAGCGATTCCCTCCCCCCCCCCCCCGCAAATCCGCTCCGACTTTCGTCTTCTTGGGAATGGTAAACAGGGCTGCCTTGAAAGGATCCATTTGACTGCATTTTCTTCGCTTTTGCTTTTCAAAACCGTTCACCAGCATCGTGTAAACATTGCCCAAATCATTCCATGGAGCAGACAAAAGGAAACCAGAACCTGGAAGGCTGAAGGTGACTCTGCAGCTGGGCCAGCGAGATTTCAAAGCAGTTCCCTTCACACATCCTTATTCCCAAGGCTGGAGAAGATAAGCAACAACATACCAAGTGCCTGATGCCCAGGGACACCCCCCCCACCTGCCTCTTCATGCTCATGGAAGCAGTTGCAGTATCTGTTTTCTGCTAAAACAGGTGGGAATAACTCACCCTACAGTTACCAGGACAGATCGTGAAGCTGAGGCTCCAATACTTTGGCCACCTCATGAGAAGAGAAGACTCCCTGGAAAAGACCCTGATGTTGGGAAAGATGGAGGGCACAGGGAGAAGGGGTGACAGAGGACGAGATGGTTGGACAGTGTTCTCGAAGCTACAAACATGAGTCTGACCAAACTGCGGGAGGCAGTGGAAGACAGGAGTGCCTGGCGTGCTCTGGTCCATGGGGTCACGAAGAGTCGGACACGACTAAACGACTAAACAACAACAGTTACCAGAGTTAATATCTATAAGGCTTATTGTTTCGGTTGGTCTTGCAAAGCTTCTGAATACCCAGCTGAAGGGAACCCATCAGAAACAGACAATGACCACTAAGAGCTCAAAATCTTTGGTTCTCCCTGGTTGTCTGGGGTTGCTAAGAGAGGACACACCACCAACCACTGTCCCTACCATACTACAGGACAGGACGGTTTAGGCTTGGCTTGGTGGATCTCAAGATGCATCTTTGTGCACCACGTATACACAATGCGATTCCCATCTCCTGGCTAAAGTGTGAGCATCTTTAGCCACAGAAGGACCCTTCATTGCATCTCCTGCAAATGAGTGGATTTGATAATGGTCGAATAGTACACAAATGCTGGCAGGCTCTGCCAAGTAATCGTGCAACTGAGGATGCTCCTGGATGATGTTGCGGGACTCCAACTCCCAACAGACCCAGCCAGCATGGCTAATCATCAGAGACAATGGGAACTGTAGTCCAGCCTTGCCCAAGATGGGAGGGGCTTCCCCTTCCTGTTTATTGTCAGGCATGTTCATTAAGCCAGCACAACAGCAACATCATGCCAATCCTAGGCCACAAACATTTAGAAACCGGAAGGCAGGTGGAGAAAGGCTTCCCCTTCCTGTTTATTGTCAGGCATGTTCATTAAGCCAGCACAACAGCAACATCATGCCAATCCTAGGCCACAAACGTTTAGAAACCGGAAGGCAGGTGGAGAAAGAAAGATAGAGTTAAGCATGATACTCTAGACAAATGTTAAGCACTTCTAAATTCCATTGGTTTCAGTGAGGCTGTTAAACACATGCTTAAAACTCCTTCCATGGAGATTGGTGGGAACTGAAGAGCACGAGACTCTCAATATCAGGGTCATGGGAGGAAAAGTTGGTCAAAAGATTCCTGCATTGCGGGAGGCTGGGCTCAATGACCCTTGTGGTCCCTTCAAACTTTATGGTTCTATGACATTCTGAGATATCCAAAGTGCTTTGAAATGTTGTGATTTTGAGGTCAGGGTCACCAGCTATTATCTACTGGTTTGAAAGTGGCCACCAATAGTCTTCCTTCCACCTTCAAACTGCAGATAGACCTTGGAAGGGTATACAAGCCTGTCGGTCTCACTAACAACCAGCTTGTTGTGAGCGATATCAATAGTAGGTAAAGTTTAGTTCAAAGTCACTATTCTTAAACAGAATAATGTGAGTTAGATGCTGCATCATTAAGCAGCATGAAAAAGAAGGAAGAGGGAGCACTGACAAGGAAATTTATGCTGCCGTTTCAGGATTCTAGCATCACGGATGTGGTCTGAAAGACTCATGTGAAAATAAAATCAGAATATTTAATTTTCTCTCACATCTCAGTGCAGGAAGGAATAAGACTTGAATGTTTTCCTTAAAAAGGTTAGCAGGCTTGAAGCCATCTTGAACTTTTTACCTTGCTCTTCTGAAGGCTAGAAATAAGTACATATTTCAAGTAAATCAAATGTTTGTGTTCATTGCCACTCAGTAATTCATTTCCTCTAACAGCCTGTGGAGCCTCAGAGGCAAGTGTTAACTTCTCCACCCAGCCACCCCGTCTCAGACATTTAGCCTTAAGACCTTTTCACTCTTACACAACACTTTTTCTAAGATGCTCAGTTGGGAAAGGATGGCAGAGCTCCGATACTTTCGACAGAGAGGCATAAGAGTTTTGGCAGCTGCTGTTTTGACCTGCAGAGATGGGAAAAGCTGTGTCAAGATGACTTCCTCATCTCTGCAAAAAGATGCAGGAGCCTTGCCTGTCTTTGCATCAGGTTGCCTCAGCTTGCTTTGTTTCTCTTTCCATTATCTGCCACTTGCATTTTGTATGCAGAAGAATATTTCTGTGGACACTAACATCAACCTCCAATTTTCTAATTACTTGATCTTATTTACAAGATAAGATTCTACCCCAAAAAGTCCACTAAACACTCAAGTCTACCTCTCAATTTCATATTAAGAGCAGTTTCCTATGAGTGAGATTAGACCAGCTGCTAAGGTTAGTTTGGGAAGCGAATTCAATGCCTTGCTGCAAGCACTTTCTACAAAAGTACCTTATTACTGTAAGACCTTCATCTAAGGGGAGATGACCTATCTGACCTTTTGGGGAATCAGGCTTGCTGCAAAAGACCTCTTTCTATCACATATAGTTGCAAAAACTGAATTTGTGACCCAGAAATAGTGACAGGCTGGAAGTGCTCAAAAACAATCCAGAAGTTTGCTGCTGTGTTGGCTCTGGCGCCGACTTATAAAAAATATTGGGGAGGCCCATACCGGGGAGGGTGGAGCCAACTAGGCTGGCGGGGGGCGGGCGCGGCCGGTGCAGAGAAAGCCGGAGCGGCGGCTGCGCTTTGAACCCGCTGTCAGTCAGCCGGGGCTGAAAGGCAGACTTTCTCCCTCGGCTCGTCGTTTGCCCGGCCGCCCGTGCAGGATCCCACCGGGGAGGCGGAGTGCTGAATGCCGTTACAGCTTTATTTTGGGCGCCTCCGGTCTCCTCCTCCTGCTTTTCCCGTGCTCCATCCCCTCGGCGACTTCGCGCTTCCAGCAGAGAAGCTGCGCGCAGCTCCGGGCGGCGGATGGGAAGACCCCCTCGCGGGTTTTTCACGCCTGGAGAGCGCCGGTTCGGAGCAGGTCGCAGTCTCCGCTGTTGCCGGCCGAGCAGGAGCGCTGAAGAACCAAGAGTGGGCGGGGACGAAGGGAGACGAAGCCGGGAAGTGACGGAGGCGACAGAAGGTAGCGGCGCGCGTCACCTTCTATCCGAGGCGCGTGGAAGCGGAATGAAGCGGCTGGCAGAGAATCGCCGGAGGGGGGCGTAATGAGGCCGAACTAATAATTTTCTTAAATTATTGGGGGGGCGGAGCCCCCCAAACGAATTTTTGAGGGGGCTCGGGCCCCCTCAGGCCCCATGGAGTCGGCGCCTATGTGTGTTGGGAACCCCAACATCTAGAAAGCCACAGGTTCATCGCCCCTGGGCAAAGCCTCTTGACAGAATTAGGCCAATGGACCTTCTTTAAAAAGGAGTTTCATGGTTAAGTCTCTACTACAGAAAAGGCCCTGTTCTTAGTAGAGACTGCAGGCAGTGGGGTATAGAAATGGCCCTTGTGGTGGGATGGAGTTGCCCTCCCAACACTTGTATTGACACAGATGACCTTGCTAGTGTGGCAGCAGATTGGAGGCAAGGGTTGGGCTTCCTAGGTACATCAGTGGGAGTGCCAGATAAGAGCTGCACAGCAAACCAATCTCACTGCTGCCCTGCCCTGGTATGCTGCAGGGAGGCTGGCTCGACCTCACCACTTGGGCTGCCCCTGGGGATTCCCCTTGGGTGATGCCACCTGAGTATTCTCACCATCTAAGTTTAACTTTAATGCAGACCAGACACCAGAATACACCACCACTTAAAAAAATAATAATTCTCTTTTATTAGTATTACTAAAACGACAAGGTTGTGTTTCGAAAAAATGCTGTTCATTTAGGTTTGACTAGTTCACAAAGAGTGGCTTGCAGTAGAACCCAAAAGACATGATTTACAAGCATAAAGAAAACCTGGGTGTTTCAAGACAGGAAGTGCAAGAGGAAGAGCTAGTGGATTTGGCCTGTGTTGGAACGGGAGTGCCCATCACCTGCCAGGGATTGGGGGCAGGAGCTAAAAAACCCACCAAACACTTTCAAACACACAGAGACATGTATTGGGCTATCTGTTCCAATTAAACATTGCAAAATGTTTCCAAGGTTGTGCAGATGCCAACGCAATCAGCGTTGGACATAGCTGCCTTCTGTGGCAAACTCACAGGACCAGTTTGTTAAATCCAGGAGAGAAAACGATACACGGTCGACACATTTCCAGGGTAAGCCAACAGCTTAAATGATGGTTAGTTTGCACGTAGTCAAACAGAACTGTAGGTCAACCAACCATTTATCTAGTCTTCACCATCTGGAAAGGAAATATTTCTAGTGTTTTAATTTCCTGAAAGTAGTGCAGTCAAGAAGGAGAGTCAAAGCAGCTCTATTTTCAAGGAGACCGGGCAACCACAAATGCTTGTTGCTGGCACTGTCCTCATACACAGGTCTCAATGCAACAGGTTGTAGAGGCAAGTGGTTTTGGCCACTGCTGCGGGCTCAAGAAGAACATTAAACAGGTTTGCAGGCAGTCACATACTTGACAGCCAGTGATAAACTAAACTGTCTCCAAACAGTTAAGGTTGGTGGCTTTTTTGCCTCTTCCAGACCACAAATAACTAGCAGAGTTACACATGGACTGGTGGACTACTAAGAAGAATAAAAGGCTTATGAGCTTGTGACTTGTAAAACTCTGTAAATATTTGCTAGGCTGACGTTAAGAGTAACATCCTTACTGACGGTTGATGTTAAGAGTAAGTACTAGAGACAGTATCTGCTACCTTATGCCACTGCTGCAGGGATCAGGTGATTCACTGAGCATTCATCCTCATCTGTTTGCAGGGAGATCAGACTGACACTGGCTATTTGATGTGCATTCACCCTAGTTTGTTTGCAGGGAGGTTACACAGCATCATGTCATATCCCAAAATTTCCATTGCTTTTTCCTGTCACTTTCCCTACTGCAAAGGGAAGTGGGTCTGTAGGCAAGACCTCCCAATCAACAACAAATATTGCAACCTCGGCTTGCTGGTATGTTACCGAACCCTACCTGAAAACAGTGACAGTGTGGAAGTGCTCATAAGTTCTTTAGCACAGGCTGAATCTGTCAAGGTGCCACATTCAATGGTCCAATTAGATCTGAGCTATGCTCTCCAGGAATGAATGGATGGTCTAGCATTCTACTGTAGCCACACCAGAAATTTGGGGGAGCTGGGAAGGGCAGAGAGAAACTAATGGAGAAAACACAGCTTTGGTCTTGTTTATATATTTCTCCACACACACAAACACACAGCTCATTCCAAAACGGATGAACGTAAGGGTGCCTCCGAACCTTTTATCTGTGCTATTTTCCAAGTGGAAAAGCCAACGGGAAGTGTGAGACTAATCAAAGCCAGTCAGCCTGTGTCATAAATAGATGCAGCAAAGACCCAAGGATTTCCTAATGGAACAAGTATTCACTTACGATTTCCAGAGTTTACACAATGGCATATCACAAACCATAAAAGCTGCAGCCCCTCCATCACATGCCTAGTAAATTTTCTGCTCACATCTGGTTTCATATTTATTTCTAAATCACCTATAAAGCTATACTCTGCGTGCATTACTAGTGATCCCAAGCTAAACACCGAATGCACACTTAGGGTGCTCCATCCTCAGTTACTGCTGTCCATCATGTCAGTTTACTATCTACGGGCTCTCTTCTTTCTTAGATCCAGTAATAAAAACCATCAGGAGGGTGTTTTTTTTTTTTTTTTTGATTTTTTTGTTTTAAAGAACAGCTATCAGATCTCTTAAAACAACAAGAACAACAACTTTCCTGCTCATAACAGATGCCATCAAGCCCACATTCCCACACATGATGTGCGATATGGTCTTTGGTGACGAGGTCAGATTATTTTCCAATTAGCATTCTGTCAAGTGTTAAATAACGGAGCCACAGAGAGCTGCGCTTTTAAGTCCTTCTCTAATTCATCTCCCAGACAGACCTAGCATTTGACAAATCTGCCACATCTTAAGCTGTGCCAGTGGTTCAGTTAGTTGTACAAACCTTGGAATCACACCCCCCTGGGAATCTCTCCGGCGTGACTGACACCCTGTTGTTCTTGTGCAAGCTGAAAGTAATTCTATGGACCTTGCACAGGGGAGGGTCTCGGGCGTGGGGGTGGGACTCACAGTGCTTTAACTACACATACCCACCAGAAAGAGGATGCTGACTTCATTACCAATGTCCTAACATTTAAAAGTTATGCCTGGCACCCTCCTCAGCCCTCTATTTGCTTCCCAGCTCCCTATAAGGAAATCGCTTGAAGGCATCACAACATCTTTTGAGCAGACACATCTTTGCCCCACCCCCATTGCACGTGCAATGAAACAGATGTGTGTGGATTCCTCACGAGGACCAGTACACACACACACACACACAGGGTTGGGGGGGCATGTAAATGTCATGCATGCAAGAAATTCTAAGATGTGAAGAAGCGCGAGACAGTGAAACCCAAAGCAAGTATTTCCCCTGCTTAATGCTTTCATCGGGTGCTTACGAGTTGCATCTTTGCCTGAAAAAATAACCCTCTACAACGGCACACTGCCTGAGTTCAAATGAGTACATACTTTATGATGTTGAGATATTAGACACAATTTTGAAGCCTACTGAATTGTGCAAAATCTCCTTCTAGTCTTCCCTTTTGGCTTACACATAGATTGGTAACTGTAGTTTTGCTTTCTCCCTCTCACAGCTCAATCCTATACATGTCTACTCAAAAGTAAATCCAGATATTTTCAGCAGAGCTTACTCCCAGCAGGCCTGTGCATTCTAGAGGACCACAGCCTGAAGCTAAACCAACCTATGATGACTGTGATTAAGATAAACTTCAAGACATTGAGCCACGTCTGTTCTATTCTATAATGCCTCCCCCCCCCCAAACATTTCCACAAATTTCAGAAGCCTTATTCTTCAAAAGCATCCAGTCCTCTTAGCTAAAGAAACCACGTTCACCAGCATGGGAACATTATTGTGGTATTTAACCACTGGCACCCTGTTGTGCGCTTTGAAGAAAACTTAATAACCATTTGCATTACTACTTTATACAAGTAAAAGTTAGCACTGAATTCAGTTCCAAAAGGTGTAGATCAGGCTTCCTCAAACTCTGCCCTCCAGATGTTTTTGGCCTATAACTCCCATGATCCCTAGCTAGCAGGAGCAGTGGTCAGGGATGATGGGAATTGTAGTATCAGAACATCTGGAGGGCCAAGTTTGAGGAAACCTGGTGTAGATCAAAGATGGGAAAACCTCCTGATGTTGGACTACAACTCCCATCATCCCTCACCACTGGACATGCTAGCTGTGGCTGATGGTATTTGGAGTCCAATGACATTTGGATGGCTACAGGTTCCCTCCCCATCCCTGGTTTACATGGAGCAGGATTAACCTATCAGTCACTGAGAGATCCTACAGAATTACTCAGAGTTCAATGGGACTTACTCCCAGGTAAGAGGGTACAGGATTGCTCTCTCAAGTCAAAGTAAAGGGATGCTGTCACAGCATAAATGACACAGCCAAGACCTTGCTTCTTCACCAGTTGAAATAAAAGCATGGGCTGTAGCGGCACATCACTTTTGTCAGCTGCCATGCCATCCCTCTGTCAAATTTTGTTTGGAGCAATAAACCTGGCAAGCTGCATCTCAAAGGAAAAGGTGCAATGCAAGTGCTAGGATGCCTTTTCTTGTTGAAAGCATTTACTTGGAAACCCTAGTTAGGCTTTTCTTCCTTATTAACCATATGCCACAAACACCTTTCTGCGAGCCAGCGTTTGCCGAGATAATGTAAAGGAAGAATTGGAGAGTGGGAAAGAGGCTGCAACAATCTCCTGCTTGCTAAATACTTCCTCTACAAATGCCTACAGAGGCCATTCGCCTATTCCCTTCCGAGCTTTCTTCCAGTTTCAAAACCTTTCACATGGGGAAAACGGGTTAAACATGGCAGTGGGTTTTGCTAGGTGGGGACATTAGGAGTTGTCATCCTAAACACCTGTAGGCCACCAGGAATTTTTTTTTTTTTTTTTTTTTTTACAAAAGCCAACCAGCCTGGGTAACAAAGGATTATTATTATTATTATTTTCCATAAGCCAACCAGTCTGGGTGGGTAGAACTGTTAAACACCTCTCCCCTACCAGTTTCCTGCCCTTGCATTTACTTTGCAAAATAAGCCTCTTCCATTTCCATTAAAACGGCTGGTTCTGCCCTCAACAAACAAAGCTCGATGATGCAATGTCATCCCCCATCCTCCTCATGACACAAGGAACAATGGCATCCTGGACTAATTCTGCATACTTCAAAGCTTTTGCTAGTGCTCAGAATGTAAGAAGAGCCTGCTGGATCAGGGCAATAGCCCATCTAGTCTAGCACCCTGTTCTCACTGTGGATAAACAGAAAAACCTATGGCACGCCCACAAACAGGAGCCAAGCACAAGAGCAGCACTCTCCCTTCTCGCAGCTTCCAACAACGGTTGTTCAGAAGCCTACTGCCTTCAGCAATGCAGCTAGAATAGAACATAACCATCGTGGCTATTAGTTGCTGGTGGCCTTAACCCATGAATTTTAAGCTTGATTTCCCTGCTTTAAATGGGGATTTCAATAGCAGCCATGATTTGGGTGCATTTTGAGAAGCTGGGATTGAGAGTGCATAATGGCTCTAAGGCCCCAGGCAATTAATAACCACACCTCTACAAATACACTCCGTGACATGAGCAATTCTTACCCTCATTTTGGCTCTCCTGTGCTTTTTAAAGTTCTGGTCCCAGGATGAGGAGTCCTTGCACTCTCGGTTTCTGGATAATCAAGGTTCCTTGGCATTTGCCCTTCACTCTAGGGAGTTGGCTAGAAGCACATGTTGAATGTTGCTTAATGACACCCTCTTTTCACCTGGCATCATTCCATGATTTCCCCTTATTAAAAGCAGCTGCTGAGAATTCTTCCCACCTGGTATGTATATTTGCTACTTGCTCCCATAGCATGAATACAACAGAACCTGCTCAAAAGGCATATTCCCGCCCCCCCCCCCCCCCAAAGAGGGTTTGCATAAGATGCCTCTCAAGAAACATGCAGCAAGTTAACTGCTCCTTCGGAGAGTTTTTCCATAACAATTGCTATTATTATTATTTTAAAAAAATTGTAGATTTCCTGCAATAAAAAAAGTCAAGAGTCCAGCATTTAATTTCCCAGTATCCTTGGCAAAATGTAAGTGGTTCCTTTTCCCATTGATCCTGTAAGGCAAAATATGTACAAATACCAAAAACATTATGAACAAACACACTGTTAAACACGACACAGGAAATGGGGAAAGTCTCAGCGACGCATCGCAAGTGTGTGAATTTGGCCCCTGTATTTTGTGATATGTTGCTAAGCATCTTCCCTGCTGCTACAGTCAAGAGAGTTCGGATCACCTCCTGAAAAACAATGAAATAGTTGCTTTCTGAACATGATTGAAAAAAAATAAAAATAAAATCCTAGTACAGTTGTACCTTGGAAGTCGAACAGAATCGATTCCGGAAGTCTGTTCGACTTCCAAAATGTTCAAAAATCAAAGAGCGGCTTCTGATTGGCTGCAGGAAGCTTCTGCAGCCAATTGGAAGCCGTGAAAGCCCAATCGGACATTCAGCTTCCAAAAATCATTTGAAAACCGGAACACTCACTTCTGGGTTTGCGGCATTCGGGAGCCAACATGTTCGAGAACTAAGCTGTTTGAAAACCAAGGTACAACTGCACCCCAAAGCTCAGGGGATGGACTTGAATCTTTCCCTTGCTTCCTTCTACATGAGGTGGACAGCAAGAACCGAGAAGACGGATCCCAAAGCCAGCCCCAACTGCAAGAACATCATCATCAATACTCCGGCTGCCTCTGACAGCTCTTTTGGTGTGACTTTGGGGCCATACATCATGGCTAATGTATTCAGGTAGCCGTTGCTGAATCCGAGCAACACCGTGAAGACCACCGGATAGGCATCCTGGGTGAAGAAGACCTTCGCGATGTGTTTCCGAGGTTGGAAGTTGCACAGCATGAAGACTGGCACGAAGAAAGTTCTCAGCAGAACCAGAGCCGGCAGCAACTTGCTCTTTGGTCCAGGAGCCTGGATCCAGACGGTGATCTGCCGTCCGCACCAGTCGGCAAAATTGTACAGAAGGAAACTAGTGAGGGGCGTGAAGTACTTGTCCGTCCACAAGCTCCCTGGGACCTTGTCGACAGACTCTATGCTGGATGAGATTGCAGGGAAGATGATGATAGAGATGAAGAAGACGTAGAAGACGCAGAAGCCCAGCACACCCATCTCCTTTAGGATGGATCCCAAGGGAGGGATTCTTCCTCTCTGGTTTCTGTCTGGGGGAAGCAGGCTGGTGTTGCCTGTGGCTGTATCAACATCCTCCAAATAGTCACTAGGCAAGACACATGGTGGCTGCGTGCTGCCCTGTCGCCTTTCCATATAGTACCTGAAATAAGAGAGGCACAGAAAAAAGGCTAGTGTCAGGAAGCCCAACAAAGATGGCAAAACTAGGGACTGAAACGGAAAGGAGATAATCATCAAAGAGGACAACAGTGCCAGAAGCCACGGTTTGTATATGGTTCGATTCTTTGGCAGCAGCTGAAGGATCTCAGGTGGCACAACAAATCTCTGGCTTGCCACTGCTAGTCAGAGAAGACTAATACTTTGTTTGTGTTGTGAGTCATTTATTCAAGGTCCTGTAGCTTGGGGAGTGTATGAATGAGTCAGGAGTGTCTGAGCAGACGCGACAAGAGAGGAGGAGGCTGGTGGACCGTATTCCAATGATCCCTGTTATGGAGCAGCATGGAGTGCTGAGACGGGAGGGCTGGACGTATGGGAGATCTAGACAGCCACAAACCATCTCTTCTACATCAACCCCTTGCCAGCATGGTCAACGGTAAGGGATGATGGGACCCATAGCAGAGCAACATCTGGAGAGCACAACTTTGGCTGCCCCTGCTTTAAAGGCACATCTGCATTCCTATCCCTATCTTGCAGATTTGCGGTGAAGACTCAAGAGATAGTGGCCTGCCAAGCAAGACTAGAGATCTGACAACTTGTCCTCTTAGCCACTACAACACCAGCTGACAGTGAGTCTCTGGGTGGCAACAGCACTACCTCCCTAGCTGTCAGGCGGCTGCCAGCAATTCCCATGACTGGTTGCCCAGGAACATACAAAGGCAAGGAAATGATTACCATCCACTTTTTATTCAGTATTCACAGAGAGGCTTTGGAACCCAGCCTCTTGGATAATGGTGCTGTCCCGAGTGAATCTCCACCCTGCCCCCATCTCTCCCACTTCCTCATTTGTCATCCCTAGGGGTGCTGACAAGTGCCCTCTACCTTTGAGCTCTTTGCTCTTCTACATTCAAGGCTTGCCGGGTTCGGGAAAGGGGGGTCTGGAATGCTTTCTAAAGACAGTGTGTCTGTCATCTGTCGCCCCCCAGTGTTTCCTCTATCTCTTCCCCCTCTCCCATTATTTCCCAACTTTCCCCCTCATCTGCCTGAGCTGTGACCTCCCATAAACCCCTCTTCCTCTTCTCTGGAAGAGTCAGGCTGGGGAGGCAGTCTCCACCATTCCTTCTCTGCCCAGTCCCTGATAAAAGCAGAGGAAGGGAGGCGATATAGACAGGAGCAATTCTGCACAGGTCAGATAAGAATCCACATAAAGCTCCTCACCAAGTATCTTGCATCATAGGAGACTACCTCTAAGGCAACAGCGGCCTTAATTGGTACCAGGAAATTAGCAGGCAATGGCTCACAAGCTTGTTATTTTCAACCTACAGCTAGAAAACACATTGGGACTGGCCTGCGTCACTTAAGCGAGAGCTACGAACCATAGTGATTTCAAGAAGTCTCGTAGCAACAGCGTGAATGCTAGATTCAGAAGCAGGCTGATACAGCTTGCTGGCCCCCGGGGTTTTAGGGTTAGAAGCCACAGTCACCAGGACTATCTAAGTGGTTCATAGCTTCTCAAGCAACCATGTTTGTGTGTGTGTGTGCGTGTGTGTGTGTGTGCGTGTGTGTGTGTGTGTGTCTGAGTGCACAGTGGTAAATCCCACAGTTCCTGTCTGGTTTTCTCTTTAATCAAATCAGGAAGTTCAGCTGGAGAGAGCAAACAGGGGAAAAGAGTCAGCACATTTTCCACTTAGGGCAGAAGGGGACCTCCACAAAAAGGCAGGAAGCATCGAGAGGAAGCTGTTTTGGAACTCAGCCATTAAGGCACACGCTGCGTGGCAACCTGATGGTCCAAGGGGATTTACCTGGAATACTCCAGCTTGGGAAGGATCAAGTACATCCCAATACAAAGAATAACGAAGAGGTCTGCTGTCAGGAAGTAGGCCAAAGCACTGTCTGTAACATCAGGTGCTGCTGCCAGATCCACCACCAATGCCACGGCGCTCACTGTTCCTCCCATGGCCTGACCTACATGGCGAGGAAAGAGGGCGAGGAAGGAGAACAAAAGTCAACGAACTGTGAAATAAGCCCTGGCCTATCCTGGGTCTGCTAGAGCCAGACACTTGCAGTAGGGAGTGGCTCTGAATCAGACAAGCTGGAAGTGGGGAAAGCGACAAAAGCAGTAATTAGGGAAGTTCGCAGTTCAGCTGCATTTGCTCTGCAGTGTTATCTAGCCAGAGATCCTGCGATTTTGGTTTGTTCTGCTCACAACGGATTCACCTTTGGCCACTTGTGTCCTTGCTCTTGTGGGGTTTTTTTTCTTCATCCCAAGACCCTCTTCTCACATGCATGCCTTGGATTAACAATGGTAACATCCCATTGTGAGGTTTGGGAAGAGTTAGCTTTTGTTTCGCAGCAAAACCACACAGAGAGACACACAAGTGTTGAAGGATTTCTGCATTTGAGCAATGACACTCTTGCAAGAATCGTCAGATTCCCTTCCCCCCACCAAAAAAACCCCCCATTTATGTCAAGATGGCTTCACGTAATTGTTTTTTTCACACACAAAAAAGCAAGTAAACCAACAGGGAAATGTCACCAAGAGACTCTCATCTGGCATGCTTAAAAACTACCCCAGTTTCCAAAAGGGCTAAGCTTAAATTGTTTTGACTGAGACTGGATGAAAAATGTACGGGCACAATTCCACCCCGACTTGCAATTCTGCGAAATAGCGTTTCTGTGGTCTGGTGGGTAAAGCCTTTTGGCCTCCTGGTTTTGTTGCCAAATTGTTTCTTTTATGCAGGCATAGTGTGGCTTTCTTGATCTGCACTAAAAATAAAGATATGCTCCAGTACTCTGCAAATACTGGGAGGTTTCCAACAGGGGGTCTGGTGAAAGTCTGCACAGTGGGTCAACCCCCCTAATAACATTCTTTGCTACGGCCTAGAAAAAAAAAGAAAACCTGAAACCTCTGTATTGATTTTAGCATCTCTCTTCCCACCTCGTCTCTCTCAAAGCACATTTCCAGTGTTATCAACGTCTGCTAAACCTCGAGGGGCCTCATCATTCATAGCTGCAAACTTGGAACTCATCAGTTATGGAAATGAATGCTAATGCTGAATATGAAATGAGACAATGCAAAGTTTCATATTTTTTTCCCTGAGATATAAACAAACACAGAGCTGAATGCAGATGTTTTCTTTTCGTACGAAAAGTTAACTCCGTTTTCCCAAACTGAAATACTGCAAGGCTGGACCTCTGAGGAAGAAATAAAAACCAAGGAAAGCGGGCGGAGGGGTGAAAATCCACATAAACCAGAGAGTCAGCTTGCTTAATCTGCTGAGCTTCCTTCGGAACTTCCGTCCGACAACACTGTGCGGTTCTCTATTTTCGAAAAGTCATCTTCTGTTAACTTCGTTCAGAGTGAATGCATCGTCATGGGACTAGGCGCTGCCAAAACCTCAAGCCTAAAAGACAAGCACATGCATCCTGCCCACAAAGAAAATTAAAAGCAAATGGAGAAGCCCTGTCTCATGAACTACAGTTTGCAGCCAGGGGCATCACAGGGAGGAGACTTAACCTGAAATCAGCGCTTGGGAATTCCGCATGGGAAAGCTTCCCGTCAGGCCGAAGACGCTGCTGCTGAAGATGGTGGCAGCACTGCTGGAGACAACCACGCAGACGATGGTGATGACAAAGAAACCCGAAGTCCAGGTGGAGGTGTCCACTTTCACCAGCACCGTGATCACCACCAAGGCAGCCAGCATGGTGACCAGGGAGGAGAGAATGCGCACGCTGACGGAGACCCTGGAGGAGAAAGGCAAGCGGGGTTATAGCATGCGGCTTCTGTGCAAGAAGAGCCCCCTGCTCTTTTCCTTCTCTCCTCCTGACTGGGTGTTGCACAGCAGCACCAAACAGAAGGACACACGAGGTACAGGAGATGTCCCAAGAAATGAGGAGGTGGGGAAAGGCAGAGGGAAGGGGAGGCACGTTGCACAAATCGAGACAGAATACCAGTGGCAGAGGCAGGAACCGAGGAGCCCCGTTCTGGCTTCTCACAGCTGGGTGTGCAATGGCGCCGTCTCCCCTAAGAGCCAAGTGCTCAGCCTAAACGCATCAATTTGTGCAGAAACCTACATTAAGAGGCAAATATGCCAGTTAGCATTGAGATGTTACAATGAAAGGGCACGTTGAGCAGGTTCACCAAGGGAAAACAGGGCTTTTGAGATCTTTCCTACATCCAAAATCAAAACGAGGCCAAGGTCATACCTGAATAAGACTGCTAATCTGTCCCCCCACATCTATCTGCTATAAACAAATGGGCCCTGTGTTTAACACTAAGCCTTCCAGCTCTTTTCCGGCTGAAAGTGCCACAAGAGGTGACTTGCCTTTGCACCCAAGCCAAGAGAAGCAGCAGGCATGACGCTACCCTTCTCACATCACTGTTGCTGCTGGTGGTGGATGGGGGCAGTGACAGCAGAAGCACAGGACTGGCTCCTCTGTGCCCCAACCTCACCCTGCCCCATTGCCACACCATCCAGGTATGCAGCAAGAACTCTGGTGCTGGGGCCCTCTCCTTAAAAGGGCCATTTTATAGTTCACACAGAGAAAAGCCCAGGTTTGCTAGTAATTGCACACTCATTGGGGGGCTTCAGCCAACCACAATTCCATGGGGAGCATACCTAGACAATGCGCATGTTCACATTTCAAAGAGTACTCTTCAGCATCACCCTTAAAAAGATAATGTGTGATATGCTTCACTCCACCTGTTGCCTATCAGTTTGCATTTTCCCCATGTGAATCTGAAGAGGCTTCTTCGTAGAATTGAGATTCTTCATAGAATTCTTTATAGAACTGTAGAGTTGGAAGGGACCCCATGGATCATCTAGTCAAACCCCCTGCAATGTAGGAGCTTGCAGCTGTCCCATACAGGGATTGAACCGGCAACCCTGGCGTTATCAGCACCACACTCTAACCAAGGTGTGGTGTAAAGTTAGAGTGTAAAGTATTTTTTTAAAAAAAACAGGCAGGGCCTGCCTCTTAAACAGGGCTGCAGCACAGGGTGAAATGGACCAGTAGCTTTGTTTCTGGGATAGACTTTGGCTTTTATTTACCTTAATTATGGAGCATCTTATTATTACAGCGCCTGAATGCAGTCTTTTTGTGCAGGAAATTCAACATTCTGTCTCACGACAAATGGAAACTTCCTTATTTTCCACACTGCTTTGTCGAGTTGAAAAGAGTTGCCTGTATTTCTCTCTGGCTGACTCCAAATCTGATACTCTCTTTAATCGGCGTTTAGTTGCAAAAGGGGGAAAACATGGCATTTCCTCCAAACCTCCCACAATGCTTTGCTACAAGCACTGTCCACCAGCCGCCTAGTTATGCCTCCTGTTCGTAAGGAAGGCTCCTGATACGAGAGCCCTGGGGAATTCTCCAATGACTTTAAGGAAGCCAGGTAACTAGAGAGATGAACCAGAGTATGTGCTGCTGCTCTCAACTAAAGTTGCAGAGATGGCTGAACCACTTACAAAGAACTTAAGGCAAAAATGGGTGGGTGAGGAGGGGCTTGGAACAATAAGCATCCACCCCCCCCCCACCATTTATACCAAAGTTACAGATTCTACTTTTCTCGCATCAGTCTTTTCTTGATCTACTGTCTCTATAAACCCTGCCAAGTTGGAAATGCCCAACAGAAATCACAACAGCAACAGGCAGCAATAACAGGAATGAAGCCTGCCTGGGGAATACTGCAGCCTGGGGAATAGCAATCGCATGCTTATCACTACAAGATAATTAGCTGCCTGAACAGGGAGGTTACTTATTATAGACACTGAAGACTTGACTGGCTCCCTTTCAGCAGAGAGGGCAGGGAAGGAGAAGAAAAAAAAGGCAGAAAATGACCATGATTCTAGCAGCGGATGGGCATTCTATTTCTCTTTTAGGGATAAGAGACTGCAGTTCAAACATCCTCTTGTGATAGACATCCTCCTTTTAAGAGGCTCCAGATGGGATACGCTTCATGCCACGTCACTGAACAAGTTAGAGATGTTGTCTGCCTGGCTCAGGGACTCCCTGAGAAATGCAACCTGTTTGCATGCAACAGTTCCAGAAAGACACAATAAGGAAGCAGAATAGATTGGGCAAACAGAAGCACCACTTCTTGCACACTGAACATGCTAGTTTCTTCCTCGCTCTCTTCTCCCCCCCCCAAAAAAAAATGTCACCTTCACCCACACAGTCAGGAAATCCATTTCAAAAGCATCATCATATTTTAGCCACGAGAGCAGATGCCCTTAACAAGGGTGGAGCACAGAGTAGTCATAAGTTACTCTCTGGAGGCAACTGAACTCCAGGGAACCGATTTGCTCAGGAGTTTCCATAAATGCAAGCCAGCCTCATGTGTATTTATGATGCCGAAAACTTAGCATAATAAAACACTTATTGATTATGGATGTGCCACTCAGCAGAATCAACAATGTGCCAAAGATAAATGAATGCTACATTTAAAATGTAATGCATTAAGCACATAATGGCTTTTGCGAAATGGTTTTCCAACCTGGAGAATATTTAAGAAGAGGAGGAGGAGCAGGCGTTCCTATCTCTGGGTGCCCTTCCTTTTTTGCCTTCTGCTTCTTTCCACTTCCAAGGCATAATTTGGAAAACAACTACCGTCGCCACCCGTGTTTTCTCTATTCTGCAATAAAACAGCAGTAGCAATGCAGAACATTTGGGCATTAACATTCAGAGAGCTCCATTTAAGCAAACGAGGGCTTTCTCCACTGGAAGATTCTGGAGAACAAGTCTCAGACGTACAGCAGGTGCATTGCGCGGCCACCCCTGGGATTTTCAGGTGGCTTTCCACAGTTTCATTGCTGGAGTGCGCAAAGAATAAGGAAGATGAAAAAGCATCGGCATCCCTAGAACATCACAGGCACAGAAACTACAGCTCCTGCTCGGCAGGGAGCTGAGGAGCTCCAGCACTGGAGTCCTAGTGCAAAGATTTTGACCCAGGAGGTGGGGAGAACTACACAGTGTTGTTTCTCCAGTTCTCTTGGCAGGGGGTGGTGGATATGAAAGAGGAATATCCCTCTGTGCCAGACCAAACCCTGGCCTCTGTTTACTAGACACAAGAAAGTCCACATGCAAGAGAAATAGGCCTGATGTAGAAAAAAGGAATCACAGGAAGTGGTCCCTCGAGGGAATGCAATGAGCGAGATGCAAGCTTCTAGGCTATGTGAGAATTTGAGGTTTTAAGTTTGAATAGAAGGGCAAAAGCCTTGAAACTTTATGTGCAAACCTCTGTCTGTCTGTGTGTCTGTCGCTCTAGCTCTCTTCCACACCCACACCTGTGAACAGATGCTGAATAGACTGTACTGCATTGGTGTCCAAACATTTTTCAAAGAGGGCCAGATGTGATGAAGCGAAGGGCTGTGAGGGCAGACCAAGGGGCCGACCAAGGTTGTTAACCTTTTCTTAGGACTGAAGTTGTTGAGCTTTTTTTAGGATTTTACCCCAGGAAAAAAGCTGCCACAGGGGCCAAATGGATGTTGGACATGCCTGCTGTACTGCGATTGTCTCATCCTGGGATAGCTTGGCTGTCTGCAATATCCTGATTTAGTGGCAGGGGGAGCTTTTAATTACTGTATTTTTTGCTCTATAAGACTCACTTTTTCCCTCCTACAAAGTAAGGGGAAATGTGTGTGCGTCTTATGGAGCGAATGCAGGCTGCGCAGCTATCCCAGAAGCCAGAACAGCAAGAGGGATTGCTGCTTTCACTGTGCAGCGATCCCTCTTGCCTTTCTGGCTTCTGAGATTCAGAATATTTTTTTTCTTGTTTTCCTCCTCCAAAAACTAGGTGCGTCTTGTGGTCTGGTGCATCTTATAGAGCGAAAAATACGGTGCCTATCAGTGTGTAGTTAAAGTGTAATACGTGGCAATGGTCAGCTGTACGAGCTCATTGCTTGGATGCTGATCTGCCCATTGAATACAATCTCAAGCTGCTAAACGTTTATCTTCCCTTCCCCTTGAATGCCGCTACCCTGGCTCTTCTTCTCTTCCTACATTAGGCTACAGGCACATCTGTTCAGGATGAAGTGGCAGACTTGGAAGTCTGCTAGCCTCCCGCAACTGGCATCGCCTGAACAATTTCGGATACTGCCTGCCATCGTCATGGGACTAAATTACAAGATGTGACCGCTCTGAGAAGCTTCTCTACTTCTCAGGGTTTTCTGCCTAAACCGATTTGCCCATCAAGCATTTCTTAGCTTGACTTGTAGCCCACTGCTGTGCTAACGCTGCAGCCTCGGGGGTGGGGGGTGGAGGGAGAGGTGGTGTGGCCAGGATTGCACAGAGGGGAGGAAATGGCCATGCCTAATGCAGTTGCACTTACTTGTTGACTAGCAGGAAGTTCCCAATCAAGCACAGCACAGAAGGCACAGTGGAAGCCATGGAAATGTAGCTTTCAAAGAAGTCCTAAGGAAGGGAGGAAAAGTGTGTCAAAGAGGGTTGCAAAAACTATGCTTCAGAAAGAACAAAAAGACATGACACGGCTTGTCCCTGAGTCTCCCTGTCACAAGTCGCAGGCACAGCAGCCCAAGGTCACGGCTTCGCAGCGCCCTGAAGCTTGCAGGGCTGCAGACTTTGCAAAGCGATTAACCCCACACCACTCCATTTGTTTAGCCAAGGAGCATGTCTGCTATTGGGAACCTCAAGACACCCCTTGCTGCATTACTGGCCACTCCACAGTGTGAATCACATTGTGACCTTTTTCTTAGTTCTCATTAAGGAAGGTTAAAAACACAAGAGGAGGGGAGGGGCTCCTCCTCCTTTTTCTTCTATGAATTGTGCCAGCAGTCAAGATACACAATGTGAACCCTTTAATCTCCACATGGGGGAAAATTCTCCGCCACAGAAGGCCTGTAATTTAAGACGAAGCCTTTTGCCTGCAATAAGAAATGGCTGTCCCATGTGAGGGCAAATGTGGCATTTTTTACGCAAGAGATTTCATGGGAGAACAAGAAATGAAATGAGGCAGTGGGGACAGGAGTCAATGTTACTTGGAATCTCTGTGTTCATTCAGAAGATGCAAAGTTTTAGCACTTAGGAAGGTAGGTTGTAAACCATGTGGGCAAATGCCTACAGAAATCCCATAGTATCTTGCCTGCCTGCCCTGCATCCACACTTGTGCCTCTGTTAGTAATTTGTGGCATGCTAAATTGCTGTTTAGGGGATGCGGGTGGCGCTGTGGGTTAAACCACAGAGCCTAGGGCTTGCCGATCAGAAGGTCGGCGGTTCGAATCCCCGCGACGGGGTGAGCTCCCGTTGTTCGGTCCCAGCTCCTGCCAACCTAGCAGTTCGAAATCACATCAAAGTGCAAGTAGATAAATAGGTACCACTCCAGTGGGAAGGTAAACGGCGTTTCCATGCGCTGCTCTGGTTCGCCAGATGTGGCTTAGTCATGCTGGCCACATGACCCGGAAGCTGTACGCTGGCTCCCTTGGCCAATAAAGCGAGATGAGCACCGCAACCCCAGAGTCAGTCACGACTGGACCTAACGGTCAGGGGTCCCTTTACCTTTGAATTGCTGTTTACAAAGACTACCCTGTCTACTCATTTGGAAGTGACCAGGCAAGGAAGCTTTTACAGCCTGGGAAAAAGTTACCTCTCCTCACTTTCTCAGTCTTCCAGTGTCCCACAAATTACTAATGTGGGAATGTGTGGATACAGGCAGGTTGGCAAACACTTTTATAGGCTAGTAACTTGTGTGGACTTATTTATAGGAAGTGATTCAGCTGCCCTGCAAATCAAGACGGTCTTCTATTTTACTGCTGCTTAATTCTCCCAAACTTCTCTTCTCGCATACGAGAGACCAGAGAATCCCGACCAGAGCTCATCACCTCGATGTGAGCTTGTGTGCACAGAATAGGCTCTGGAAAATTCCAGACAAGCTGGGTGCATTGATCTCAATTGCATTTTCAAGATGTATTTTCTTTGATCTCCTGTATCAGCCCAATAAGCCTTCAGTGACCAGTGGTCTAAATCAATGAAAACTGAGGTTCATAATGAGATGGTGGGTGGAGAGAGAATGGCCCAGTATTAGCCACAGCTTCTCCAGCACAATGCAATAATTTCAGGCAAAAATACTGGATACTGAAATATATACGTATTTGTCTTTTTTCTAAAGGGGGAAAAATTGCCCAGTGGTGTTAGCAAAAAGTCTGCCCCGTGCTGCCAAGATGCTTTTGCAAAGTGGCTTTTTATTCAGCTTAAACTCGGCAGCAGAAGCAGCTGGGTTCCTGCTGGGCTAAAAAAGCAGTTCAAGCCCTGGGTGACGGAGCAAGGCACTAGAGCGTTACCTGGATCACAGGGCATGAAATTAGCAGCAGCCAGCAGGTTGGAGCCAAGAATAGCTTGCAGTTGTGAGCTCATCTTCAGATAGCCGAGACCTGCTTCTAACGAGTCTGTGCGGGGCCAACGAACTCTCCCCCCGCTTTGCTGCTCACTCATCACACCCCAACACCGAACGTCCGGACAGAAGCTGACTCCCAAAGCAAGCTGCTCTGCTGGAAATTTCAATAGCTGTGAAAGGGCAACCGCGCCCATCAGTTGCCCAGATTCACAGTTCTGTCGGCTGGATTTTGAATGATGGAACATCCCTATTTTGTTTCATTAGCGCTTTTTAGGAGGTGATTATAGTCAAAGAGGCAGAGCTATGCATGCCAAGGTTTGTTATTGGCTACAGATTGTGGTTAGCAAGGAAAGAGCTAAACCATGAGTCTGGGTTCAGGCAGCACGTGAAGTCAAACCTTGGCTTAGCTCAATCTGGCATGGGAGTAGAAAAGGCCGGGGAGGAGCAAAAGGTATGCGAGCTTCTCTCCAGGAGACTACCCACTCATATGGTCCTGGTTTAAGTCACAGTTTGGCTTACTGTGTCTTGAGACCCTGCTCTCTGGCTGCCAGTTTGTTTCCAGGCAGAATTCAAACAGCAGGTCTGGGTCTCTGGAGCACTGAATGACCTGGGATCAGAGTAACCAAAGGTCTGTCTGCTTCCATACTATGAACCTCCCTAACTGATGAGATCTCCATTCTTCTGTGTGGACCTTGTATAAAAGGTGGGGTATAAAATATTTGTGTTATTAAAAAGTGGGAATCTTATTCTCCAAGGCTTCCAATATTTTATACGTGCACCACCCACATATTTCCTAGCTTATCTTTGCATCCTTGAAAACAAAAGAGCTTAAGATATAGTCAAGACTCCCAGACGGGTGATTTCTGCACACCATGTTCCATATATTTCTGTTCTGGCATGGAATCGGGAAAGACACACAGCCCTGATCACAAGGCAGGCTTAGATAAAGCAGGCCCTTGTGCAGGAGAAGGTTCATGGCTCAGTGAAAAGGACACATGCACTGAATGCAGATGGCCCCAGCTTCAAAACACAGTAACTCCAAGGCTGGAAACGTCCCCTATCGGAAACCCTAAAAAGCCACTAGCAGACAGTGCAGGCAATACTGATGGGCCACTGACCTGATTTAGCAAAACAGCATCTTCCTATGAGACCCCGCTCCTATCAGATGCACCATGCTATACAGATACCCACAGAACATCCAGCTTGCTATGTGCACCTGCCAGCATCACCTTTGCATTTCCTGATTCCAAGGTGTATCCAGCATTAGCCTAAGATGCACCTGTTAAGCACCTGCAGTGTGCAACCACTGGCAGTGAGAAGAAGGGAGGGTAAAAAGAACTGACTCCATCACCCATGGTGACCAATTTAGCTTACTGTACCGGCTGAAGGAAGTTAAGGAAACACTATGCAAGGATGCCATATAGCACTCCAACACCCAAGTCATGGCACTCTCTGCAAAAGGCCAATGGTGATGTGATCTAAAGCTCACCTTGTCTGACACCAGGTTAGGTTGGATGTCCCACCTTGTTTCCTGATCAAACCTTTAATCTCCCTATGCCTTGATTTCTTCCTCTTTGTAGAACTGCGGCATTCGCACCAGTTCCCCACAGTCATTTGTTATTAGGAGAAATTACTGACTGTGCTGCACCCTGAGAAACCACCAGATGGAAGGAACTATAATTAAACAGCAGACTGCAGGAGATTGCTCTGCTTTGCAGGGCCTGGTTCCAACTGGTGCTTAATTTTTAGAAGAGGAGGCAGAGATGCCAGGGCTCCAGCCTCTCCAGAAGCATCAGACTTTTCGATCTGGAAGCCCTCCTTCCTAGCAATGCGCAGCCTGAGGGGGCTCTCTGCACTTTCTGTAGTGCTGAGGTTACTCCATGCCTGCTCAGAGATCTTTTCCATTATTCTTTTGCCACGCGTTTCAGGGCCGAGCAGTTCAGAGGATGGTTAGAGACATGGGAAAGCAAGTCCTCTGAGGAAAAGGTGAAGGAACTGAGGTCGCTTCCACATCATACACCTGGGAGGTGTAGTTTGTTATGGGTGCTGACCTCACAGAGCTACAATTCCCAGTACTAGTAATGAACTACAGACCCCAGGATTCTCCATGAACGTGGTAGAAGAATGCTTTAAATATATGGCATAGGTGTGACCCAGGTATATTTAGCTGGGTCAAGAGAAGACTAAGGGGGAGGGGGATGTGATAGCCCTCTTAAAATCCCCGAAGGACTGCCACACAGAGGGGAAAGCCTTGTCCCCTAGGTACCTCAGAGGATAGAACTAGATTTAACCTGTTCAAGTACGGTAGATTAGGAAAAACCTCTTGAGAGTAAGAGAAGTTGGGCAAGGGAACCAATTCCCTAGAGAGGTGCTGGGCTCTTCCTCATTGCAGGCCTTCTGGCAGAGGCCCGACAGTCATCTCTTGGGCATGTTCTAGCTCTGTATTTCCTGCACCCAGCAGAGGATTGGACTAGATACCTACAAGGCCCTCTCCAACTCTATGATCCCATATGTGAGAGTGGAATGGCTGGTGAGCCATTAAGATCAGGCTCTAGTCTTGGACTCCTGGAAACGGGTTATCCATGGCACCAAATCTGGTCAAATCCATGGCACCAAATATGTCAATACATTAAAAGGCAACAACAAAATATTCTGTGACTTTACTAGGCCATTAGCGCAAGCCAGTGCTTTCTCAAATAATAGGTCAGGCCTCCCCAGCAGGCTGCCAAGGCTTCTTGCTGTGCAATCAACTTGGCATGTTGGACATATATGCACATTAGGCCCCTTTTGCTGGCGTTTCATTTTGCTTGCGCATATCTGGTAATAACACCGGTGTTATTAAAATTCCTGTGCAATGGCAATTCAGCTACAACCATTCTTCAAAGTGTAAGTGCCGAGAAATATTTAAAGCCTCCATTTTCCATTGTTCTTTAGGAAGAGCAGACTCCTTTGGCTTGATCATTCATCCACTTCGAGGCAAATCATGCAAAGCAGAGCAGAGAACAAAGCTATGGGCTCTGGTGCAGGGAGTTACTGAAAGGGCAGGCTTCCAGACCTGAAAAAAATGTATGACGTTAAATGTTCTTAGTGCATTCCACTCAAGAAAGCATAAGAAAATGCAACGACTCAAATGACGTGCAGGTGAGAAAGTGACCCATCCCTAGTACAAAACAGAAGTTCTGCATAAAGAAAAGCCACATTATGCACTATTGCATTTATTTTATTGCTTGTTGCATGCAGTGCATTCTGCTTCTCCTTAGACCAGGGATGCTGTCCAAATGTCTGCCGGCTCCAAACAGCATGGACCCCAATGCTGAGACTTGGAAGGTGCCATGTCAGTCATATTTGTAGGGCACTGAATCCCTCATCCCCAGTGTAGCAGAAAACTTATTCAGGAATAAATTCAGCTTCTGTGATTTACTAGACACTACGCACTTCATTTTCAAGGCTATCTTTATACCTATAAGGTTTAGAAACTTGTTTTTGTCACATACACACCCCTCAAAGGTTTTGGAGATGCTTAACTCTACCTCCAGTGACACAACCTGCACTCAAAAGAGTGTTACCAGCAGTGGCATACATATACATGCGACACCTCCAACAAGTCCCACCAAAGTGCACAGTACACTTCTCTAGGGGGAAACGAGGCAACATGCCTCTTCCTGACTCTGCAAAGCGATCCTGTCTCTTGCATCAGCTAAAAACCTGTTCCTTCCAAATGTCAAAGGGCAGGAGAGGAGAATAAGGGGTTGTGTTACTGCTGACTTAGCTGTTTATGTCGCATGGATAAAGCATTTCGTTTTTCAGGGTTAGCAAGCCAGCACTTTCCATAAGCAATAAAATTCACTTAGTGGTTTCCTTAGCTCATACTTCTCCCAGTCCAGCCCCCTCAATGCCCTTGTTTAAAGTAGGCCGTGTTGCAAGACTGGCTGTATTATGTAAACCTGAGGATGGGGGGTGGGGGTGGATCCATATGTAACTTTCATTAACAGCATTTTAGATACATGACCACACTTACTTCTTCCTGCGTATAGCCATAAAAGCTCCCACACAGAAATAAGTCAATTTTACAAAGATGCCACTTGGGAACATTAAAAACAACCAACCAAGTCCACTTGTGCTACTTTAGCTCATTCTCCAAGGCAAGCGTTATATATTCAAGATTGCACTAAAACCTAAAGACCTTTTCTGCACTGGTAAGAGTTGCCCTAAATGCAATAATAAACTAACAAACCTGACGCCAGCCGTGCTGATTCACGCTAGCCTGCTGATTTCAATGGGACTTTCTAAGCAAGAATAGTTAACATTGCAACCTGGGATGCCTTTAAAAACAAAACAACTTTCCAAACTTAACACCTCAAATTCTAGGGGAATCATTAACCGCCTGACTCACTCATTATTTGCATATCTTAGCATTCTGAGACGGAAAGCATTTAGACACATCTCTGCTTGCAAGACAGTCACGGGTATATGTCACGCAACTCCCAGGCGAAACATATTCCCATCTCTCTCTTCTCAGGCAGCATGCTAAATCCTCCTCACGGTGCCACTTCAGACACTGCGCTCTCCTGACCTGAGAACAATGAAGTGGGTTTCTTAGAAAATACTGAACTGGAACACAAAAGAGGACCATTCTGCTATGTGAGGAATCTGCACAGAGTAATTGTCAGTTTGTGCTGGGAAATTTTTCTGACGTCCCAGCAAGTGATCTAAATCAACAAGCTTATTTTGCTTGCATTTAATAAACAAAGATACAGTGGTACCTCTGGTTACATACTTAATTCATTCTGGAGGTCCGTTCTTAACCTGAAACTGTTCTTAACCTGAAGCACCACTTTAGCTAATGGGGCTTCCTGCTGCCGCCGCACCACTGCTGCATGATTTCTGTTCTCATCCTGAAGCAAAGTTCTTAACCCGAGGTAATATTTCTGGGTTAGTGGAGTCTGTAACCTGAAGCGTATGTAACCTGAAGTGTATGTAACCCGAAGTACCACTGTACAAACTTTGAAACTGTCTGATCTTGCTCAATAGCTATTTGCAGCCGGCATCCATTCATTTTTACTAATGAACTTGTGAAATAGATCCCACCCCCCAGTGGAAAAAAAAATAATAAAGCACTGGAATGTTTTCCAGAAACTGTTCAGTCGCATGTCACTGCTTGAGAAAGTATTGTGGAAAATGATACCACTTAAGTTTCTAATTCTCTCCCTCCCCAAGCCCCCACCCCACCCCATTTGCTGTTTTGTAGAAATGGAGCCTTATCTACTATGAGCCAATCAGTGTTTTCTCAATCTTGCTCCATGCAGCAAACATGGATTAGACTGAATTAGAAACCTCTCATCTTGGATATAATTTACTTGGGGACTCAGATATGTGGTCCTCGCATACAAACAAAATTACGTAAGAAGAATTCTGCTAGATCAGACCAAAAGCCCACAAGTCCAGCATTCTGTTCTCAGCGGCTACCTTATCTTTCTCCTAAACAGCTCAGTCATTCCTCAGCTTATCTTAATGGCCCATCTGAAGTACTAGCCAAGAGATCCTTTTAGGACACCCAAATCAGAATCTAATCTTGTTTGTGGGGAGTTCTGCTGGAAATTAGGTATGGGGCAATGAGCTAAACGTTACATATTAATTGAGCCGAGCTCGAGATAAAGTTAAGTTTATCATCCATCTGAACCTGGGAATCAGGTCAGCTTGCCACAGGAAACCACGAGTGGTGAGGTCACCTGTCTTTTGGAAGACATATAAACATGAAAAATGTTGGGTTTATTTTGATGTGGTGGGAACCGTCTTCTCCTCTCTTTGCTGATGAAAGACTGTCTTCTTGCTGTGAGGTCACAGAATGGGAGAGTCAGAAGGGACCCTGAGGTCTAGGTCCAACCTCCTAAAATTCAGGAATCTCAACTAGATAATACATGGCAGGTGGCCATCCAACCTCTCCTTAAAAACCTCAAATGGTGGCAAGTCCACCACCTTCTGACAGTCCATTTCACTGTCAGACAGCTCTTACAGTCTGAAAGTTCCTTCTGTTTAGTTGGAATCTCCTTTCCTGTAACTTGAAGACATTGGTTCGGGTTCTGCACTCCGGAGCAGGAGAAAAGAAGCTTGCTCCAACTTCCATGTGATAAGTCTTTAGATATTTGAAGATGGCTATCATGTCTCCTCTCAGCCTCTCCTCTTTTCCAGGCTAAGCATACCCAATTCCCTCAACCATTCCTCATAAGGCTTAGCTTCCAGACCTGTTATCATCTGTGTTGCCCTCCTCTGCACAAGGTTCAGCTTGTTGATATCCTTCTTAAATTGTGGTGCCCAGAACTGGACACAGTACTCCAGGTGTGGTCTGACCAAGGCAGAAAAGAGCTTGATCAGCACACCACACTTCTGCTGATGCAACCTAGAATAGCATTAGCCTTTTCTTTTTTGGGCTGCTGTTCCAGACTGTTGACTCATGTGAAGCTTGTGGTGTACTAAGACCACCAGAGGAGGTCAGGCAGCTGGTGGGGTGGGTCTCTGAAAGACAGCATTGCTAGGGGAGCATTTTACCTCAGAGAAGAGGTGTCCAGGGTTTCCAGACATGAAGCGGCTGCGGAAAATAAATGTTCAGCCTCACTATTAAAATAAGTCAAGAGAAACAGGTTCAGAAAAGTGAAACCAGGTCAAAATTCACAGCGCCAAACCCTTCAGTGTCAGATCTTTCCTTGAGGGCACCAGGAGACAGCCTGCTAGTGATCAAATAATTCTCACCTAAAGTGTTACGCGATATCACAGGACTGGCTATATTTGATGGCTCAGTACATTAATCCCTGCATATACCCCCACATCAGCTTGTTAAATCTGCACAGTGCTTTGTGACCCTTCACGACGAAGAACAAATATCCCCAAGTTGCTGTTATGTCATGGAGAGATTGATGCAGTGTCTAGAGTGGGTAAACAGCAGCGTTTCTAGGCTGAATGAGCTGACGTTAGACCACCATTTCTGCACTTTGTTGGACTAATGGCAATATAGCATCACTGCAGGGTTTCCCCGCCCCCCTTTTCTGCGCAAAAGGTGTTTCCCAATTAGGGAAACACTTCCCAATACTGGGATGCATTTATAACTGTGGCCCAGTATATGTCAGGGTTCTATCCCAAACAGCATTACAATGAATACTTTCTCCTCACGCCTAATGGTATGGAGCTTCCAGAAGAGTCACTCTCTGCATCACTTCCACTATTATTGGTAAAGGCGGCAGAGTGGCGTGCTGACATCTTCCTACATGTCCAAGTCAACAGGGTGGCAATGGTGAGAGGTGGTTTTATAGGTGGGCAGCTCAATGGGGCAAGTTGTCTTCGGACATCCATGTCACTACTAGCACCAGGATGACATGTCATAGTTGTTGCTTTGAAGTCAGCTAAGGTTGCAAGCTTTTTAGCTAGGCAATTGGAATAAGATCCACTATTTGACTATTGATTCAAAACCCTAAAATGTATTTTATATAATTGACTTTTGAATTTTTATTCTTTGTATATCGTATTGTTGTTTTATTGCTATGGCCGATGGCTGACGCAAATAAAGATTCATTCATTCATTCATTCCCTCACTCCTGTTTTTGCCTCATATGCTACACCAGCTTTCGTAAATAAGCTCACTAAAGTTACTAGCCTGCAACTGTTTTAACTAGCTTGCTGGTGGTTGGGCAGAAGAAAGGTGGAGAATTCTGTCCCTCCTCTGGCAACCTGTTTGGGTTTCCATGCTGGGCCCACCACTACCAGCAGCCCTCTCACTCACGTACTCCATGCACTTGCCTGAACTCAGGTCCTGGTCACCCGTAGCTAAGAGGCTAGTTCTTAAAATCACGGCTGGGCTCCAGCAATTTACATGGGTGAAGCAAGAGTTGCAAAGCGAGAGCTGCTTGCATTTCTGCAAGTCCTACATCAAATGTAATAATCAAAATTGGTCGTTAGAGTATACCTCTTTAGTTCTTCTGTCTGTGTAAACCACTCCATGCCAGAAGCAGCCATGAAACAGAAGTGGTAGCATTTCTAAAGAGAGGAACTGAAATTATTTCCTAATTTTGCTGGTGGAAATGGTTGAGTTTGTAGGAATAATGGTATCTTTGTTTGTTTTTGTGAATGCATCGGTTGCAATAATTCAAGCCTATGTTCTCCGGGAAGGGGAATCACCAGCAAGAAAAGAAAGTACAACTCAAACTGATCACGCATGAAGTTTGCTGGATTGCCTTAGGCAAATCAAATCAGTCTCAGCTCCCTATTTGAAATACGGAGATAGCAACACCGGCCTTACAGGGCTGTTGCAAAGATTGCAGATAAAAGTACTTAATATTTATATTTCAAACCCTTCTTATTATGGTTTTATAACTGCTTTTAATGGTGGTTTCACTGCCGCTGATTTTTAGGGTTTAATGTCTCCACTGAGTTATCTTAAATGTTTTGAAGGTACAAACTAACAGAGCATTGGTACTCAAGTCTCACTGGTCCAATCTCAGAGCAAGATCTACTAGCTACAGATGCCACATAAGCAGAGATCCACTGGCCACTTCATACTGGAAACTCGGGTGAATCATTTTGTTCTGCAATCCATTTACAGTTGTACCTTGTTTTGCAGCTGGGATACGTATCAGAGCCCCGGACACTAGCTGAAAAGAACGCAGGGCAAAGCACAGTGTCTGCGCACGCGCATGGAGCAGTTTGCACTTCTGTGCATGTGCGAGTGGCAACCCCGGAAGTAACCTGTTCTGGTACTTCCGGGTTTGCCGCGGATGTTCACCGGAATGGACGCTAGACGAGGCGGACGTTCACGGAGGTATTACTGTATATGTAAACTTGGCCAGTGAAGCACTAGGCTTTGTTGAGAAAGTGGGGATTTTCAGTGGAGCTGCAAATCAAGCATGTTAATTTTATTCGTGCCAGAATTTCAGAAGCTTAACACTTCAAAACAGAACCTTGCATTAAAAACAAACAAACAAACAAACAAACAAACAAACAAACATGGGAAGCCCAGTAAAATTTGAAGTTGCCCATCATATGAGATGTGCCAATGTTCTCTTGGGAGAAGTTCCCCACTTTGCTAAAGAGAAATAAAAAATCCAAGGGAAGGAAAGCAACTAGGAATTAAGGAGGAAAACAACAGTGTGGGACCAAGATGCCTAGGAGGCTTCCTCCACTGGAGCGCTCGCATCAAAACGCCAATCCCGTGAATCAAGAAGCAACAAACTTCTAAGCTTGCACGCCAAGACAAGAGGCTCCCTGCTGCAGCCGGCAGCCTGTTCACACCTGCCAGTGTTTTGGAAAAAGCCATAAAGTACAGCAGGCAACTTGCAGAATTCCAAACAGGTGCTAAGAGGGTTTTCACTTTGGAAAAGCTGGACTATAATGGGCACCTGTAGACTCTTACTGCCATGCCTGCGTCTCCACTTTTTAAACACCTGCGTCATTGGGGTTGTGGCAGCACGGAATCCCGAAGTAGGCAGACCTAGGAGGGCCATACATTTCAAATTACTTGTCAGTAATTACTGTTGATTGCCACTGTGCCCTCCCCTTTCCTGAGCCCTCTAAGCACACAACAGCAAAACTAATCTTGCAGATAAGTCTCTCACTTCATGCTGGGCTATGAAGAGGAAATGCAAGCACTGTAGTTCCCACTTTCTCCAAAACCCAAGCCAAACTGAGACAACACACACACAGTCTTCTCCAGAGTTCTCTGCCATGGCAGAAGCACTGGGGACAAGCAGGGCTTCCCCTCCCATTATGCAAAGTGTTGACAAAGGCAAGAAGAAGCAAGAGTGTTTTTCACTGCTTCTTCTAACAATCTCCAATGTCTGGAGTTAAGCAAGGCAGGCCCAGTGATGGGAAGGTGGTGCTAGGCTTTGAGAACAAAACAGAAGTTTGTCTATATTTTGTATGGCTCATTTCAATTCATAGAATCGTAGAGTTGGAAAGGACCCAAGGGTCATCTAGTCCAACCCCCTGCAATGCAGGAATCTTTTGCCCAACGTGAGACTCGAACCCACGACCCCGAGATTAAAGAGACTCAGGCTCTATCGACTGAGCTATCCCAGCAGTCACCATTACCGCATTCATAACAAAATTAATGCAACTGTTGCATGACAGCATGGGGTTGTCATTGTTTTGCATGACAGGCAAAATTCACAAAGAATTAGAACCGATTCTCAAAGCACTAGGGAAAAACCTCTGGCGCTGAAAGAGCATGTATTAGGTTTGCTGCTCACTGTACTTCATTGAACATACCCCTGGGATGTCCTATCGATGAACATTCCCTCCTTCCCCTTTCTCACACTGATCCCTCGTGCAGAAACACCTGCACACAGACTATAAATAGCTAATATTTTCAAGTGACATTTCGATCAGAAAGCGGAGTAGGCCTTCCTGCTTTTGCAATTTAAGGCCCTATGTTTACTCTGTCCCCTCTGGGGTCCCCTTTGCAAGATCAAGGTTTATTTATTTATTTTACACTTTTCTCAATGTAGTGTTTCCAACAGCCAGCCATCATCGCTCAGCCTGCCCTATCAGAACTCTGTTTTAATCCTCACTATAGTACTTTGCAATCTGACAGATAGGCTGGTAAGCCTCTGTTAGAGCTTGATAGCACTTGCGAAAATTGGTTTTCCCAGACAGCTGTTGCAGCCCATTCTGCAGGACCTGGGCCTGTAGCAAATGCTGGAATCATCGTGACATTCAGAAAGGACTGGGGGAGAAGCTGCTGCTATGCAGTGGCAAGGCAACTTTTTCAACTTTGAAGGTTACAAGGGAAACAAGTGATAAGCCCAAAACACACAGCTAATTTGCAGGTGCCTTTTCCCCTTTGCATGCAAAAGATCCATAGTGTGTTGAGAGGCCTGTGATATCTTGTTCTATTTTGCTAATTTTGTCTCTTAAGGTGTGCTTTCTCTTTTATGCAGGCTCCTTTGGTGCAAAAGATCTGTAGATCCACCTCCGGGATCTCCTTTTAGGGCTGGGAAGGACCCCTGTCTGAAACCCTGGAGAGCTTCTACCGCTCAGTGCATATGACAAGAAGCTAGATGGATCAGTATCCTCACACCGAATAGGAAAGCTTCCTATTTTTATGTTACTTACCCTAAAGTGAGAAATGAGACAAGTGTCAGACACGTGTGATTTTGGATGGAAACTGGCATTAAAGCCGAAACTTGCCAGGCAGTTCTAAAGTTAAGGCAAGCGTCTTGGAGGCTATCCCTGTAGCAAAAACAATTATATGGGGAACAGCTCTTGACATTCACTGGAGCTGCAGGAAGCATCCTAGCCTGCAACACCCTAGCAAATGCTCATTGGATCCCGTGAGAGTGCTAAAACATTTAAAAAAATAAATTTTTTCAAAGAAAATGCCTAGAGGTGGGCTGCTACTGTTCGCACTTCACAGGCAAGTATAAACTCCACCCATTTATCCATCCATTTCTCATGTAGTACCAGTGATCCAGTTCTGGTTTTCCCAGATAGGAGACAAGTAAATAGTGAGTCCATGCTAGCCTTTTTTACTTGAAAGTTAATCAAACCTCCAGAATGTCATTCCTTTGTCCTACTACAGTGGTACTTCTGGATGCAAACGGGATCCGTTCCGGAGCCCCATTCGCATCCTGAAGCGAACGCAACCCACGTCTGCATGTGCGCAGGTCACGAATCGCCGCTTCCACGCATGACGTCATTTTGAGCATCTGCGCATGCGCGAGCGGCGGAACCCGGAAGTAACATGCTTCGTTACTTCCGGGTTGCTGCAGACATCACCTGAAAACGCTCAACCTGAAGCACATTTAACCTGAGGTATGACTGTATTTCTGAGTTAGTTTATACAACGCGGCAGAAGTCTTGGGAACAGTATGCACTGGGCTGCAAAGAGCTGCAACCATAATCCCATCTATACCTTTTCAAAAAGGTGAAAAATTCCTAACTTGAGCTGCAATACTGTGATGTGTGTGGAACTTTCATTGGACACTAAACAGCAGCAACAATTATGCAGCTAGACAATTGTCATGCTACGCGCATTACAGCGAAAGTCCCTATACACCTGTGAGATTAATGCCATGAGATGCTGGCAAGTTTCGAAAGCTGTGTATTCTGTGTTATCACACACAGCCAAGCCTCTTATTTAGAGGTTCTGCAATTCATCCCCTTCCTTATTCCTCACATACCTTTACAACTATATGAATTAGAATTCCCTATGCAATGATGGAAAAGTTTATCAAATTTCCAACAAAACTATTTAAAACTTTTAGGAGGCTGCCTAATTTATTTAAGGAATAAATTAAGCTGCCTAATTTATTTTAAGCACTGAATTGAACTGATTGACTCTTAAGTTCCAGCATTAGCTTTTTAAGAGCCCGGAGAAGCAAACTCTCAGGGTTTCCAATCTGCCCTCAGTTATGAAACCAGACTTTGAGTCCATCAGAGCACCTGGATAACAAAGGCCTTGAGAGAAATTGTGGGAAAACATTTGCTGCTCCCCTTGTGAGAGAAATGTGAAACAGTCTCATCTCCCTCCAGCCCCAGCCTAGCCTGAGTGGGGGAGGAGGAGGGAAAACCACACATAAAAGATCAGAGTGGCAGCAAAATCCAAAAATTACTTATGCACTGTGTGATGAGGTACTTTCTTTTGTCTGTCACGAGTCCTGCCAATCATCAGTTTCACTTATCAAACCAAGAGACGGTTGGAAGTACTGGGATCCAAATCAGCTTGCACTGAAGGCTGACATGTGCATGGGAAAGAGGAGAGTGAGAAAAAACCCTTAAAGTTTCCTAGACTGCCCTTTCTGACCTAACCTGTGCCGACCTTCCCTCCGGCACTAGACTGATACCCTTAGGGTTGCTGACCTCATTTCCTACTTCCTTCTCCTTCATCCTCACCTTGGAAAAGGAGACATCTACTTTGGATCTCTCTGCATGCAAGATGCAAGCATAGCTTGAGACCCAACAGCAAGCATAACTCATTGCATCTCTCAAGTTAGGCAGAACCAGGATCTTTCCTATCAAGCACGTATTTCCTGTAATAAACGTAGCTTTCTTGTTTTCCTAAACTCAGAATCTCAGTGTGACTATATCCAGGGTAAAGTGTGCTCTTCCAATTCAGTATTAAGTTTGATTTCTGCTGAGTGTTTTAACTCCAAATGCCAAAATACTTAGAAACCTGATTCCCACTGGACAACCACATGCCTCTGAGAAGCCCACAAACAGGACCAATATAGTGCAAGAGATGTCTGTATCTCTTTTCTTCACTGTCATATTTTCTAACTAAAAAAGCCCCAAATTCTGGATTATGGACACCACATGCACAATGTATTTGCAAAAACAAACCAGAGCTCTTTCCATAAGTGAAAGTCTTGTGCTCCATAAGGATTAAGACATCAAATTCATGCACTAAGCTCACAGAGAAAGAGAAGGGTTAACACAGCAGAGTTAAAACCTGAATTCCCAACACTTACACGAACATCCGAAGTTCCCTGCTCTGCTGGAGAGACTTCTTCTGAGCAGTTCTGAAGTTTGTACATCCAGTAATTCTTTGCAGTGATGATGAAGTTCAAAGGCAAGAGAGAGCTAGTCCCCAGAAGGAAGAAAATAATGTAGGTGCCATTGAAGTGATCTTTAGGCTTGTGAAAACCGTGTCTGTTTCCCTCTGGCTCCTCGAACAGGGGTGTCTCTTCTTGGGTAGTGACATCCACCGGTTTGTACAAAGAGTTCGCACTGTGGTGGTAGTCATCTTGTTCCTCCAAATCAACAGCCACTTTTAGGATAAATTGAAGAGGTGTTAAAGTTATGGCCGCATAGCATGACATTGTCACTAGCCATTTGACCACTATAATACTACTAGTCTCTCTTACAGGGATATGGTACACTGAGAGAATGTGCACCTGAACACTTCAAGCGAGCTATATAAATGCTTATTAGTATTAAGAAATACAACCCATCGGGTTGCCACAGAAAGCTGCAGCAACAGTTGCAAGCATCCCAAATAAATCTGTGTTAAAAGGACAAGAGTTCCTGAATTCAAAGAAACTCCTTTGGTGTTCCAGAAGAGAAGTAGTTAGTGTGTCCTTATGCATAATGGAACACTGAGGCCCGCTGCAGCCTAAACAGGTCTTTAGAAGGGCCTGTGCAAAATGTTCTTACTTAAAATAATGTTAACTATATTCTGAAATATTCACATGGTTTTCAAGCAGTATTCATGGAGTTTGCTTTTGCTTTACTGTATGAAATAGTTGAACTGCTAGCTGCCGCGAGTCTTCAGGGAAGGCAGGGTGAAAGTTTGTTTAAAAGTTTGTAAGAGAGAGAACAAAGTGAAGGGACAGCATCATGTGGAAGTAGTTACCTTAGAATTAAATTTTTGATCAAATGACTCTTATTAAGTTTTTAAACAATCTCCATTCTTCTAAGCCCTCCTGTCCAGGTCATCAAAACAAGAATTAATGGACTAGGGAGAGAGTAGAAGAGGTTCCCTTTTGAAATATGTGGCTGAAGCACGTTATTCCTGGGGGAGCTGGGGAGTATTTTGAGGCCAACCCACAGTGAAGAGAAATGGCAAAATGACATCTTTCATTGGGCCAATCAGTCGCTCACTAAGATGTGGAAGCTTTTTAGTTACACAAAAGCGCTTTGCCGGAAAGCAATCGATGCTTAATGTATGCTCGGTATGATTAAAAGAAAAATAAGATATGCCACATGGGCAAATAAACTTTGGGAGCCAATCCAGGAATTTCCTTTCCTTTCAAGAAAGGTGGGCTCTCACGGAAAGTCCCACCTACAATACAAACCTAGCTTCACTGCCTAAAAAAATGAATTATGGAAGACATCTGTAGGTCATCTCAGGACTTGGGATTTGCAAAACACAGCATTCTTCACATTGGCCTTTTGACACTTGAGAAGCTTATGTTTTTTAGGCCCCACTCTATTCTTGCGACTGCAATTTGCCTTAAAACGTTTTAAATACTGTATTTTTAAATTGCTGTCACCTGCCTTGGGACCTTATGGCAAAGGGTGGATAAGAAATGGAATTAGTATCATTAATACGCTGCCCAAACCCTTTGGGTACTCAGCACCCTTGACCAGCCTAGGATACTGGGCAGCTGAGGAAGAGGCTATTTGCTGTTCTCTCAGAAAACACAATGTTTTGGCCTGGCTTTGAGGGAGACCCACAAAATGCATGCTGGGTCCCCCTGAAGCCTCACAAACCCTGACAGGCAACAATAAGAAAGCCAAAAGTTTTTAAAAAAGTATCTCCGTGGGAAAAATCCTGGTGTGTCCCCCCCCCCCCCCCAGTGGCAAGAGAGAGCGCCTTAGTCTCGACTGAAAAGGTGCATCTTGCGAACGGGAAGCTGCCCGGGCCCTTCATTCCAGCAGTGCGTGGCAGGAAATGCACTCTGCACATGCTCCGTGCTGCCGCCGGCAAACACCCCGACCTCGGATTTCACGGCGAGTTTCCGAGACCGAAACAAAGAGCGGCGGGAGGAGGAGCAAAGGCCGGAGGAAGAGGAGGAGAAGTAGCAGGCGGAAAAGGAGTCGCAGGTAGAGAGCAAAGGCGAAGAGAGGCGCAGCCGCAAACCCCCCGGCGGAAAGGTCCCCGTGACCTGAGAGCCCCGCGGAAGAAGGCGCCACTTACTGTCGCCGGCCCTGCGCGCATCCCCATCTGCTCTGAGCCGGGCCTTCCCCAAGCACAGGCTCCGCCGGCCCTCGCGCCAAAGCCACGCCCGCCGCCGCCGCGCAGCGCCGCCTCCTCCGCTGCTCCCTCCTCCTCCTCCTGCGCGGGGGCTTCTGCGAGGGTCGAGCAAGCGCTGCTCCCTTTCATCCCCCTTTCTTCTCCCCCGGAAGGTGTTCCTTAGCCCTTCTTGGAAATAGGCTAAAAAAATATTTATAATACTACTAATAATAAGCATTCCTTTTGTGCGCAAGGGGCACGGGTCACGACTGCTGCCCTGATTCAGGAATCTCTATCTGGATCTAAGTATATCAGATCAGTTCCCCCTAAAATATTTCAGGCCACCCCAAAATTTGTGGGCATGACATTGCCATTCAAATAGGGTGCGCGCGCGTGTGCACTGTGTCGTGTGATCATACCTACCCCCCCCCCCCGAATATTTTATTCAAGTTGGCACCCCGATTCATTTCCAAAGCCCCTTTCCCACTTCTTGCCTGGCTGTACCTAATACTCAGTTCAGGAATCCCATGTATTTACAGTGAGACATCCGGGTGTACGACGATATAAATAATGATAATAATAATAATAATAGTAGTAGTAGTAATAGTAATACAATAATGGAACGGGTCCCGCAGATGCCTGGTGCCAGACTCCGCCTATAGATTATTGGGTGCTGGGGACGGGGGTTTAATCAGCACTGGCAGGCTGGGCTTGTTTTTCTGCCAGGCAAAAGGGCAGAGGGAGGTGATGGCCCTGCCATTAAGTGACCTACAAGACAAAATGTGATTTGAAACGCAGCAGGGGAAAATAAGCTCCCTGCGCTTTGGGCCACTACTGTGTGGATAGCCTTAGTGTCGCCATTTACTGCAATCAGTGGACTCTTCCAATAGAGGTAATACATGTCCTGCCTTCCCCAACTCCTTCCTCTTTAATCTTTAAGGATCTTAATAATTTCTAGACAACCTGCTGTGTAGGGTAATTCTTTACACATACTCTTACATTGAGCCAAAATGTTGTTATAGATGTTAAGAAGAAATTTTTGTTTTGTTTTAAACCTATTTCTCCAGTCTAGTCCCCTTGGAGGTGGTAAAACTACATCTAGGCCATTATCACTTCAGATTGAATTTTTTTTAAATCACTGCACATAGAAAATTAGCATCTCAAGGGAAAGGTTGGACTAGAACCTTTCTTCCTGAAATCCAATTTTCTGTCTAGAGAGAATTTCTTAAAAATGCCGTGCCTGCAGTCTGATATGGTACAACCCAGACAGGTCTGCTCTGTGATAATTATGCCTCAGTCCACACTTTAAAAAAAATAGCTGTTTCTCTTCCTCTTTAGGATAATTTCCCCTCTGCCGGTCAAATGATCTGAATCAGCACTGTCAGGAGGCATTAATATTTGTTGTAGATGGGTTGTCCAGCTGTGGGTTGATGAGGTTCTCTAATGGTACAAAAAGAGGTTTTGTTCAAATCGTTGGGTGTTGATGGTGTTGGCCGCAGCCAATAAGAGGAAGATTGTGACTTGCGTCTTGTCTACAAACACTCCTAGGCAGTTCACTTGGAAATAAGTTGTTCTGATGTAACGAGACTGACTCCAGATTCTTTACAGACAGAAATTAAGGTTACAAACCTGACATATGCTTAAACCTACTGGTTTAAATGGGCTTGGGCGCCCCCTAATCTTCCATGAGATAGGACTGAAAATGAATGAAATTTCATGGCATAGAGATGCAATGATGGGGAAAATTTCCCGTTTTAAGTTTCAAATACGAAAGCAGACTTAAGGTCGATAAAGGCACACACAAAGTTTGATTGCGATTGACAGCATATTTTTGTATGAGATGATTATACATACAAAACTGCACAGCTTGGAAACCATATAAATGCTCTGTATATATTGTATATAAATGCACTGTTCTTTTGGAATTCCCCGAAGCCAAATATATCTAAATAGGTTCAGATATATCTGTGTCATGGTTATTATTGTTTTTCATTGATAATTAGGTAGGGTGTCACAGTGTCCTTCTAACATCTGGAGCATACATGTTGGGTAGCCAACATGGTGCCCCTCCAGATGTTGTGGACTACAACTCCCATCATGCCTAGTCATTCTACATGCTGGCTGGAGCTAACAGGAGTTGTAGCCCAAAGCAAGGAGTGAGAGCCATAGCTCAGTGGTGGAGCATCTTCTGTGTGCCAAAGGTTCCATGTTCATTCCCTAGCCCTGACAGCGAGTACTGATTAGATGGACTCAGTATAAGGTAGCTTCTTATCTTCTTTTTCCTATCTGCAAGACACCAGGGTAAGAGACTGGGGGGGGGGGGGAAGGAATGCTCCCAGGTGAGAGCTGCGAGGGCCCACCACTTTCTGTGTGAGACCAGGGTTACCTTTAAGAGAGGACTCTGCATTTTCTCTTTCTGTGTTTTGCTTTTATTTAGATTAGTTTCCTTTAATGTACTGCATTTCGAAATAGCTTTAATTAAATCTTATTTTTTAAAAGTCTGTGTGTGTTGGTAGATTCTAACACTGAAAGCATCTGTGAACGACAAATACCAACATCCTCTGCACTGTACGCAAATGCATAGTGGATCAATACCTGTGTAGAAAGGGTATTACTTGCCCTTAGACGCCTCCTTCTTTGTTGAAGAGATATCAGAATGATTGCCCTCCAGAGCTAACAAAAATAACTCAGCAAGGCTGCAAATGGTTTTTGTTTTCCATCAAACAGACAAAAGAGAAACTTCTGCATGCCCCTAAAGCAGGTTACCAAATGGAGACATGCGTAAATTTAGAAGAAATCCATAAGAGCACAGTGGCTTTCTTCAATGGCATGGCCATCCCAGGCCACAAGAGCACCCGAGGAAGAGATTGCTCAGCCTGTCTTGGCCTGTAAGCCATCAGCTCAGAAGGGACAAGCTTGATATTTCCAAGCTGCTGTGGTCGATCATGTCAGAAAAGGCACTGTTGAAAAAGCGCCTCAGATCAGATTAGCACAAGAGACTGTGACAGCCTGCCAGGGTAAACAATACAATTAGGGTGGGTAGCGGGGGAAACCTGCATTTAGCCCAAGCTGTTCTGGTCCATCAAGTAAATATTACCCATTAAAAACTGCTTAGAAAGCCAAAAGCTGGATGTATTCAATCAGTAATACAGATTTGTCTGGTGGCCTGTAACAGCTTTTGCAGGCTTTCATACACTTGTAATATGTATTTTCCCGCTGATAAATTGCTTTGGTTTCCCTCACATTCTTTTCCTTAGCCAGCTATGGCCACTGTTCACAAAGTGTCAGAGTCTTTTCAGTCTTACTACTGATTTTAATTCATTTTGGGCTACTTTGAAAAAACCCCAAAACTTCCTGGTTTCCCTCTCAGCAGATCACACACATTATAAGGCTGAAAGCCCATACAGAGGTTTGATAATCTGTGCTAAGGTTCTGCACACGGAGTAATGTTTGCCTAAGCAAACCCTATTTAGATGAGTGGGACTTACTCCAAATCAGGTAACTTGTGTTTCTCCTGAGAGCTGCATTCCCTTGTGGTGAACAAGGCCAGAGACACTGCAAATTCTACATTTCTACAGTGCATTTCTACACCCTGCCCATTCCTGCCTTTCATTCAGACAAGCAAGAGGTGTTATCAGGTCTTAAAGACACATTCCAGCCAGGCAAAAATTCTTGAGATACATAGCAGGGCCAGTGAGGGGCGTGGCCTAGAGAGAAGGGGTGTAGCCTGGGGAAGAGTGCTGAGGGCCAGATGGAGGTCTGCATTGGTCTCCCAGGGCCTGACGTTTGCCACCTGGTATACAGTGGTACCTTGCTTTACAACCATAATCTGTTCTGGACGTCCGTTTGTAAACCAAAACAGGTTGTAACCCAAGGCGCGCTTTCACCAATGGGGCCTCCAATGTTCGTAATCCCAAAGAAATGGGTTGTAATCCAAAAAAAGGTTGCAAACCGGGACACGCACTTCCGGGTTTGACGTGTTTGTAATCCAAAACGTATGCAAACCAAGATGTATGCAAACCAAGGTACCACTGCATACTATAGGCAGGTTAATAGGATTGCAGCCAAAATGGACAGATGCAGTGGCGGTCTGCACGCCAGTAGTACAAAACCGGCTGCTTCACTTAAATAACAGAAACAGGACGTGTCATGTGTGAATGACCTTGCTGTACCTGCTAGTGTCAAATGCATCAATGAATGCATCAATGAACCCTCTCCCGGAAATCTAAAATGGCACCCCAGCATGCATCAGAGACTTGTTTCCTTCCCTTTTGCCCAAGGACTTTAGTTTACCGCCAAAGCCCCCTATTGCACACCCGGTTCTCTGCCAGAAGAAAACAGGCAAATGCTGTCCATTATTGCAAATGGAATTTGGCTATTTGGTCTAATAGTTCAATCAAGCTTAATTCATTAGGTGCCATTCATCAAAAGCGGACAATCTTCTCTCTTCCTGCTTAGGCCTACATAAGATGTTGTGTCCTCACCATATAGTTCATAGTAAAGGGAAGGAAAAACAAAGATCATAAGGTATTTGAATCAATAGGGCTGATCTTGAGGGCCATAAGGAATGTGAAGTTGTGAAAGAGTCTCTCACCTTTGCATTCTGCTGCAGCCCTTTCCCTAATTTTCCTCACTTTTCTCTTCTGTCCTCCAGACTTGTATTCGTACTCCACAAATTTCACCCTGAAACATTGCTGAAGCACCTGTATACGTGTTCAAACATTGCCTAGCCACAGACCAAACAAGAAGAGGTGGCACAAACTTAGCTTTCCCTTTGTCTATAGTCACTGATTTATCCTTCACTGAAGATGTAGGTAATACTTGCTGAGCAAATGTGCACTGGGGCCTAGTAGTTGTGCAAATTGAACTGCGGCCTAGTAGTTCTGGTCTCAAGGTATCTGTCACACTTTGCCATGTTTGCATCGTATCATTAAATATTGGTGCTTAAGGGACATTTGGGTATTGCTGAAGATTTAGCCACTGACATTTTTAGCCACACTGGTCCGTTGAGATACCAAAATTTATTTGGCAATTTATTGTTCGTGGTCCAGACCCCCACGGAGGCCCAGGGTCTGGGCCTCAGCAATTTTGTAGTCGCCTACATGCAGAAGGCCTCACGTTCAAAAAGGACTGAAACTCCTAAGCTGCAGCCAGTCAGTATAGACAGTACCAGTCTGGATGGACCAATGGTATACTGATGGACTTGATATGCTGTAGCTTGATGCCTCCCCAGTATCTGCCGCCTGAGGCAGCTGCCCCACTCTACTGAATGGCAAGGCAGGTGCTGGGTAATGGTTCAGATAGTCCCCAGGATCCTGCCCTTAGTGCTAGTAGTTAAAAGCAGTGCCTATAGCAACTTGTGGCTCAGAGGTTGTGAACCTGTAGCCTCTACTCCAAATGCAGACTCGGTAACAGAGGCTGCCCCTAAGCTGCCGGTGCAATGGAAAAAAAGAGACTTACATTGTTCTGTAAAACAAAACAGGGTTGCTCAAGAAGACAATAACCTTCTTGAACCACCATTCCCAGGGAGCTAATTTGAGCTTTCCCCAAGAGCTTGCTGTGATATCTTTAACACAAGATCATTGCACTTAATATTGCAATAGTTGTAGCCAACTCTGATACATTAAGGAAGCAAATATGCTTCTCAGCCTCTGTTAAGAAATGTCAGACCGCACCTAATGTTAGCCAAAGTATTAAGCAGCTGGGTAATATAATAAATATTTAGTAGATCTATGGCTGTGACTTCTGATCAAGCAGGAGTGATGGAGTTAGCCCCCTTCACCCTATCCCAGCATAATAAACTCACTGCAACTGATCAGTGGCGGAAGAGCAATGCTGCCACCTTATGGACCACTTGCATAATGGCAAACTGCAAAGTGTTTCAACTGGATCCTCCCTGTTTTATGAATTAGAAGGGGAACACCATAGGAGCTGAAGATGATATAGTCCAGTATTCGTGTCCAACAATACTTATGAGAAAACAGTAAAGGAAATTTTAAATTGCCTTGATTGAAGCATAAGTAAGAATGCCAAAGGAGAGAAAAGAAGGAAAGTTAGTTGGATTTCAATAATTAAGCCGGTTTTATTTATTTAGAGCTAAGCTGAAATTGCTCGGTTTTTTTAAGCAAACAATTTCACCAGTGCTGAAAAACAATGTGTACAAGCAGAGTTTATTAGGAAGTTCCCTATTTGCAAAGTCTAGCTGATTTCAGGAGAGGGAGAGGACTTGCACACTATCAGAATTCATAGTTTGTCTTTCCCTGCCTCCAGGAAAATCAAAATGGAAAAGTACTCAGAACAGTTCTAATAATGCTATTAAAAAACTGCAGCCTTGAGGAAGTACCACTGCAATCCTGAGGTGACTTCATTGGAAACTACCTGTGAGAACGTTGGCTTCTGAATAACTATGGCTTAGCTGATCATTATATTGAACACCAACAATATGATAGATGACCACTGAGGCTATTTAGGTGCTAATATTGCCCTCTACCTAAACATATAGCTCCTGGGCTGGATCCCTCAGCCTACCTGTCAGCACTAAAAGTGCCACCCAAGTCCCAAATCTTACCTGTGTAGCAGAGAGCTTTCTTTTTTCTTTTATTTTGACAAAGTATTAAAAATAAATAAATAAGAATAAAAATGTGCACCCCACCCCCCGAGACCATTCCATTGTAACTATCCAACCTCCCAAAATTTCAACACCTCTTGCGATGGTTTTGACCCCTTTCCATTTTAGCAGAACAAATTCTACAGACACCTTCCATATCTCCTCAAAATAATTTCTCCTGCATATTCCCCATCTTACCTTAATCGCACATGTTAATTTATCAGGGAGCTTTCTGTCCACTGGGAGCTAAACTAATGAGTCACACACAGTTGGTTTTAATTTTAAACTTTTTATTAGACTAGGAAATATAATTTATTGCATAAAAATTAATTTGTTACAATAGGAATGCTAAACCTTATTTACAGTTCTTAGTTTACAGAATAAACAGACACGTGTTTTGAGGATGCTTCCGGACCCCTCCCCCCACCAAAAAAACCCCCACCTGGACGTATAAATATGAAAACAGAATGGAGAGCAAGAGAATGAAGGACACTCTTAAGGGGAGAAAGGAAACCGTGGTTTGCTTTCACCCAAACGATGGCATGGGCTGCCCATGTCACAAAGCTCAGTGTGACCACAGAGAGCACCTTAAGAGACAGCGGGGGAGGGAGAAAGACAGGCACAGCCCTCATTTGTGTGAGCAGAGGGTGCTTTCCAGGCAAAAGGGCTCCCTGCTTGGTCAACATACACTCTTCTGAACAAGAAGCAAAGAGAAAGAGGGTGAACTCTGCACACTTCCTGACGCTGCTCCCTATTGCACACCCATGGATCCCTAATCTGTTATATTGTACTGATCTCTCTCTGTCACCCACCCACACCAGATTTCTAAGTCTGAATTCTCTCTCTCTTACACACCTGAATGCACATATCTGTACACCCAGTATCCAATTCACACAAAAGCAGTGAGTAAAGACTAGAGCAGGTTGGCCTCTTAACAGATCACTCTCTCACCACCAGCTCCCTCAATTTATACGGCAGGCCCACCCATGAGACCATGTGAGGTGACTGCCTCAGGCGGTAAGACCCACAGGGGCAGCAGATCCTGATGTAGATCTTTATTCCTCCCCCTGTTCCTGATGTAGATCTTCATTCACTCCTTCTTCCCTGGCAAAGAGGGGGATAACTTTTTGTGGTTTGTCTCAGGTGCCAAAATGTCTTAGGCCAATATGAATTTACATCACTATGTGTACAAGTGAGTTTCATATATCTTCAACTTCTCCACCCACCCATCCCCCAGCCACACGATCGCATCGGCTTGCGGAAGATACACAGTACGCAGGAGCTAAGCACATTCACCCCAGATTTGCGTTAAAGGTCTTAAGGTACATTCAGACATATAGCGGAAGTGGCCTGCTCGCATGAACTGGTCTCTGGATTACTGAAGGGATATGCTCAGGCGACTGAGAAAATTGTGAATGGGCGGATACCTTCACAGATTCCATGTGGCCACGTGACCAAAGCAAAACAGGGACAACAACAGAACATGAGAAGCAATATTGGGTGGGGGGGTGGAGATGCACAGAGAGAGATGCACGCACTTTTAACACGCTCTGCTCCTGGAATCTAAAGGCAGGTAATTTTAAAACTGATCAGCCTATTTCTACAGAAAGTAGTAACGTTCACTTACTTAGCTAAACATTTCAAAGCCTAAGTGTCTAATTGTGTTTCCAGCCTGAACCTTTAACTTAATTGACTAAAAGCAATTCTTAAACAAATCACTCTGATGTACACCAAGAGATTAGGTTAAAGACTGGAGCCTTCTTTTTAAATTTCTCACAAACTCCTAATACAATCTCCCTTACAGCCTCATCTTTATAAGTGGAATGTGTAGATGAATTTATTCTATTCAATTTATCAGCAAGCAGTTCAGTCATATAATATATAATATTCCAGCTAGCTGAAAATGTTACAAAAAAACTTATTGTGCTCTCATCTGATGCCATGTTGAAGGAAAGCAATCCCTGCAGCTCTCCCCAAATACCTTGTGGTTAAATGATTACAGTATCTATTTTTGATTGAGGATTGATTTTCTTTGCTTTTACTGCCACACAGGAAACAGGCACTAATAACTTCGCTCTAAAAAAACACACACAAAAACCCCAGATGCAATTCTCAGAAAGTTCATCATTTGGTTCCAAAAATCTGGATATTTTTCCAGATTTGTATATTGCATATGAGATCCCTGACAACTATGAAGTGAGAAAGAAGAAAGTATGCCCTACCAATGGGTATATAAACTATACAGACGAGAGAGTTACGGACCCTGCATCAAGCAGGTCTAGTCCTTTAAAAATGTTTGTCAGGTACGGATAAAGATACCCAAGGTCTCCAAATCCATGGTCACTAGAAGCGCCATCAAAACCCGCAAATACTGACATGTTCTATCTTGTATAGATTGCACCATAAAGACCTGAGCTGCAACAGGAACGTTGCTTTGGTGTAAAAGAATTTGAAGAAGCGTATAGTTTGGACTAGGAGGTTCTGTGCACCTGAACCCTACAAATGACACAAATTCACAAAACATCCCAAAAGGTTAGAGAACAGGGCTGCAGAGCTAGCGAAAGTGACTTTTTGCCTGAGGAAGAGAATGAGTGAAGAAAAATTCACACCTTGAAAACAGGCCCTGTGTTTGCAGCGCTTCACAAAACACACACACACACACCACCCTCCCCCATGGATTTGCCTTCTGTGTAAATGTCCAGGCTCCAAGCAACAAAAATGTCTTCTTGAATTAAGAGTCCACGTTTAGCATTCTATTTGTTTTCTCACTGTAAGTGACCTCTAAACAATGGGGCTATATATTCTGGTTAAGCAGGCATTGCCTGCAAACTATTTGCAGTCTCTGGGTTCCTGTATGAAATGTTTACTGTCATTACGGGAACACGAGGCAGCAACTAGCTTTCGGCGCCTTCCTTGGGCACGTAGATAAAAAATTGCATCCTGAGAAACGACTGCAGTGATGGGGAAGCTGCGGCTTCCAGATGCTGTTTGGGCTCTCTGTGCCAAGATAGGCAAAGGTCAGGGACCATGAGAGTCCAGCCACATCTGGAGGGTCACAGCTTCCCCTTCCTTGAACTACTGGTTATCAAGCTGCCACATAAAGACATAACGTTCCAATCACGTTCCCGCTCCCTGAGTAGGTGTGCCATTCAGTTTTTTTTTGTTTGTCTTCAGCCCCTGTCTTTCCCCAAGAGCATGCTACCGTTTAAGGAGAATGAGGTAATTGCGAGGGTCTTCTGGTGCAAGACTTGCTATGTCGTGCCATGTCTTTAAAGTTATTGCCTACGAACGTGTCCTCGTGGGAAGGGAGAAGAGTTAGGAATGAAAGGATCAGCATGATGAGGCAGTACTGCTCTTGGTGCCATGCTACGCTTTATGGAAGAAGACAATCTTTTTAAGAGGTAGTGACTATAAGAAAAATACCCTGCAACTACACAGTGCTTGCAACAACCTGAAGAATAACGGATAACCAAAGGCCAATGCAAATAGAAATATATACATATATAAATATATACGAAAGTAAGGTAATACGGGTGCATTTGCATTAGAATTTTACTGCTGGAACTACCCTTATACTGCAAGGTTTGTATCCCTTAATCTCGGTTCTGTACCAAATCTAATTTTCTCATGGTGGAAAGATCTGGCAAAACAGAATAGGCAGCAATGGCAAAACAGAGACCTACATTCCTACTGCCAACTCAAAAATCTGCTCCCTATTAGTTGTAATTCATATCCAAGTACACTGCAGACATCTAGCAAACACTGCCAGCTGCTTTCTCCTGTGATAATGAGGGCTAGAAACCTCATTGAAAGGAAAGTATGAGGAACTACCTGAAAGTATGAGGAACTACCTGTGCGCAGCAGCTGCAAATCTTTAAAAATATTTCCTGCTAAGAGGAAATGAACTGCTGCTGCATTTCCACCTAAGATCTTGTTGCCATACATTTAACAAGGTTTTTTTTTAATCATTACGCCTGGTGGCTGAGTTTATTAATAACTTATTTCAATCTGGGGCTATTCAAACAATATCCTTTCCTCTTTTCATTAAGCTATCACATACAAGGGAGCCATTTGCATTGCTCACGAATACTCATTTAACATTTTTGTTGTTGTGTAATTTACTTCTCTTCTAATAGAACGCCTGCAATATAGAGAAAAAGGTAAGGCACTGCAAAGCATTACCGAAAGAAACAAAAATTATCACAACGCCACCCATTATTAGCTTTGAGTCCTTGTGGAATTCTGTAGCTAAACTGTCTGGAATGAGAGTCACCTATAACAAGCTCAGAGATTCTAAATCTCCATCCCTCCCTCACACACACACACACACACACACACACACACACACGGATGGGCTATCCACAAACATTATTCCAACATGATCATATGACACTGTGGCTTCTAATCTTCAAGCAAATGTTCCCTCCTTTGATCATGAGCTCTAGGAACAAAAGAGAAAAGTGAAGAACTTAAAACTCGAATGGCCTGGTGTGCATGTCACATCAAACCATAGTTAAAATAAACTATGGTTTAATGTAAATGAGTCAAAGTGTTCTCATGTTGCTGAAATTGCTGGCACTTTGCTCTGGCTGTACTGCCAGCAAGCCACCACTGTCTGGCTTGTCATATCATCCAAAGCTGGGACCACGGTTTGTTTTCCTCCTAGCAAATCACAGGCAGAAACCAAGATTTGTTCTTGGCGTACCTCTTGTGGCTTGTTTGGAGGCAAGCAAACCATTATCCTGGGTTCCTGTGTCAAAATTCAGACTGTGGCTTGTTTCTTGGCTGTGTGGTGGTAGCAGCAGCAGTGGTAGAACCAAGTGCTCACAATTTCAGCAGTGTAGGCTTGTTCACATTCAACTATGGCTGAATGTGGCATGCAAACCAGGTCTTTGAGATACTCCTGTGTAGCGGCTGAAACATTTTTCTCAGATTTTTTTTTTTTTAATGTCACTCGAAACACAGCTCAAAACAACTCAGGTGGGAAGTTTCTGCTCCTCCAGTTTGAACCGTCACCATTAACATTTCTTATTCCTCTCAAAGAACTACACATTAGGGGTATCTTTATTCAGTCCTGGATCCTGTCCTGGTCCTATCACTCAAAAACAGTGGGACTTTTGCTCATGCTTTCAAAAATTCAAAATGGATGTGATGCAGACACTTGCGGATAACTTTACCCATGAGTAGAAGCGGTAGCACACATTCATCTCACCTAGCAGGTGTCATCGGCTTGATGCCTATTCAGACACTGCAGGGAAGTTAGTACTACCTTAAACAGATACTATCTTTCCTATGAAGAAACCTGGAAATAAAGTGCCTCCTATTAGGAACAGGTCTCAGGATGAGGCTCAGAGCGCACAAGTTGTCTGCGGCATGTTCTGGGGCATATGAGAACAATGGCTGACATTCCCCAAGGAAGTGCCCGTGCGCACTAAGAGCTGTTTGACAGTGGAGCAGACTCCCTTGAAAGATGGTGGACTCTCCTTTCTTGGAGGTTATTAAGCAGAGATTGGATGGATATCCATCACGAATGCTTTAGTTGAGATTCCTGCACTGCAGGCTAGATAACCCTTGGGGTCCCAACTCTACGGTTCTATGATTCTATAATTTCATGACCTGGATATGGCATTATGTGGTGGAATCCCACCCAAAATTAGAGACAGATTGGACACACCCTTGATTGCTAAGCCTTCACCATCTCAGTTGGGATTTTTGAACTCCAGCTTCCTGGGCTGCATAGCATAGCAAGAGTCCTTCTCTCAACCCAACCCCCCCTTGGCCAAAAGTCATTCTGAGCACAAGAAAACCTTTTACACATTCCTCAAAGGAGCTATCTTGATTCTGGCCTGAGACTTGTTCCTGTACTAACTGGACTTTGTTCTACTGGAATGGCCCACACAAGGACAAGTAGGTTAAGCAAAGCAAGAGTGGCTCCAAACACAACTGAGACAAGACCAGGAGCAAATACCAGTAGATATTTGGTCAGGCATATCTGGGCACTTCACCAGATTCTGAGGTGGGCCGGAAAGAGTGTGAGGGGTTTGTACTGGTCTGTCAAGAAAGCTCCCCAAGAAATTTCTCTCAGCTTCTTTTCCAGAAACAGGTTCGTTCTCCTGTGAGTGAATTTTCAGACTTATTCCCATTCATTCTGCTATAGTCAGAGAAAGAGATGCAAGCAAAATGTTAAAGAGAAGAAAAAGTTTTCCCTTTAAGACACATATGAGGCTCAGCTCAAATCATCAATCCTACCTGATCAAATTTCATAGGTTACCACATAAATTGATATTGTTTAATTTTCACTAAAACATCATTGCGTTTTCTCTCTCCCTCTCCCTTTCTCCGAGTGTCATGATACTCTTGCTCTCACATACATGAAAGATTCTTATTGAATTTTTAAAAAGGATGCATCCAAAGATCTGGATAATAAATTACTTGCGTTTCCTAAGAAACTGTTTTCCTTTTTTTTCCTTTTCCATTTTTTAAATGTGTCTTAAAGCTGTTTGAAGCTTTTGACAGGAGTAAGCAGTCTTTTCTAGATTGTACTCGACTCTTCAAAGCATAAATTGCCAGCAAAGAAGAAATAAAGGGAGAACAAGGCAGGGAATGGGAAGAGGACAGGAAAAGAAAAACAAAACAAAACAACCCCAACCCAGATTCTTAGCAGCCCTCAGAAGCCACACGAGGCAGCAGAAGCTGAGGAGACCACAACTGCCACAGGCTGCGGTCACGGAGAGCAATGATACATTGCTTTTGTGCCCCGGTTCAAAGGCTTTGAGGAGGAGGAGGAAAGGAGTCTTTAACACTTGGATTGCTTGTAAACTGCGCAATATGGATCTCTAAGGCTGATTGTGATTTGAGGAGGGAGGAGTGCGAGAAGGGAGAAGGAACCCCATTCCAATCTCTTCAGAGTTACGCTACGGCTCTGCTTCTTCCTTGCAGCCCTTTCCCCATCAGTTCCCAAAAGGGCTGCTCCCGCCATTTTCTCTCCCTCTCTCACTCCACCTTCCACTCGGCCATTGCCAGAAGTCTTCTCGAGAGCTGCATCAGCAGTCCCCCTCTGTTGCCATGACAACCAGCATCTCGCTCTTGCCCATCTCTTCCAAGGCACTGGCCAGAGTATTAAGATCCCCATCATCTTGGTGCTGGGCTTCCCATAAGTCCAGGATGACTCCTGTTGGGCTGGCTTTGGTGGCAAAGAAATTCAGATACCTGTGCAGGAAAGAAAACAAATGGGAAAGAGAGGGAGAGAGATGGTTGGCGTCAGTGTTTTCCCATTAGATCTCTGTGATATCACGGGGCTCATAATAAAACTTATGGATGTATTCCCACACGTGAGATTACAGATCCCATGAGAGCACATAAGGCAGGGATGTTGGGATTCCCATTAGCTCCAGCCAGCATGGTCCATCAGCATCTAGAGAGCCACAGGTCCCCACAGGCCTTTAGTGATGACTGCGTATGACCAGTGGAAGGACGACGACACAAATTCAGAACAGGACTTGAGGGGGAAACAGAGATGAAGTGCCTGATTTTGGTGAAGCAGCTCATACCAAACCTAAAACATAACACGTAAACTCACACTTTTAAAAAGCTGTTTGGAGCAAGGTAGAGCACGGCATGATTGTCAGTCACCTAAGGACACTGGCCAGAACACTGCTGAAGGAGGGATATTATGTACTTCTTTCTGAGTGGATAGCTCAGTTGGTAGAGGATGAGACTCTTAGTCTCAGGGTTGTGGATTCAAGCCTCATGTTGGAGGGGAAAAAAATCCTGCACTGCAGGTTGTGATCCCTTCCAACTCTATGATCTGTGATTCTAAAATTAGGCACAACGCTTTTTTAAATAAAAAGAAAACCTTTAGAGATGCCTGGAATATACACGAGGAAACCAGGGGTCAGCAGGGTGGGGGAAAATTGATCTGCTACAAATTTTTACTGACACAGAGGAGCCCAGGGTTTCTGCTGACCTAGTTTCTTTGACCTTTTCTGGGATGGTACCCCAAGGGCCCCTGATATCTTTAAACCAAGGCCAATGACACTGACAAAGTCTCCGCAGGAAAGTCGCTCAGCAAATGAAGGCCGCTGCTTTAACAGAAAATGGATTCTCTAAGCTGCAGCAGTATGGAACTTACTGCTCACAGTGACCAGGGTGAAGCCAAGTGTCTTACCTAGGCTACATGGTATAGAAGCCCTTGGCTTGGCAGCGGCTTCCCAGCTCCTACATCTTATTCTGGGGAACCTCCAACTGGCACCCTTTTCACTGTTTTAATGAAATATACATCCATGACAATGTTTCAGCAACTGCTCAGAACACCAGCAGACACCAGTCATTCAGGGAACTGGCAAGGCACCCAACTGTTTGGGCACATAACAAGTTCTATTTTATTTTATTTCTGTTCTGAGCACCTGGATTGAATACAAATGAATGAATCAACCTAAGTGGCTTTCCTAAGAGAGTGGCTGGGCTCTGCCTTCCCAGCTAGAGACAGCAATGTTTCTGAATACTAGTTGCTGGAAACCACAGCAGGGGAGAGTTGCTTCTGTGCTTGCTGTTTTCTCTCAGGCATCTGGTTGGCCACTGTGAGAACAGGATGCTAGATGGGCCATTGGCCCGATCTAGCAGGCCCTTCTTATGTTCTTCTATCCTGCCTGCTGGAAAACTCTTCTATATTTTTAGTAAAAAGTAAAGGTACCCCTGACTGTTAGGTCCAGTCGCGGACGACTCTGGGGTTGCGTGCTCATTATAGGCCGAGGGAGCCGGCGTTTGTCCGCAGACAGCTTCCGGGTCATGTGGCCAGCATGACTAAGCCACTTCTGGTGAACCAGAGCAATGCACGGAAATGCTGTTTACCTTCCTGCCGGAGCGGTGCCTATTTATCTAGTTGCACTTTGACATGTTTTCGAACTGCTAGGTGGGCAGGAGCTGGGACTGAACAACAGGAGCTCACCCCATTGCGGGGATTCGAACCGCCGACCTTCTGATCGGCAAGCCTGCATCCCCTATATTTTTAGTAGGGCAGTAAAAATGTTCCCTTTCTTACAGATATTTGATACAGGGAGTGTTTGGCTGGTAGTTAATGTTTAATGTTATTTATTGTTTGTTGTTTTATGAGGTTTCCCCCCTCTCTTCTAGTGTATTGCACTATTCATTGTCTTGAGCAAGGATTTTGATCCAAGAGGCAGCCCACAGATACCAGAATAAAGAATTAAATAAGTGCAAACAAGTAGCTCCTTTGGCTCTTGTGTTTCCTGCAAGGATGGCTGATGGCAAAGCGCTGAAACAAAACCCACCGGTCCATGGAAAGTTTCTGAGCAAGGAGCCGCCAGTCATTTCCTCTGGAGTTGGGGGCATCAAGGCTGTTGCAGATTTTCTGTCGTATCGACAGAGGGATCTTGAAGGCATACGGCCCCAGCTGAGTCGTCGGGGCACTGCCAGGATAGGAACGCAAGGCATCAAAGGAGTTGGAGTTCTGGAAAACAAAAAAGGGCGTAGGCTCACTGGCATCTGTCAGATTTAGAGGCAATTTTTTTTTTTTTACTAATTAAGTAAATAAGTTATAAGCTGCCTTTTAGGGCCCAATTCCCCTCCCCAGTGTGTTGTAACAAAATTGTAAATATACAACATACAGATAATCATATTAAGACTACGTTGCACCCCTTTAAAACTGAGCAGTAGTAATTCACTTATCATGGAAAATCAGCAAAATGTGAATTGAAATAAAAAATACTTTAAAGATTTGTTCAGGGGGGCAGTGCTACCACTAAAAAGGCCCTGATCCTGATACAGAGGATATGAGCATGTGATAAAACTCCATCTGATATATCTGATTGATGGATAAAAGTTTACCATGGCCACTCTGTCACATGGTGGGTTTTGCTAGTAGCTAGTACATGAAAAATTAATAGGCTGGCTTATAAAAAAACAACTCAAAAAGTGATTTTTCTCCCTCTGAATCAGGTTTTGAGTGTTTTCACACACAATACTTAACGTAGCTCTTGCTTTAGATCGGTTGTAAGACAACCATAATTCTTACATTGGTGGGAATGCGCGTATTCTTTAATGCTCATATTCACATTACAAATGCCCCTCTCCTGATTTCTGAACAAAGCAACCAACTTCCAGTAAAATACCGGGAGAGAGTTGTAAAAGCAATTTGAGCTCCACGTTTAAAACCTGCCCTAATTTCACCTTTGTGGGTTTGTGTGTGTGTGTTTTAAAAAAACTTTGATGCAATTCACTTTTTTTGTTTATTTCAGTCCCATAACTTTGATAGGATTTCTGCATTTCTTTGCAAAAGCAAGGCACTCTGAGAAAGAGACAATCCGATAGGATGTACTGAAATGCATTAGGCAACCCAGTATGCATGGATGGTCAGAAACAGAAACAATGGGAAAGAGAAGGGCAAATATCCTGCCTTTAAAATATGTATCATTGACTTGCATAGAGGCATCACATTCTCCTGCTTCACTGAACCCAGAGAAAAATCACCCTTCGGATATCAACATGCATGCTTGAACAATAGCGGGTCTTGGAGAGTCAGAGCATGTAACCAGGACAGAAGAATTAGGTTGTTTGCAGACTGTTGTTATTTTGCGGCTGGGATTCAGTGGCAAAATCACACTGTGCAATTAAAATGGTCTCGGCAGTCTTGTGCTCTTGTACAAAACTGAACTTTCTGTAGTAAGGGAAGTGATGGGAAAATGCACTGGAAAATGGAATAACGACTGCTTGATGCAACACTGTATAACCTCCCTGCAAACAAATCAAAATGAATGTTCAATAAGCAGCCGATGCCATATGGCTTCCTCACAAGTGGAAGGAAGGTTGCATTTTCCTGGGTAGGGAACTTAAATGTGTGAGATAATAGGTTCTGCTCTACATATTCCTGCAGACTACAGTGCCACATCCATGTCAGGGAAAGGCACTAACAGGCAAGAAGGAATGTGGCCTTCTTTAGCAAGTTCTAGGAGTGAGCAATGGCTCACAATGTGTGTCAGGGAAGATTTTGCCAGTTAATTCTAGCCAATAGCTCAGAGAGGCCACTGGGATTCCTGTTAAATTTTATTCTGCTCCACTTGTCTTCTACCAACCAACCACACAGCCTGCTTGCTTCTGCAGCCTGGATCCCCTTAGCTCACCTCTCCAAGGGTAATGTGCAGCTGAAATATCTGCCCTTCTCCTTCCACTTGCCGGACACAAATCTTGCAGGTAAGTTCTGTGGAAGCTGGGCTGTGTCTCTCCAGAGTGAAGGTGCAGTGAAGTGCCCGCTGGCTGCCACTCCAGATGTGATAGAAGGGGATTTCCTGCAGCAAATAGTAATAATAATAATAACAATAACAGTAATTAATAATAATAATATGACATGTCAGCACACTGGAAATGTGCCAGTGGGTCACTGTGGCAATGGAACAAGTCTACACAACCAGAACAGGTCTGCATGCCTTTTGGTCCTTCAAGTGAAATGCAGCCCATCAGCCAGCTCCTCAACAAAGCACTGATGCATCAACAAACCAGTTCCAGGCTGGTGGGGAGAAAATGGATTAAGGCGCTCCTGGTGGGCTGTATTTGTTTGGCTTGATGGTTCTTAAGTTACAGCCTTCAAGCCTACTGCTTGTGGGTTTCATGGAAGCATGACTTTTGGTCCAGCACAGCAGGACTCTTCCTATTCTCTTAAGATGTTCAGGCCTGTTCTGGAAAGCATTGTCGCTTAGTTACAATGATGTGTGCGTGTTTATGCAAAGAGGTCTGGCTGAGATGTTTTTGTGTGTGTGTCACAAAGTCACAAAGTCTTTCTAAGGCACTATGGTCTATAGGTGCTATTCAGATCTTCTGTAGGACTCCTAAGCACAGTGCACCCAGGGATGGGCCCATATAGGGTCTTCCATTCGTAGGATAATTTGGGTCTCACACCTGCGTGAGTTGGGTACCACAGGAGACTGGAGAAATGAAAGGACGCCGAAACTTCCGGTGAAAATAATGAAATAAGGATGTGGGAGAGAACAGAGCAGTCACAAAGTCTTTCTAAGGTATATGAAATGTATCTTCCCGAAAAGCCAGTGACATAATTCTCTTGTGGTACCATTTCACCAAGGATAAATCTGCAGAAAATAAAAACTGGGGCTGGCCTTTCAATGAGTGTATGTGTGCATGCAATCTTGTTTTGATGGTGGATGAAATATTCTGGAAGAGAACAGTGATGAACAAAAGCAGTTTTGCTGCTGGTCCCATCGAGGCACTCCCTCTGTTGTTGGTATGCTGGCAACCCACCCACTCACCTGGTACTTAGCCAGGAGTTTGCTCCTCCAAAGTGAATGAGGGATATCATGGATGGAGAGGCGCAAGTTGTGATAGCTGTCCTTAAACAGCAGGGGCTTGGGTTCTTCCAACAGGTAGCCACCAAGAGTCCTTTCTAATTCAAGTACTTCCTGTGAGACAAGAGGGGAGGGGAGGAGAGGAAGGACAGATGTGAGGCCCAAGGACAAATGATGGCAATTTAACCAGTGAGCATCTCCTATGCTCCCAGATTGTCATATGCTGCCAGATGGGGCACTGATAAGTCTCTATTTTGCACAGCAGCTCCTGAAGCAGAATTGCTCCTGGTCAGACATTGTCTCTCTTCCTTTATCACATTTACCTTTACCACCATCACTGCGACCAGGGCTGCTGGTCATGGAGGGGGATAAAACCACAGGCACTTTAAGCTGCAATACTAAATAGCACAGGCAACTCATTCTGAAAGGAAGCTACTAGGCTCTCTGTGTTTTTCCTAGGCTGCTCAAGCACTGGATTCCCTGACACATATAGGTCACTATGACATCTTGGGGGAAAACAGCAACCCTCTACTACCTGAACCACCCTGACAATAAACATGACAATGTGAGAAGCAGAAACGCAGAGTTTTCTTCCCTATGATTCACTGGTCATATCCTAAATCAAAACCTCAAAAAGCTGATTTCTAGAGTCCTCTTCTGGCTCTTTCAGTGTATGAAGAGAAGCTAGACACCAACCATGACATCAAGGTTAAAAACACACAATGCAGCAAGATCGGAAACACCAGCTTGATCACTGGAACTAATCACTCTTGTAGGATGAGGGCAGATGGAGATTTATACTTCATTAAGAATGATGGGTCGCTTTCATTAGTCATGCAAAGCAGCTCTACTATTATTGATAGGCTTTGGAAATAACCTGAAAAATAGATATTTTTCAGATTGAGAGCAAGCAGGCAGTTTTCCAGTGGGTCTTTAATCCCTCATATTTTAACTCTGATTGCAAGACAAGCTTGCATATGAAAAATAATGGGTAAGCCTCTAAGGCCTGCACAATTTCTGACCCACTGTCAGAGCCAGGCAATGCCATGCCTGAACCCAGAGATGCTGTCCTGATGAGCAAGTGAAGGCCAAAGGCCCAGATCCTAGTACCTACACCGGACAGGCCAATCCACAGGCTTTGTACTGCCTGCCAATCATACTGGGGAGCGTGAGCATATTGCACACCCCTGTCTGGTTGTGTGAGTGAGGAGGGCTCTGAATGTGCACAGCATGCTAACAGCACAATTGCACAAAGGCTTCCTTGGAAGTAAGCCCCACTGTGTTCAGTGTCTAAGACTGCAGAGAGATAATTTGCCATAGCAGCAGTAGTAGGGGGTGGGGGGAAGCCCTTGCGTTATATCTTCAAAACAGGGCATAGAATAGTCTCCTTCAGACACCCTTTCTTTCCCTCCGGGGACCTCCATTTAAAGCAAGGAGGCTGGTCTCTGAGGAACGGGTTAAGGGAACCTATTACTGAAACCAAACTACAGGTCACTTTTCATTGCGTTGCATCAGGCAGTTTTGCTCTCCAGAGCAACTCTTTTCCAAGTTGCATCGCACGCTCCTTTGACTGCCAGCATGGCCATTTTGGGCAGCAGCAGTCCAAAGTAACAGCAAATGGGGAAGTCGGACAAGTAGTGCTGAACATGCAACTTCTGCGCACAGAGTTTTTCCTACCCTTTCTGAGGTATGGCCCCAGGCACAGTCCCAGAGCAGGAAAACAAAGAGGCTGACATTTCTGTTAGCTGACGTTTTATTCCTAGACACTTAAAAGGTGCAGATTCCAAAAAGGTAGGTCATGTTAGGTCTGGTTCCTCAATGCCCTAGTGATGACTTGAATGCAAGGATGATACTATAGTACCAAAGCAAAGAATTTTCACACCACCTCAAACGCAATGCTTCTGAGTGGAGACAGTTCACATGTTCAGCTGCATGTCCCCAAGTGTATAGTGAGCACAGAGAAATCAAATGAATAAGGCTTTAGTCTGCCGCAGCAAAGAATCCCGACAAAGAATTAAAGACGAGCACACTTTTATTATGAACTTACTTTCAGAACTGACTGTTGTTAGATCCTTGAAAAGACTAATGCCTATGACAGCTTTTTTTAAAGGTACCGTAGGATGTTCAGAGCAAATCTGGGCGTAAAATATAAAATAGGAAACTGCCGTATATGAATCAGACCACTGATTTAATCTAGCTCAGTACTGTATGCCCTGACTAACAGCAAATCTCTAGGGTTTCAGAGAGTGATCTCTCCAAGCTCTGCCTGGAGACATCTGGGACCTTCTGCTTGAAAAGCATGCACCTACCATTGAGCTACGGCCACTACCATCATTCCAGGGAATTTCAAGAAACAAGCGTGGTTCAGACGTGTATGTATATCACTTAATGGGTTGCAGATGGATGCCTTAACAGCCCTCAGTGAAAAATACTGCTCTCAAAGAGGTATGGAAGCCTGGTCTGCAATACTTATTTGGTGATGGCTATTTCACTTATGCAAGGCGCCACTTAACTGCATTTCTGTCATTGAGTGGTGCTTTCACCCTTAGACGTGCCAAAGGAGAAAAGTGCTTCTAGGAACCCTTTGTTGTTGACAACTCTGGAGCATACTAGAAACATGATGGGTGTAGCAAGAGCAATTGATGCTTAATTAGCCACAGGTCACCTTGTCTTTGCTGAAGCAAAGACTATAAAAAAAAATGGTGCTGATTGCATTGCTGCCTCTTGTCTGACCCTCAGTAGCCTATTCCTATGACTTCAGTTGGTTGTAATTGGTTTTAATTTCTGAAAATTAAATTGTTGTAATCCACCCTGGGACTGGCTGGTGAATGGCAGGTAGTAAATTTAGCAGAAGTAATAATAATAATTAATAATAATAATAATACAAAAAAGAAACACGATTTTTTTTTTTTAGTAAGTCTATGCCAAAGTCTCAGCTAAAGTGGAGTGATCACTGTGAATGTTAGGATGAGTGAATCAACATTCAGTGTCATAAAGGAAAACAGCTGGGGGATTTTCTTATTGAGGCCGTGGAGTGCAATCTAAAGAGTAGGGCTGGGGGAAGAAGTCAGATGCAGTTTGCATTCAAACCTATCAAATTCGCACCTCCCAAAATAATATGTGAACTGAAATGCAGGCTTTCTTCAAGATTTGCACTTAAACGAGTTCTGTGCTGCACTTCTCCAACCAAACAATGTTTACAAAAATGCACATGTTAAGAGAAAGCATGCATAAAAATGAAAATGTTAATGAAAATCGGCGTACAAAGATGCATTACATTAGGGGAAATGGCTTCCCAAAAAAAAGTGTATATAAAAATGTGCTTATAAGGAGAAATTCACAATGCTAGAGAAATGCGGAGAACAGAATTTAAGATCGGTAAAACTGATTTATTTATGAAATTTCTATGTTGCCCTTTGAGGATCACAGGGCAGTTTCCCATTCAAATAAATAAAACTGAAATGAGAAACTGAGAGAACTGAAATGGGCATATTTCATTTCAACCCTACAAGAATCCCGCCGAATTTGTAAGTTAGCTTCCAAATAGCTACTGGGATCAAGGAGACTGTTCAGAATGGAAAGTTTTCCCACCAGAAAAAAAACTTATTTGCCTGATGAATGGTTTAATTAAGTAGCCAGAACGGAGGAGGAGTGCAAGTCAAGTGCAAAGAAATTCCAGAGGGGCAAACTGAGCAATGTTACCTTCAGGGCATCTGGTGTGTCTTCCAGGCAGTATACTTTGACACTGTATTCCAGCGAAGTACAAAGGGTGGGGGCAAAGATGGCGAGCTGGAGTCTCTTGATGGCCGACCGGGAGTAGGACTCTCCCACGAGGACGTATGTCCCAAGCTGGTCCAGCAGAACATGGCAGCACTTAGGTTCCAACTGGCAGTAGCAGGGCGTGTTTAAAGTCTCTTCATCCAGAGTTACAACTTCCTAAAGGAGAAGAAAGGGGTGGGCAGAGCAAAAAACAGAAGTAAATTTCTTCCTGGTGCCTACTTCCATTGGCTGGGGCCAGTTGGTTAGCATGTCAGATTTTTATTGTCTGTATTCAATGTCCATTGCAACGTAACTCAGAAAAGCAAGAACTATCCAAGAGTAAGTTAAACAAAAAAATTCCAGAAATACAAGTTGTCAAAATTTTAAATAGTAAAGGTGCCCAAATCATTTATATAAAAAAGAAAGAAATCCCATTGGGCAGTCAACACTGTTTGGGGTCAAAAGCCAGGGACTTTCTTGCTGCTGGTGCACATGAACCAAGCTGAAATTATTATTCAATAGATTTCTCTCCCTGTTTACTAGCACCAGGGTTGAGGGTGCTCTGTTTAACAAGAAGAAAAACTACACTATGGTCACCTAAATTCTGAAATTCAAGAAAACTGAATCCTGCAGCTTGCATAAACTATGCCATTAAGCAAGATTGTTTATGGCTCTTTGTTTTTGCTTTTTTTTGCACAATCTGTTCTGCAACGTTATTATTTAACATTTTCTGAAATCATTTTGCCCAATTTATTCTGCTTTTGTCACTCATGGCAAAAGTGTTACATAGGGCACTAAAGTCGTGCTCTCTTGACGACTGGAAATCCATTGCTCATGTGAGTTCATCAGGCCCTTTCCCCACATTTTCAAGTATATTTTCACAACCATAAGGGTTAACATATATTTTTATTTTTTGTGTGAATGCTGTGATTCTAAGCTAGTTGAATTCTGTGGCTGGTACAACATTCCAGGCTGCAGCTTTTCAGCAGAACTGCCACCACATACGCACAACCCTGATTTATAATACTTCCAGGAGGGCGGCAATGCAAACCTGCAAGGTCTCACCTGCCTTGCATAAATCTGGTGCTGCACTGGCATATTTTAGCTTTTTATCAACTTTAAAAATGCTGCTATCCTGACTTTTCACTTCTGCATTGTAAACTTCCTAGATCTCATGATTCTAGCAATACGTGTTTAAAAGGGGTTTCTCTATCATGCAATTTTTTAAAGGGAAAGTTCATCATTTTGAGCAATGGGGTTTCTTATCAGCAGAGATTGATTGATTGATAGGAGATGTTACAGAGTTGAGTGGGGAGGGAGGGGTGGACGAGAAAAAACAACAACAGAAACCTATCTATCTCCTTACCTTAAAATGCTTTATAACTGATAAATAACCATACATTTTTAAGTAACTGGCTTGACCCACAGATAGCATGCGGTGCCTTCACCAATGGAACAGCTGATTCCGCTCCCAAATCATTATGATGTCTTACCTCCCAGTTTCCTTGGTGGGACTGGGTTTTCAGTTGCAGCATCCAGTCTGGGGAACTGACTTCTGCACAGTGGGGGACGGTGAGGATGACAGGGCGGCATAAGAGCAGCCCGGTGGGGCCACAGGTCACCATGGGGCTCAGCACCGTCTGCGTACCTTCGGATGGAAAGCTAGAGAGGGCAAGGAGAAGAAAGCTAAGTTGTCTCCAGTGACATGAAGGAAGTCAAAGAACTGGGCTGTGGCATCTGTTATCTGGGCCTCAGAGGAAATGGGATGGCTTGAATGAAATGGGGAATGGCTTGAATCTAACCTGACGAGAGCAATATTTGCTGAATAAAGCCCCTGAATGCAGTCTGGCTAAATATTAAATTAGTTAGAATTATCCACCTGCCTCAATCTCCCCTCCCTTTAACTTCAAGGGGGTTTTAAGCAACCGAATGGTGTCCTGGATTGCTGTCCTTGACTCATATAAAAAATAAATACTAGGAATATTTGGTGTTATATTGGAGGGACATAACCAGAAAACCAGGACTTATGGTTCACATGTGGTGGGGGTGTAATTATGTACTTTTTTTTTGGCAAAGGGTGTTTAAGGAGATAACAGAAATCACTCGGTTCAAGCTGACCAAAAGTCAATTTACAATGGGGTGGAAAGTTCACAGGCTATGAAGGACTTGCTCACAAATTTATTGGCAGCTGCGTGAGTTATGATAGCTAGGAAGTGGAAGGGGCAAGGTGAATATAAAATGGAAGAATGACATAAAGAAGTGTGGGATACAGCTATTAATGATAAATTAACATGTGCTATTAAGGTAAGATGGGGAATGTGCAGTAGAAATGATTTTGAGGAGATATGGAGGGTGTTTGTAGAATTTGTACTGTTAAAACGGAAAAGGGGTCAAACCACAGCAAGAGGTGTTGAAATTTTGGGAGGTTGGATAGTTACAATGGACTGGTCTCAGGGGTGGGGTGCACATTTTTATTCCTATTTATTTATTATTATTATTTTGTCAAAATAAAAAATAAAATAAAAAAGAAGAAATACTAATGGTAAGTTGAGTGCAGGCAGAGGAGAAAATTAAAGGCCTTGGGTAAGATCCAAAGTAATACGTCCAAGGTGGCTTTGGGTTGGATCCTGACTTACAGCAGAATCCTAACTGTGTTTACATTGCTCTCTATGAAATCGATGAAATACTTAAGTTGGTCATGACTATCATGACACAGTGACTTCAATCAGACGTTAAGTGCAATCAATGGAGTCTGGATGCAAGTTTGTAATGTTTCTTGAACGAAACACAGTTTGCTGAAATCAAGCGGACTAACGAAAGCAGATTGTGGAATGAATGGGAGTGGGGTGGGGAGTGGGGAACATCTTACACTGGGCACGCTCAAGCCTTTGACCATGCCTAAAGTAGCTCTCCTGGATAACCTCTGATAATGCAGGCCAGATTGAAAAACACAGCACGTTTTCTGCTTTACTTACAGGGTGTTTTCTGCTTTGTTGATCATCAGGTACATTTCGTAGAATTTCCCTTGAGGAATTGCTCCGTGTGGCACCAGGAGACTCACCCCTATGGACCAGAAAGGGGTGGTGGAGGAGAAGAGAATGAATAGAGGGTTTTACTAGATTTAAAAATGATACAACCCTCAGCTCTGCAGTACACCTTCCTTTCTCTCTGATCTCTCTTCCCCCAAGTCAGTATATTAGGCCGCAGGCACAGAGCTAATGAGAAGATGCAGTGGACTCACTCTGCATCACCAGCAACCCTCTGCAAAGCTCCCAAGCGAGCTCATCACCTGGTTTCTTATCCATTACCTTGAAAGCTGTGCCTAATTATTCCAAAAAGAAAAGATGGCATCTCTGGACATTGTTTTAGTAACTGTCAATACAGTGTATCACTTGACCTTCAGTGCCCGTTATCTGCTTCTGCCCAGACGATCCCTGGGGAAGGTGCCCTTCTCACCCACTCTGGTTTTATTTAGCACCAGAGCTAAACCAAGAAGCTGCTTCTAGCAGTGTGCATTATGCGTTCCTTTTCGCTCCCTCTGCAAGAAAACCCGTGGCGAAGGAAGAGATGAGCCATCACACAGCAGATGAGGCCCACAGTCAGGGATCTTCCCCTCATAATAATTTAAGATGATTGAAAATTCCCAACCATTGCTTCCTGGAAGAACATCTAAGTGAACAGGAAGCCTCATTCCTGAACGACTGCTTGAGGTCAATAATAGCCTGGATGGGGGTGAATAACTTGAAACTCAATATAGGCAAAGATGGAGATGCTTGTGGTATGTGGACTATTGATTGCAATAAATATCTCTGCTCTACATGGAATGACACAAACACCCCTACAGGAGCAGGTTCAGTGTTTAGAGGAGACTAATGGATCTGGGCCTCTTTCTGGAATTCTAGGTGATGGCAATGCTTTTTACCAGTTGTGTCCCTTTCTAAAGTGCCTGGCATGAACAAGTGGAGAGGCGGCAGAGTGTGGTGCTCTAGGACAGATTAATATCCCTTGAAAGTTCTCCAATCACCAGTGAGGGGGAGAAACCTGGAAGAGATGGTCACAACTAGCGAGTACATAGGAGCTCAGCTGGGTTCCGAGACCTCCCTGGAGCAAGGTGTCAGCTCAGAGCTGTCCAAGGTGCTGCAACCCCAGCTTGACCTACTACAGACTATGTTTAGGTCAGCCTGCCCATAACCTCTTGGTTCAATAGACTCTGAGATAAAGTCAGGACAGTAGAAATTTCCCTTCTTGCTGACATTTACCTGTGCCAGGGATGGTGAGCCTTCCTCCCAGGCAGCCGAACGTCCCAGTGGCGCTGTTCCCAGGCTCCCGAGGCAGAGTCAAGAGCTGCTGAGAGCCCATGGTCTTGTTCCTTAGGTTCATGAAGTGATTATCCCTGAGGTTCTCCCCTGGGAAGGTGCCTGAGGGCATGACTCCCAGCAGGTCTGTCCCCTCATGCATCCCTGGCGAGGATGATGTTGTGGAGGAATTGTACACTTTGATCTTAAGGTTAGGGAGCGGGTCAAGCAAGGGAGAGTTGGTCATGGGGATCTTGTCAGAGGAATCTTGCAAGGCATACATGGGGCCGCGGTACACGCCAGCATTGGCTGTCAGGTCGGGCTGCATTGAAGGGTGCAGCAATTGGGGGGTGTCTGCAAAAGAGAAGGTTGAAAATGCTTAATGAAGGAAATAGACACAGACAGCACGGCTACTCCTTGAAAGCTTGCCTGAATGGTTAAAAACAAACATACACCAGAAAACATGCAGGGAGATTTTATTCCAAAGCGTGGGCCTCAACTTGCAATCTGAATGGCTTACAGTTCTACCACCTCCTCCTGTTGGATAATGTGTCAGATTTTGACAAATGTCTGCAGGCTAACTGATGTAGCTTTCTTCTGAATTTAAGCCACTTTCTTGTATTTATTTATTTGAAACTTCTACAGTTTATTTCACACTTTCCATCTTGTTTAGTCTCACAAATGATTTAGTTAATTGAGAAAAAAGAAAGCACCCAGAGAGTTCCAGGCTAGCCTGGATTTGAACCCAGATTGCCCTGGACCAAGTCCACCTCTTTCTCCACAATGGGTTCTAGCGGCCTTCAGTTCAAATGCTTGGTTGTATCTGTTTTCTCCTTTTGCCTTGTGAGGTTCAAGGATGTACGAAAATGGATGTGAACCTTGTGAGTAATCTGGGGTCTTACCATGTCTGGAGGTCTTGAAATTGACTGGGTGGAAGCCTCCTGTCAGAGCAGCGGAAGAGTCTGTTATGTCAGTGTCAAAGTCCCGGCAGCTACGCCTGTACACAACCACCCCGACAGCCATCAGGATAACAATGAACACAAAGATGGCAACCACAACACCAGCGTACAAGGCCACATCACCGGTAGCCTCCAGCACTAGAGAGAAGAGAGAGAAAGATTAAACAGAAATTGAAAAAAGAATGGTCACTTTCTGCTTGCCTCTTTCTTTATTTAAATGATGTTAGGATGCCTTTCAGTAATATTATCATGATGGCACGACTCTTCCATTTGGAATTGAAAACCAAAACATTGTACCACATTTCCGCCAATATTCTGATTCCTCCCCCCTCTGTCTCAGGATTTTTGGAAATGCAAGGAGGAAACAATAGAAAGTCCAGCTGAAGAGAACTTAGAAACAAAAGACAGAGATTGCCTTAATATCTGAAGCACTCTGGCCCTCAGGTTTTCCTTCAGTGAGACTAGTTAGGAAATGTTTGCTCAGGCAAGTCTTTGCTTTGAGGGACTTTGCATGCGACTGCCACTCAGGAATGTTATCTGTTAGTAGCATGTTCCCTACTGTCATTCTTTACAGCAAGGGTTGGACACACACACAAACCACCAAATGCCTTTCTCTTTAGCTTACGGAGATCCAAGCTGGAAGCTTGACTGATTTGTAAATGGAATACAACACTGGGACAAAAGTTATGATGACATCATAGAATTGTAAGGTTGGAAGGGACCCTGAGGGTCATCTAGCCCAACCTCCTGCAATGTAGGAAACTTTTGCCCAATGTGGGGCTCGAACCCACGGCACTGAGATTACGAGCCTCATGCTCTACCAACTGAGCTATACCAGCTACAATAACCACAAGTCCTTTTTTTTCTTTTTGAATTGCTGTGTTGGGCAAGTGGTGGGAAAATTGGGCTCCCTCCCAGACAAAGGCAAGCTTATTTTGGTGGTCTGGAGAGCAGAAGATAGGCAGAAGCCAGAAGGAAAGAAAGGTTAACAGCAAAGAGGGAATGGCAGGAAGCAAGAGCCATGGGCTTGCAAAGCTATAATCTGCTGTTCAGGAAAGAAATTTAGAGAAATTTATGGTATCCAGAGTCAGGAGCCAATGAGGAGAATAATTTTTATTGCATTACTCCTTAGACCATACTAGCACAAAGCAAAACAGGAGCCCCTGAATTAGGATGGGGCAATGGGGTGTGTGCAATAAGGTCTATGGATCTTTGACTCAGTGATAAGGGAAATGATCACCAGCCAAAAGGCTGCTGTTTCAAGATCAGCAAGCCATAATAATAATAATAATAATAATAATAATAATAATAATAATAATAATAATAATAATTTTTATTTATACCCCGCCCTCCCCAGCCAAGGCCAGGCTCAGGGAGGCTATATTAATGCAATATTCTTAATGTACACCTGCCTATGCTTTAAATGACCTAGTCAGAAAACCTTGGACAACCTTGGCACAGTCGCGGACCCCTAATTAACATTGCCTCTGGAGCTATCTATTTATACATGACGCGTGCTGTGACTCCTTGGTCTCCCTTGGTGCGCAGAAAAGAGGACCGTGATAAAAGTCATCTACCTTGAACTTTTATAAATGTGCACACGCCTGAGGAAAAAACACCAACACTGCCGCTCTATGAGACTGGATGCACAGAGATGATCAACAGTCCATGAACCGAGTCAATCTCTCCTGTAGGTTTGTTTTGGTAGCAAACAGGTCCTAGATTGCTCTGGACAACAAGGGACCATCAGCTCCTGAGTGGCTGAGCTCGCAAATGATGTTGCTGCTTAGTGCTTTCCCCCTGCCCCCAAACTCTACTAACTATGTTGAGTTTCATCTTTAAGATCTCCTTGGCTTTATAAAGTTTATTTACGTCAAAAATGCTGGGCCTTGGATTCAACACTTCCAAAGTTCTGCAGATCAATTTGTTCAAACATGCCCAGGAAGACCTTTTTTTTTTGGCGGGGGGGGGGGGGGGGTTGGCCACATAAGACTATAGAAATAACTGAAGCCTCATCCCATCACTGCCTCCAAAAGAAATGCTGTATGGATTTGCTAATAAAAGAGCATGACTTTTTTTCTTTAACATGCAATGTTTAGCTTATTTTTTTTAAGTTGCTGCTTTGTTAAAAGTGTTTTATAGATTGTAATTGTTTCACTAATGCTTTGTTAATTATTCTGTATGATTCATCTTGTATTTCTGATGTTCTATTCTGTTCTATCATGTTACTGATTATAAGCCGCTTTGGGATTCATTTGAATGGAAAGAGCCATAGAAATATATCCAATCCCATCGAGAATTACTCCAGATATGCCAAGAGACTGGCATGTACAATCTCCTCCCTCCACCCCTGTTTTTGATTTAACTGTTTCCCTCTTCTCCCAGCTCCCCCCATTACCATGCCCTGTTGTCACAGGTTCCTTCTTTCTGAAGGGGACTATGTGGAACTGAATCAAGGTGTTTTCCCCCTCTTCAAATATTCTTTATTGGTTTTTCAATTTCATACTCCACATACACATATTGTATTACATTTTACATTTATACTTGCTCTTAAGGTGTTGTTGTTGATTTTTTTTAAAAAAATTGTAATTATATCTGGACTATGGTCAGGGGTCCCTTTACCTTTACATGTACGATTGTGTGTGATCCCCTGGGAATTTCTTTCCTGAGGGTACTACCAGAAAAGGCACAAGGAAGAAATAATGGGGAATTTACAGGCTTTGAAGTATCCAATCAGTGCCATTTCCCAATCTATAGGGATTGCTAGAGTAGACAGAGAAATGTTCCATGCCAAGCTTCCATCATTGCTTGCTACAGAAGTAATTTCCCTCCCTCTGACTAGAAGGTGAAATACAACAGCAAGGAATACTGCTAAAATAGTTCGGGGCTTGGGAGGGTTGACTCCCATGCTAATGTTATTTATTAAGGTGTCACCATCAATATGCATGGCACTTCAGAGCAGGAGCAACAGGGAGCCTCAGGGAGCTTGCAGCCTCAAGTTTGACAATGGAAATAAAACAGAAGGGAGGCAACAGGCAAGGGATTTGCGTGACCAAGGCATGGAGGCTAAGGTGTTGAGATGCATAGGCTTTGCAAGAATAGTTTTGAAATATCTTTAGAATTAAAGGGGGGTGGCGGGGTAGGGTAGGGCATTCTGGGAGGTCATTGTGGGCATAAGGAGAAGCAAGGGAGACTGAGCAAAGGTCCTTGAAAACAGCAACAGGATTTTTAGGTGGCAGAGAACGGCAGAATTGGAAGAGTAGCAATTACTCTGCCACCTTTATCCTCCCTTTATTTGATTTTCAGTCTGCATTACAGAAGATAAGCTATCACTGATGAAGCTAATAAATATTCTGCACTGGATGCTACTCATGCAGAAACAGCTCTGCCTCCTATGCTCCAGGTTCACAGACGTTATCACGTTTTATTGCCACGCAGTGTAGCAACTGATGGCACACTGCCGCAAGGAAAGGGGAGGGATGCGCAACAAGGACACCCCCATCTCTGGCAAAATGAAAACAAAAACAAAACAAAATAACGTCACCACTATAGCCCTATGTCAAGGAGTTACAGAAACGTCAACAAGTTACTTGAGGGTGAGAGAGAAAGAAAGCTGGGAGGGGAAGAACAATGCTTGCACTGAGCAAAAAACGAAAGCAAGGCGTTTCTCTTTCTCGCTCTTGTAGATGGATGAACTATAGCTTTAATTTCCATTGAAACTTTACACTGAATTTAGTAAAGGGAATAACAGGTGTTGGTGGAGTATAGTTTTTGATTTTATACAAAGAACTTTTATACAGAGAACTGATATTTTCATCATCTTCATCATCACCATTATTAATTCATTCCCATGACCCAAAATATTGTGTGTGTATGTGATATCCTAAGGTATACTGGGAGAGCTGTAATAATAGGTCAAGGCAAAACTGAGCAAAACAAAAATAAGAATGGCCTAATATTTATTTTTTTACAGTGGCACGTGGCTGTCAGCCATCCCAGTGCGTTTGCCGCTGCTATCCACAACACTAGAAGCAGGTTTGTTTTACTGGGAGCAATTGGGTAGAAAATGGCCAGCACGTTTTCCATTATATCTCTGTAAACAAAAAGGCTAGAGAGCTTTCTTTAAAAATAGAAAAAAAAGCAAGCAAGCTGAAATGTTCAGGGAAGGAGTCCAGAACATCACATGCATCTCCTTCCTTCTGGAGGCTACAAAGCTTTATTATTTAAACCAGCACTGAACTAAAAACCACCACAGTATCTTTCCTACTGAATTGGAAATAAACCTGGTTTGATTCTAGTTTCTAAAACAAACCCAGTTTGCTTTTCAGGGTCCACCAGGCCTAACAATGTCTACATTCCCCCTCCCACTGGCTTCAGCTCCCTTGAGGCTGTTAGAGTCACACAGAGATGGTCCTCCAGGAATGTTTTAATACTGAGGTACGGCAAATGTTCATGTACAGCAGACAAACCTGAACCAAACCAAAAGCTTAAATGTACAACAAATGAAAGAAAATGGCTATGAAATGGAGACTTACGGTGACTTTTGGGCTCGCTTACAAATCTTTTATCTGTCGGGGAAAACAAAGTTCAAAAACAAAGGTTGAAAAATGAGAATGGCGACAATGAAGATGGTAACAAAAGAAAACAAAGGGCAGTTTAGCAGCTCTGGCAAACTGAGGACTTAAGGGTATGGTGAAAACGTAAGCACAATGGAACAATTTGTACTGAAGTTACATGCAAGACTAAGCTACGTAAACTGCAGTTGGAAGGGAGGAGGAGGAGGCTGGCATATTCACTCCATAAGCAGCACCTTTCAAATATCTGCACTGCTGTATCTGCCCACAGTATCAGGAGAGTGCCTGTGAAATGTAAAACCAACATCATGGTCTGGGATACTGTGCTAACATGCCTAAGAGCAGAGCAAGAGTCCATCTGGTCCAGCGGTCTGTTTCTTAGGATGGCTAGCCAGCTGCCTCTAGCAAGCCCGCAAGCAGGGCATAATGGTGATAGCTGTCTCTTGTGGTTGCTCCCCCCACCACTGGTATTCATTGCCATACTTCCCATGACCATGGAAGCCCCCCACAGCTATGTGGCCAGTTGGTACGAACCACCCAAGTGCACTACTATTGGTTCTTCACAACATGTGACCCACCAGTGGTGGGGGAGCCATGCTGGTCTGTTGCAGTGAAACCCAACAGTGTTGTAGGACGTTAAGGACGAGCACATATATTACGGCGTAAGCCTTGAATGGTGCACTCCAGAGGTCAATGGACTCCAACTCCCATCAGCTCCAACTCCTGACAGCGCCTACTGCCAGGAATTATGGGAGTTGTAATCCACCAACACCTGAAAAGCACCATGTTGACTGGCAGAAGCTTTCATGGGCCTGTGTCCACATCATCAGATGAATGAAGTACAGTGCTTTTTTCTTTTTTCTTTTTTAAAAAAATGATTAGGGGATACTCTCATTTTCCTACTATTGAAACACTGTCCCTCAATGATGTCAAACTTAGAGTCACAAAATGTTTAGGGGTATACGTACCCCTGCGTCCCCCCAGAAAAAAAGCACTGATGAAGTATATGGTGATCCCAAAGTGGCAGGGACACATATATGGTTGGGATGGTGGAGGAGGAGGAAGAGAGGAATCAGGGAGACAAAATGCTAAAGAAGAACAGACTAATTCCAATTCATCTTAAAGTTCTTCAAACTTGCTACATGTTGAAAGTTCCCACACACTGGAAAGGTACTGATGCTTGTTGGGCAATGGGGAGGTGCACAGAGCACAGTGTTCCTTGCCTCTGGTGTGTTGCTGCTTGGTTTTCTTCTCGGTACCATTTGCCTGTTTAAGTGTTAACAGCCAGCAGCAGGCTGCCATGGTGCGCAGTTTGACTGTGCCTGCAAACTGCACCCGACCTCGGCTGTCATGATGCCTTAATTTTCCCCAGCAGTGAGCTTCTCCAGAGCCAGCAGCTACTGGAGGGAGGGGGAGATGCTTTTTCCCTTTTTCAAAAAATAAATTGCGTCTCTGTACAGGACTCCCCCTCATCTCTGCTATCTGCCAACATGGATCAATCCAGTGATTCCATTTAAGATGACACACATACATTCTCATGCAGCAGCGGCATGAGGTTAGAATTATAGCATTGGGGGGGGGGGTGAGCAGATTGCGGTGGGAGGACAGAATTCAGGCAGCAATATAAATCCGGGCAAAATAACGAGCCAGGAAGGTATCACAACGGAAATCAACATGACTACAGCAGGTGGCAGCACTGTCACAATTTTTATTTTATTTTTTAAAAAAGCAGGGCTGCTCTTGTAGCAAAGTTTGCTTTTCTGCTCATTAAGGCAATTTATTATGATGCTCTAAAGCAGGCTTCCTCAACCTCAGCCCTCCAGATGTTTTGAGACTACAACTTCCAGCATCCCTGACCACTGGTCCTGCTAGCTAGGGATCATGGGAATTGTAGGCCGAAAACATCTGGAGGGGCGAGTTTGAGGAAGCCTGCTCTAGAGCAGTGTTTCCCAACCTTGGGCCTCCAGCTGTTTTTGAACTACAATTCCCATCATCCCTGACCACTGGTCTTGCTAGCTAGGGATGATGGGAGTTGTAGTCCAAAAACAGCTGGAGGCCCAAGGTTGGGAAACACTGCTCTAGAGAGATGTAAATACAGTAATTCTCCCCAGCCTTGCCTCAAGTTTAGAGTAGAAGGGTTAAAACCAAACATCTTCTGCCTCCTGCCTTCCTGTGACCACCCAACGAGCTTCAGATAGTGGCTGAGCTACTGTGATGTCATGGAATGTTCATGAATGTACAAGCAGACTGGATTGAAGGTGTCGGCAAGAGAATACTGGCAAAGCAACATGCTTTCCTGAGCTGTCAATTATCCTAAAGGTCCGCAGGACAAGAGCTGTATTCTGTTGGCAAAATGACTCAGGCAAAGGTCCTTTGCAGGCTGCAGGACTGTTGAGCTAGAGAGCAGGTCACGTGGGGGTAGGGAAGAGGCTGATGGTTGTCATGTAGAACCAATGAAAATTCACTCTGCACTTGTCTAAATATATTTTTCTTCATTATTGCTTCTTGGCTTCTGGGGCTTAGTGCTAGCACTGAAAGTAATTTCTGTAGCCTGAGAGATCTGGATCAAGTTTAAGCCAGGTGTTCATGAAAAGCAAAAATCCCACTGAGATACCATCAGGACCCATTTCTTTGGGGGATCACATTGTTGAACAAAATTCACTGGATTGCTTTCCCCAACACTAAGACAACTGATGGATTTCTGAAGGAAATGTCAATGAAATATAAGATTTCTCCCTCATTTCAAAGGGAAACGACACTATCCACAATTGCTTTACCCTGCCCACCGTGTTCTCCTTTCTCATATGAAGAGGAGACCCCATTCCACTTCTCATAGTTTCACTCTTTGAGCTCTACAGGTGGCAGAGGGATCCTGCCATCATGGGTTCTGAATGACAGTCCGTCCACCTTCTTCAGAAGATTCACATTCAAGATTAGGACTCAAACCTCATTAAGGAAAGGCTGGCATTTCACCCACTAACCTTACCATACACTTCTCAAAATAGTTCTCTTGATCTATCTATCTATCTATCTATCTATCTATCTATCTATCTATCATCTATCTATCTATCTATCTATCTATCTATCTATCTATCTATCTACAAAGGCAGCCAGCAGTTCATACAGATAATCCTTCTAACTGAAATATTCTGCTCTTCTGAATGACCTACATATCCTTTGAGTAATACAGGTGTCTACGTCAATCAGCAGTCTCAAGTCGACTGTTGGCTGGGCAGCAGCACAACTGGAACCCATTCAGGTGGGCTGCAAGGATCTGTAGCCCATTCCTAAGCAGGTGGGCTCAGAAGTAGCTTGCACCTCAGTTGGGTTTGCTCGCCACTATGCCCTAGCATGCTATCTCCATGTACCTCCAAGACTTGAAACCATTCACCTAGAAGGCTGATGCCAACCAGAGGCAGAGGCAATGGGATGATCTACACATTACACAGTGTCAAATGCAGGTTTGCTATGGAGTGTGCACTCAACAGGGAGTGAAAAATAATCACAGTTCTGTGACAAGTGTACCCAGTAATTATGTGTGCAACAATATGTTTGATCACATCCATACATCTTCGGTACAGAAGAAATATTTAAGAAATAAAGTTTATGGAAGGGAAGTTTTGTGTCTCTTCCTCCTCTCAGCAGCCCCTCTTGGTACTCCCTTCAACATGGTTCAAAAGGGAGCCCCAAGAGAGGCTTTCTGTGGGTCTCAGGTAACCACATTGGGGCAGAGCAGAGAGGAAACTTCCATTCCTTAAATGACCTTAAGTTAACTTAAGTTTCAAACTTCTGAATTTAGGTGGCCAGAGAACTTCATTGGGACTGGTAACAGATTTGGGTAAGGAGCTGAAAGGATGCAGTCAGTGTTCTCCCCCTGCCATATATAAGTTGGCAAAAACAAACCCCTGTGTTGCAATGAGAACCAATCACAGAAACAAAGACACAACACGTAGGCTAATAACTGTTAGAGTATATGCAATAGAATAGTGATATCATTCAAAAAGTAGGAATAAATCTATTAGAGTTCATATATACAATGCAGCAGACTATTGGCACAGAAGGTCTTCTGTTGAAACCTTTGAATAACCATTGTGAGATTGACCTTTGATGCCTATCTTGAACGCATGGCCTTGACATTCTGCACCACTAGTCTGTTACACCTCTAATAGTAATATATCTAATAGTAATAGTAATAGTAATAGTAATATATCACCTCTAATAGATTTATTCCTACTTTTTGAATGATATCATTACTCTATTATATATGCTCTAACAGTTATTAGCCTATGTGTTGTGTCTTTATTTCTGTGATAACTTGGCAACAGAAGTTTGTCACTGGGTCTTACATGCCCACCTGCAGAGCTTTTTCAGTACAACTGAAAAACCTGCCTCCCTTCTGTCTTCCCTTTCCCCTCTGCTTCTTATTAGGCACAGCAAATCGACTCACTTTGCATACAGAGCCCATCGGTGCAGTTTTTGGAGTCAAGCAGCACTCCGCTGCAGTCTTTGCCTCCGTTCCTGGGCGAAGGGGCTGTGCATTCTCTGCTCCTCCAGTGCGTGCATTCTGTGCTGCAGGCTGACCACTTGCTCCATTCGGTCCAAGCTCCGTCTACTGCATTTCGGGAGGGAAAAGACAGTCAGGGACTAATCCATCACCAGAATCACCACCATAAAGGAAGGAAACTAATTAGAGATGCACAGGCAGAAGGGGTTGGCGGGGGGGGGGGCAGGGAGAGAGGAAACAATTTCTTGTAGGACTAGCTTACTAAATCCTGAAAAAAAGCAGAATGCTGGGATGCCCTTGTGAAATCACCTACTGGCACCACCGGCCCCAAGCCAAAAAGTAAAGTGATACTGGCTGGAAGGCAAGATCTGACTTAAAACACTGCAACCTTCCAACACAGGAAGCTATTCCTCATCGAAAACATGCACTATCTCCCACACGTGTTTTTACACCAAAATGTTGTTGTATTTTAAGTGCGCCTTAATGTGACGCATACTGATACAAGCAACTATTTTCAGGCGTGCATCTACAGTTAGAATTTCTATGCTGTGTTTTAGCAGTCCTCTGAACAAGCCTGCAATGTAGATCAGGATCATTACCCCCATAATGCAGCTGGTGAGCTGAGGCAAAAGACTGTCACCCACCAAAAAAATCAGGTGACATCTTGAAAGCTGTAGGTTCTAACTACTACAGCAGCTTCCTCTTTTTTTAAAGCACCACCTGCTTTCTTGCCACAGCTGTCAGTTGTCATCCCAACCAAGCATAAAATGTAATTAAAAAAACCCTAAACTAAATGGAACAGATTTGACTAGCACATGCATTCCCAAATCTGCCTTTCTTAAGGTTCCAGCCTCCCATCATCACATGTATGATTATTACTTTTCTGCTTCCTTTTGAAGTCTAAAAAGAGCAGCCAGACACAAAAGTACATTGAATTCTCACAAAACAACCCGCTTCTTTATTGTTTATCCTGTTTCGTCCCTCCAGGCCGCAAGTGTTAAGAGCATTGTTATTTTCCTCAATTCCTTGCAATAACACATCTTGCTGCTAGCAGATGCTGTGATGTTAGCAGTTCTTCCTGTAAATTATGAGTCTCACTTCAGTTGTGACTCAACATAAATATCATTGCACTATAATGTACACAGAACTTTCGTACAAAACGGAATATTGGATGCCTTTCCCCAAACCCTTGATATTTAAAGGTAGTTCTAAATAAAGAATGAGCTGTTTTAATAAATGACATTTGGAAACTGGTGGATTGTTTTCTAAAGCAGATATGGCTCCCAAATGCTCTGTTGCCTGGCTCCTGCTGCTTGAGATACTCTTGAGATACTGAGGCTAAGTCAACTGGCTACAGCAAGCTTTGCCACCAGATTCTGTGTTATACAAACAGAAACAGCTCTGTGTGTGAATACAGCTCACTGTGCAGAGTCCAGGAGTGGCTGTCCGAGATGCCCTCACCTGGGCACATAGTGCTGCAGGAGATCTTCTGCAAGGACTGTCCATCGCAAACGGAGCCACCGTTGAGAGGCGCAGGATTGGTGCAGGTCCGGGTGCGCTTTTGCCATCCACGACCACAGCGGTTGCTGCATGGGGACCATTCTGACCAAGTAGACCAGCCGCCATTCACTATGAGCAGGGAAGAGAAGCAAAGGATGTTAAAAACCATGAAAGAGCAGACAAGTGAGGCTATCTCCTCAATACCAACCTAGCTGATTTCTTTCTCCTGTAGCCACTTCTAATGTTACAGCTGCCCACATGAAATATGCTGGGAAACACCCACATTGTGTTGGATTCCTGTGGCAGATGTAACATTCAATAAGTCCTCACCACCATGGCTGTCCCAATCATGCCAGTGTTGCACATTTTTGGTAGAAGCTGGCACCAGACTGGACACTCTCCATGTGCAGTTACCACAAGAGGGAAGCCCAAATGCTACATCTTCTCCATCACCAATCAATAATAATAAAATATACCTTTGTAAGAACACATCTATTAAGGAATATCTGCAAAATTGTAACACCTGTGCATCAGAGACTGCACTGGTTGTCAATTAACTGCTCAAGGTGTTAACTATTGGTACTTAAAGCCCTGAACAGCTTGGGGCCTTACAATGAAGCAACCTATAACTTGTAAAAAATCAATCAATCAATTGATGGGGAAACTGCAGAGGTAGGGACTCTTACAACAATAGCAACTTATTATTTATACCCCGCCCATCTGGCTGGGTTTCCCCAGCCACTCTGGGGGGCTTCCAACAAAATATTAATATACAATTGCAAGTGCTATTAAATTCAGTGGGACTTCCTTTTGAACAAACATGGTTAGAGGATCAGGTTGTTATTTGCATTCAATGCGGATGTTTACATACTGCATGAACCAAGTATTTAATTATACATGCACACATATATATGTTGCAGAAAACTGTGTTCCCATCTTCTCCTTATCCACCATGTGAATAAGCCCCCTAACCTGCCGAAAGCAAAAAGTCTGTACCATAGACAATGACGGTGGCTGTGGTGCTCCTCCGTTTGGCGACAATGTTCTTGGCCACACAGGTGTAGTTGGCAGTGTCAGAAAGTCTGGCTTGCTTGATGATGAGGTTATGGTCAATGGTTATCAAGAAGTTGGTATCTTGGGCAGTGTCAACCACATCATCATTCCTCAGCCACTCCACCTAGAGAGAGCCATGGGGGGAGAAAAACAGGGAGGAAAGGAATAGGGAAAGAAGGTGTTGGGACAGGTAAAAAAAAAAAAATGAAGGAAGGAAGGAAGGAAGGAAGGAAGGAGGAAGAGGGAGCCACTGTTAACTACTGTAACACACACAATACATGCAACATGTGATCTTCATTCCAAAGCCAGATCTATAACATTTTTTAATAAAAAAAGTTATAGGCTTCCCCAGCAAGCCATGGGACTTTGTCATCCAGAGCCTGGAATTCTGTTGGATAACCCTCCAGGGGTGGAGTCAAACTGGAGGAGAATCGCAGCGCCTGCTGTGGCCGCAGAGACTGCTAACTCGTAACTGCTGCCTCCTGTGTTGTTTTTGCTACATTAGCAGCACCAAAGCAACCTCTCCAGGAAGCAAGCCTGGGCAGTGTGTATGGAGGTAGCGGGCTGCCAAGATTACAAGACCCCCCCTCCCACTCAAGGCCTCACTGATGTAGTCCAAAAGAAAGCAGAGCAAAACTTGCCACAGGTACCCATGACAGAAAACTCCATTGGGTTCCTGTGGCATGTATACATTTGCCCACTTGCCTTGCACTGGTACATGCAATATCCTACGTAGAAGTAATACTGAGTAAGCATAAACAGGCCTTATTTATGAAGTATCCTGAATCTTGTGACGTTCAACCCATTTTTTTTTAATAATAAACAACCCTGCCTGTCACCCCAGGAGGCCCTAGTACCATAATGCACCTGGGCTTTGCTCATTGTTCGAGAAAGGACAGACTTTCTTACAGATAACCTTTCTATTTTTAATTTTGTTCCCATCTGCCACACCAGCTGGATGTGGAATGGCCCAGTTCAACCACCTCGCTGTTTTGTTAGCAAAAAACACACACAAGGCCAGACAAATCGCAGATTAATTTCTTACATTTGTATCCTGCCCCAAGTTGCTGAGACCAACAGTTTTAGCCCAACAACTCTGAAAAGTAAGTTACGCTCCGAGACTGTGAGGCTGAAGGCTTCAAGCCTCGTCCACACAGGCAACAAAGTGAAATGGGAACAAGACGGTGGAGTCCTGAAGCGATAGACTAGACTGCACCATTTCGGGCTGAAAGTGGTCTTTTGCCATTTCAGCGAAAAACACAAAACCTTGCACATAGAAAACTAGCTCTGAAGGGGCTAGACTAGGATATGCTAGCATTCCCCCCCCCCCCCCGTTTCTAAAACTTGCCAAACAGGGTTGTTGTTAAAACATATGTGTGCACTCAAAACTAGTACAGTATTTTGCACTTGCAGCCTGAAGCAGAAATATCCATTCTGCCTCCTCATTCACCTGCATGCATGGACCAGGCCTCTTGGTGTTCTAGAGGCAGAAACCAGGTGCTACCCTACAGGACACTATGGTCTACCCAGTGGTGTAGTGTGGGGGGTGCAGGGGGGGCCGGCCGCACCGGGCACAACATCTGGGGTTAGGGCAAATCCACAGGTTAGGGGGCGAAAATCCACGGGTTAGGGGGTGCAAATTACTTGCCTTGCCCCGGGTGCTGACAACCCACGCTACGCCACTGGGTCTACCTGCCCTTAGCTTGGATTGACCTGTCTCTCCATTGGCATTCAGTCGCCAGGTATATGCGTGTGTGTGCTTAACTGCCTGCACTCCATCTAGACTGAGCATCTTTACACCCCAGGCACCTAATGTTAGCTGCACAGCCATATGATGCTATGTTGGCGGCGGCAGCAGCGTTACCCTGCCACTGCAGTCACAAGTCGCTGGAAGCTTCCTGCGGTAGCAGCAACAACAGAAAATTTATGTGCCTGGGATGGTGCCACACACCCAAACAACTGCTCTGGTATGTGTGTTCATAAAGTGCCAGCAGGGAGGTGGCACTGCCCTCTGTTTGAAAGCATGCTTGCAGAACCAGCAGATTTGGGGGCAGCTGTTTGCCACCACTTCTGTGATGCTCCCCATGGGCTGCCTGAAGATGCAGCCTCACTCTGCCTTGTGACAAGGCTGCGACACCCTGAGAGCCTCATGGAAGGGAGCCGGGGGTTGGAGTTTCCCCAAACGCAAGCTAATGTTCCAGCCAGTTGGGCCGTTTACATGGGAAGTACCAGGTCACGGGGTGTCAAAGGCTAAAGATGACCCCTGTGCGAAGCTCTGCCACTGTCAGGGGAATTCCAGGAATGTTGATACGTCCTAATTCTAATTGCTCTCCCCCTCACTGGAAAACAATTCGTTCTGTGTTTTCGTTGCTAAATCCTGCGAGGAGTTAATGGCTGATCAGCCCATGCGGGAGGGAGGGAAGGCTGGGCTGAACAGGTGTTGAGGTTAAGTACATTATTAGGTGTCAGAATAACAGATCCGCTGCCTAAAATAAACACTTCTGCTGAATAATGAAAGCAGACGGCCTTGGTGCGAGGCTATCCATCACGGCCCCGATTCGACTCTGGGAGCCGACTCATTTACCTCATGCACACTTTTTTTCTCCTGGCTGTAAACTGGCAATCTGCTAAGGTGCCAACACTCCCAGCTGGAATTTTAGGGCAGTTGCTTGGAAGAAGCAGGCAGATGTGTGTGTGTGTGTGTGTGTGTGTGTGTTTCTGAGGTATGCATAGTGGGGAGAGGGTGGCTGGGCAGATATCTGAGAGAAGTAACAGCTCCCCGTGATTTATTAATGGGCTGCAATGGGAAAAATTGCATCCTTGCCTACAATTATTCACATTCACGATGTGCCTTTAGGGAAGGCGCAGATGTGCCCAGCTGTAGGAGGAAGGCAGGAAGTTTCTGGTTACCAACTGCCAGCAAATTTGGAGAGTGGTTGGTTGGTGGGTGGGTGGGTGGGGGACAGATATCTCAGCAACCAAAATCTATAAAACAAGTCTGCGTGTCTGAGTTAGAATAACACCCTAAAATTGAAAAAGGAAAAAAAGCAGGAGACAGATATTTCAGGAGGCTTTTAAACATTTATTCCAGCATCTGTCTTATGGAACAGGGGAAAGTAATACATTTAATGGGAGGGCAGCAATCACCATTGGAGGCAATGCTACAGCCCTAGCTCATGAATCTCAAAGCATTCTGCCAGAACAAGCCTGGTAGGAAAAGATATATATCACTGTCAGGGAAAGTGCTCTAAGTCTCCAGGTGCAATCTCAAACCTGGGTCCTTTTGAGAGCTGGTCTTGCTTAGCAGCCATCTCTTTCCCAAGCAGACCATGGACCTCCTGGGCACAAGTATTTATTTGTGACATCTCCCTGTCACTCTTCCTGCCCCCAAGTAACTTCCCCTGCTTTCTTGCCTAAAGGTTTTGGGTGATTTCAGTTGGCCATTCACCACGTGATTTTATGCATGTTAAGTTGCACAGCATCTTCACCACCATCTAAGCAAACTTGGCAAGAAGGGGCAGGGTGAATTTTTGCCACTCCCTTGATTGTGTCTGATCAGGTGCAGAAGTGTGGTAAAGTTTTCCTCACCACCTAATAGGAGGATACAGAGGGATGGCTTATTGAGGGGCTATATCAGGTGTGGGGAACCCATTTGACCCTCCAGATGTTGCTGAACTCCAGCTCCCATTAGGCCCAGCAAGCATGGCCAATGATTATGGAAGTTGTAGTTCGGCGACACCTGGTGGGCCAAAATTTCCCAACACCTGGGTTATGTGTTGATAAATGAACTCACACTTTAGACTCCATTTCAAGATGTACCCACTGTTGTGGCTGCTTCCTCAGTTAGTCTACAGCAACCTTTGTCGACATAGTTCCCCACCCACCCAAATCTTCTGTAGTACAACTCACTGCATCTCTAGATAGCATGGCTGCCCAAACCATCCATGGATCATCAACATCTCTAGATGTTGCCCTTTTGTCTGTTTGAGGGAATATTTGTCCCCATCATTGGTTTGCACCTACAGTTTGTTTGTTTATTTATTGCATTCTTTCCTACCCTTCTTCCAAGGAGCTCAGGTCAGCCTTCATAGTTCTCCCCCATAATTCATCCTCAGAACAACCCTCTGAGATATGTTAGCAGAGACAGTTGTCAAGGGTCACACATTGAGGTTCGTGGCTGTGTAAGGATGCAGGTCTCACCTGCCCTAGTTTGACTGTTTATACAGTCTCTCTCTCTCTCTCTCTCTCTGCTGTGGGCCTGAACTGTAATTGTGTCAGCCAGCTTTCTGCTCTGCTCAGAGAGGCTTGCAGCGTATCTTCTCTCTGCTTGTTGAGCACTGTGATCCGGTTGCGCGTGTTGATGAAGTGGAGGGCCTGATCTGCTGGATGGATGCTTCCACCTTGCAGCGGGAGGTTGGGAACAGGATGATATTTGGGTGCTTTCCAGCTCTGCGTCTATGCCCTAGCCTGATAGCGGTGCTGTAAAATAAAATGAGGCTAAGAAGAGTTATCTTCTGTGGCTTTTTGCATGACCAGCCTTATCCTAATGGGTATTAGCAGCATCACACACTAATCCGTGCACTTCTTGGCAGCTCTGGCTATGTGCCCAGTCCACAGCCAGCACCACCAGTTTCGAAGAGATACATGGTGCCAAGCTGAAGCGACCTCTTCAGAAACAAGATTCGTCTGCCTGCCTCGCCGCAACCCTCACGGAAGAGATCAGAGCTGTCTACAAGGGCAATTCCTGATCAGAAGCCATGATGAGCAGCAGAAATGCCAGGCCATAGTTGTTGTTGTTGCTATTATGTTTTGGTTTATTTTTTACAAAGCGGAATAAACCGCACTCCACCAAGCTTCCTCCCCTTAGGAGAGACAAATATGTCACCAAAGCCTTGAAAACTGTGTGTAGGGAGTGCAAGCGAGAAGAGAATTGCAGCTGCCTGACCTCCATGTGACATGGATAAAACTGTCCAAAGTAACAGGATAGAAGAAATAGGGCCAAAGGCGACGCTGAGGTTGGTGGCGATGGGGGTGGTGGTGGTGTAAAACAAATAAATCCAAGCTCAATGGCAGGAGTGCATTGGAAGGGTAAGATTCCTTTCTGCAGCTCAAAAAACCGGCTGACTAATGGAAACTTAGTATTTTCACAACCAGGCAGTTGAAACAGGTTTGAGAACTCAAGGTTAGGCTTCTTCTGGGGTCTGCGTGGGCCCAACTAAAGAACTACAGAAAGCAAAGAAAAGTTAAAGCACCTGTTTTCCCCCTAAGGGTGTGTGTGTGTGTGTGTGTGTGTGTGTGTCAAAATGGCTAAATTGTGCAGTTCTCTAAATGGGGAACATCCCCCAAAGCCACGTAGCCTGGACAGTGCAATCCTACACAGCCTTACTTGTGTAATGGTACTTTCTTTTGAGTAAACAACGCCTTACGCCTAGGACTGAAGTGTCAGTCTATTTTCTGCTAAGCAGGTACCTACAATGAGCCAAGTGAAGGGAGACAGTTCACATTTATGGGCAGAGGAAGGAATGAAACAAGTATAGAATGTTCTCTTTCTCAGTGATCTGAGATAAGCCCTGCACATCCCTTGGCACATGGGAAAGTGCTGCATGTGCGCTTTAATAACAGTGATGCTAATCACCACGCAGAAACACAGCATGAGCGTGCGTCGCCTTGTGGGAATAATCGCAATTCAGTTCCGCAAGCTCCTCCCAGCTGGCGGCTGCTGCCACCAACGCACCCCCCCCCCCCGTGGCCTGCCTTGCTTACCTCGGCTGTTGGCACTCCTTCAGGAGGGCGGCACTGCAGAAGCACTTCGTGATCCAGAGGAACCTCCTTCCCCAAGGGCTCCTGGTCAAAATTCTTCCTCAGGTCTACGAATGGGAAACAAAACAAGCACCAGGCATCAGTCCAGGAGTCACTTGCAGAGCTCAGTTGCCTTAACATACCAGCTGAGAGAGGGCGGCATGTCAAGAGCTCAGCATGACCTTAGGCTGGGTACGCACCAGAGATTTAAAGCACATTTTTCTCCCCTGCCCACAACCCTAGGAACTGTAGTTTACACTTTAACAGAGCTACAACTGCAAGCGCCCTTAACCAACTATGGTTCCCAGGCTTCTTTGGTGGGAGAAATGTGCTAAATGAGGTTCCTTACTCGGCAAGGCTGCCAATTACTGAAATGAAGATGTGGAGGTTTGTGGGGAAATGCACTGCTTAAAAGTCCTTGTGGTGCCATTCTGTTGGTCTCACGGATTATCTCAATAAGGGTTATCAGAAGCACTCAGATGATCCCATCGAGGTAGTTAAAGGAAGAATGGACATGCAGAGTTTGTATTTTACACCCCACTTAGATATATTTACTTGGGAGTAAGCCACTTCTGCTTCCAAAAATGTATGGGCTTGCAGGTAAATGGAAGTCTCTGCTGCATGTGAATGGACGGACTGTATATCCCACAAATCAAATGCATGAAACAGTTGAGAGAGGACAAGGTTTCAGAGCCCTGCATAGCTGTTCTCCATAAAATGTAGGACATGATATTTTTGTGTGTCTGCTCAGGGCCTGCCCTACCATTAGGTGGTGATGAGCTGCTTCAAGCGGCAGAATCTGGGTGGGTGGGTAGCAGTGGTGAAGTGCTGGACAACAGAGTTATGTCTGCTGTACATCATGCCTTCCAATATCTAACTAATCTAACCCAAATGCTGAAGTAGGAGACAACTACAAGTCCAGCTGGCTTTAGTATACGGTGTGCAAAGAGGAGATCACTTTGTGCTTGCTTCAGATGGCAAAATTTCTTGATCTGCCTCTGCCTCTACTAACTCTACTCCCAAACAAAATATCTCAATTCCCTACTATTCCTTCCCCGTGCATTAAAACCTTTGCTAAAATGTTCTGAATTCTGTACATCAACATTAAAGAAAGATTGTATCGCTTGTAGCCACAGGGAACAGGAATATATTAGCAATATTAAGCGGCTTTTCTTAATACTTGAATATTGCATCAGTTTCAAAGAACTTTGTGTGATTAACTAAACTGTATCACGAGTAAACAAGCCCCAGTATTAACCAGTAGGTGGCACTAAAGCCCACCTAATTTCTCTCAAGCAGTTTTGACAAACTGTTCCAATGAAAATAAATGCTGTCCAAAGTAATTATTTTTGAGGATGATTACGATGATGACAATGATGATAATTTGCTGTCTTGTTTTATGAACAAGACTTGATCGTTGTAGATCTTATCACAGCATGATATGCTGGAACGAGAAAGTTCACTGGCTAGCATCCCTCAAACAACCACTGCTTCTAGAACTGCATATTGCAAGTTTATAGTGCCTGTTCACACAAATTTCTAATCCTTGCATTTCTAATTCTTGAGAATACATTTATTTTTATTTTTTTGTAGCATGGGAAGGGAGCCATGTAGAAAATAAAGCCACATATTTTGAAACTAGTGTGGAGTGCCCGGATATATAAGCACTGCAATTTTTTTAGAAATAAAAATAACATTGTGCCATTTGTGAGACTGGATGTGCCACACCAAAAAATGGGTGGAGTCAACCCAAAGTCATGTTTAGTCCACCATCTTGATGCAAAATGACACCTGGCATCTGAACATTAACAAAAATTGCCACTCCCCACCACGGGTGCCACCATGCCAAAATTGGAGATGATATATTGAAAAGCAGCCAAATCTATTCTGTGCTGAAAAACAGGGGAAGTGATGCCAAAGGGACATTGCAGTCTGCCAGCTTGATTAAAAATGGCAGTGAGTGTCCAAATATCAGTGAAGAGCACTGCTCCCACCTCAAGAACTCTCGTGTCAAGTTTGGCAATATTTTTCCAAGTGGCATCTGAACATAAAGACAACAAACTTCCCCTGACATCGAAATACCTTGCCTCCATCCTCGATTATTAAACACACAGTAAGGCCTAATCTTTGCCATTCTGATCCCATGGCCAAGGGCTCTCATTTTCTTCCATGAGAATGGGGTAATAAATATATGAACATATGTGAAAAGCCCATTGAAATCCTTAAATCAAACAATCCAATAAACTATGATGAAATGAATTCTCTTTTGTCTTGTTCTGCTCATTGAAACAAAAAACAAAAAACCCCACAACCCTCACCAAGGAAAATGTAACTTAAAATTCTCCTTTCCAACAAAGGGTATCCCTTCTTTTTTCTCTTACACACTCTCACACCCCAACGTGCCCAAAATGTATAGAACGGCTCACATTTGAGCAAACATGACCTGCTTACAATGTGGCTCTTGGGGGGTATTCTGTCCATCTCTGTCCCTACATACAAGTAGACTAAGTACCTGGGAGAAATGCACAGTATGAAAAATACCTGTATGAAGGAGGGTTAAACACACTCAAACTTACATGCTATCCTGACGTAAGCTCTTCGGCTTTTGGTGGTCCCAGCAGAGCTCCATGCCACACACTGGCACCAGTAGTCTTCTAAGCCAAAGAGTTCTTCCACTTGCTGTCGAGAGACTTCAATCTGGACTTCTCTTACAAGGAGCCCTGGAAGAGAAAACAAGGAGGAGGGTTACTGATGAGAAGCTAGGACTATGGACTCTCCTTCCTTGGAGGTTTCAAAGCAGAGCTTGGATGGCCATGGGCCATGGATGCTTTAGCTTGAGATTCTTGCATTGCAGAGGGTTGGACTCGATGACCCTTGGGCCCCTTCCAACTCTATGATTCTATGATATGGGAGGATATAGAAAGAAATGCCTGCATGGAAGCGAGAAATGCATACACAGGGTGAAGCAAGCGTAGAAGGGGAAATGGTGACCCTACACACCAGAAAGAAGGCATGGTTGACTATAACATCTATGGTTTCCTCACTACCTATGAAAAGAGCTTCAACTGATTTCATGATAGCACTCGTCAAATATCTGAAGAGCTGTCCTGCAGAAAATGAAGCAGATTTATTCCCTGTTGCTTTCAAGCTCCCCGCCTTGCATGAGACTTGACTTGTGCAATTACATACGGTTGGAATTAGGGTTGAATCACCATCACACAAGTCAAACATGTGTAAGATGAGGGTTTACTGTAACGTAGAAGGCAGCTCCCTGTCTCTCTTTTGGGCTAGGTAGCAGATTTGGCAGGGTTGCCTCATGTGGCACTTCCTTGGGGTTGTAGGGTTGGAAGCAGAAGTAAGGTGTTGGAGGAGAGAGCTGTGTGTGTCGTGTGGCTGGCTCTGTGTCCCCTAAGATGGCCTGTTGCCCTCCAGTGGAGGATGCTGACCCACAGCGAGTGTTGAAGTAAGATTCAACTGTCAGTATGGTGGAATGTGAGTTAGGGCGCCATCTTGTCTTTTGCCTCAGGCAACAAAATGTCTTGAGCTGGTCCTGCCTATTCCAAACGACGACCAAAGATTCAGGAGCCCTTTCTCACTTTTTCATCTTTTACCTCCACAGAGTGCTTCTTAAAATTAAGTTTGGAATACCTGCTTTGCCTGAAGATGGCCCAAGGTTTAATTCCCAGAATCTCTGGTTAGGGGGCTCGGGAAGAGACTTCAATCTCAAACCCTGGAGACCTGCTGCCAGGCCATGTAGACAAGAGTGAGCGAGATGAACCAATGGTCTGACTTCAGTAAAAGCAGATCTCAATGTCCACACATACTTTCTTTAATTGGCTAGGAGGCATGTACAGTCCAGGACAAAAGCCTAATATCTTGATGGGCCGTTGCCCCCCTTTTAAGCTATCTACAGTTGGTACACAGTTTTCTTGGTCCTACTAGGCCACATAAGGGGGGATCTGGTACTTTCATGTTATAGGGAAGATAAACTTCTACCAACCCTAGGGATAAAGTAGGGCAATAATGGTTGCTATGTCTGTCTGTCTGTCTGTCTGTCTCTCTGTGTGTTTGTGCGTGAAAAGAGGCAGTTGCAAAAAGAAAGAAGTGGAAGGAGGCGAGAATTTCAGACGATTAAGAACTGAGTACCAACAGGCTGAGCAAATGAAATATGTTTTGAAAGAAGAAGCTCCTCAAGTCATAAGGGAGGCTGTTTCTGGTCAAATGAACTTCCCATCGAGGGCAGAACTCTAGAGTCACCCAAGGGTGATAACTCTGATAGAGCCATTATCAACATTCAGCTGTTTTACGAAAGAGCCGCTATTACTACTGGCTAAGATATACCCCATTACTCCTCCTGTTTTAGTGCAACCTTAATCGCTTCACCGTCGCATTAAAAATCACAGCCTCAATTCAGCAAGGCACATAAGCATGTGCTTTAATCTTATTGCCTTAATATAGTAAAACCTCGTTGCCAATTGTCTACAAATGAAGAGCAGAGTGGATTCAGCAGCAGTTGAAGCAACTGCTTCTCTTGCCTTTCCCATTATGACAATTGTATTTCATTTGCTTATAAAACACACACACACACACACACACACACACACACGGTGGTACTAAAGATATGCAACACGAACTGAGCATGTTTATGCCCTCAATAAAGATGGCTGCTACTTTAATGAACATGGTAGGTAGAGACAGATAAAGGATTTGAGCCCGTTATGGCTGACATTTCCAACTGCTTTCTGTGGGTCTGGGAAGCTGCCATCTTATTAATAAAAATAAGTCTCAGAAGCCTCTTTCTATATACTTTAAGGCATCTGCTCAAATTCTAAACTACCAGGACTGACCCGTTCTATAAGTAAATGGTATATTTGCTCCATGACCTTCAAATCACTGCTGTTTTTCAAACCCAAACTTAATTACCTGTAGTGTTCATAAGCTGAAGGGTGACCATGCTTCAATTGTTATATCCACAGACAAAGTTTGTTTACCACAAACCCTTTCTGGTGCTCTTCCCTGGTTTTCTCACCAAAGAATATTGCAAATTGTAGCCCGAATGCATTAGTCTGTTCAGAGATCACTGAACACTCCTCACTGAATTCCCCGGGAAGAGGGCATGTCTGTTATAGCCTGGTGCTGCTACTGAGAATCAACTTCTGGAGATCTCGACCCTCTTCACCTTCTCTTGAAAGACAAGATTGCTTGTTAAACCCGTTTAAATCTGCAGGATATATTCATAGTGTTCTCTCATTCTCTTCTTAGACTCAGCAACTAGCCCAAGTCCCAGCTTTTGGAAGAAAGTACTTGGGAAGCCTGGGTTCAAATCCCCATTCAGTCATGAAGTTCACTGGGTGATGTGGGACCAGATACTATAGGGTTGTTGTGAGGATAAAATGGGAGTGGGAAAACCATGTATGCAGGGCCATCTTACCAATAGGTGCTAGGGGTGCGGGGCACCTGGGAGCCGGGCTCTAGGGGGCACCAGGCCGAGAGTCTGGGGCCTGAGAGTTGAGTCCAGGGAAGAGCCCGTCCGTCGGCTGGAGTGCTGTGGAGGGCTTTTCTGCTGCGGGCAGCTCTGCGCTGCAAGTTTGGGGGCAACCGAGCCAGCGAGATGCTGAGGCGGCTGGCCGGCTCTGCCCTCCTGCATGCCTGGGACTGGAGAACTGTATTGCAAAATTTTGAGAAGTGTGCATTTTGAAGAAGGGTGGCGGAATTTCAATCCGAGTAATGCTTAAACCACAGAGGCTAGGACTTGCCGATCAGAAGGTTGGCGGTTCGAAACCCCGCGATGGGGTGAGCTCCCGTTGCTCGGTCCCTGCTCCTGCCAACCTAGCCCTAGCAGTTCGAAAGCACATCAAAGTGCAAGTAGATAAATAGGTACCGCTCCGGCGGGAAGGTAAACAGCGTTTCCGTGCACTGCTCTGGTTCACCAGAAGCGGCTTAGTCATGCTGGCCACATGACCCGGAAGCTGTACGCCAGCTCCCTCGGCCAATAAAGCGAGATGAGCGCCGCAACCCCAGAGTCGGCCACGACTGGACCTAATGGTCAGGGGTCCCTTTACCTTTACTTTTAATGTTTGGGAAACGGAAAGTTTTGCAGGTTCACCTATAAATGCGAACAGAATTTAAATTCCCTTCCTTCCCTACCTGCAACCTGAGGACAAGTCTTACTTATTTTTTTGACAATTAAGTGCTTCTTGAATTCTGAATGTAAAGTAGAAATGGTATGATTGTGTGTGTGTCTCCCTACACCAAGTCCTTTGAGAAGGATGGAATGGTAGCCAGTTAAAATATTTTTAAAATGTTAATTCCTCCAACTTTCTCCTTTGCTGTACAGTGCCTGTGGATCACATCCTAACATGTCTCGCTCCTTTCGCTGGTGTGATGGTAGCGCAGGCGGGATGGCAGGAATGTGTGGCAAGTGGTCTCCTGGGACATTAAAGCCTCTTGCCCGCCTGTTGCAAATCCATTTGCTATTCATGCTGGCAACCTCAATCCTAATTAAATAATTTAGCCCTCGAAGGCATTTAATGTGGACTTTTTGCGTGAGTTCAACAGTGCAGCGCGGACTTGTTTAATGGAAGCTTTAATTACAGTTATATATTCATTTAAAATTGTTTTACAAAGAGAGATTGCACTGAGCAAATGGGAGAGGGAGAGAGAGAGAAAAAGAGAGAAAGGGGAAGAAAAGAAATATTTTCTGCCTGTTAATAATATACATTGCAACCATTTCTCGCTAATGAAAAAGAAGATGATGAGAGCCCAATTTATACCATGGCTTTTTCTTAAAACAAACAAACTAACTAACAAATAAATACCCAATACAGTGGTACCTCAGGTTAAGAACTTAATTCATTCTGAAGGTCCGTTCTTAACCTGAAACTGTTCTTAACCTGAGGTACCACTTTAGCTAATGGGGCTGCTGCCGCCATGATGCCAGAGCACTATTTCTGTTCTCATCCTGAAGCAAAGTTCTTAACCCGAGGTACTATTTCTGGGTTAGCAGAGTCTGTAACCTGAAGCACCTGTAACCTGAAGCCTCTGTAACCCGAAGTACCCCTGTATAGACAACCTCTTGCAAGATCCCTATTAGCACAACTAAGAAGGTGGGGAGTTTGTACAAGACACTGGCCCAGTTCATACATAATACTACGGTTTATTCTTGGCTTACCACTCATGATTTTTGGGGGGTGAGACAAACCATAAACCTGGCTTTATACACAACACTAAGCCAAACCATGACTTTTTGCTCTGGGTAGTATGGCAACAGTAGGACTGAGATGGGTGGGGGGAGGAAAAAAATTCTCATGCGGGGTACCCCATGCTTGCTCATTCATGCAAAACCACTGGGCGTTGGTGGGTTGGAACACACTGCTGTGGCCTGATCTAAGGTGGGTCACAACAGCATCACCACCACCATGCAAACATATGGGAAAGGAAAATCAACAAATGGGTCTCTCAAATGCATTTTTGGGTTGAAGGTGGGCCCTGGCTCTGAAAGGATTGGGACTACTATGCTATGACACTGTTTGGCTTGGCGTTGCATGTGAACCAGGCCATTCTCTTGTGGAGAAATTGCATGGGTTTGAGTTTTGTTTCTGTGGAATGGAGAGAACTTATCAAATATTAAGCACGCGGAAACACGTCTCCTCTAAGAGACAAGTCATGTGTGTGCATGGACTCTTCTCCTGCGATCATTCTTCTTGCATGTGAGTGCATTATACATGCTTATGGTGACCTTTTTTGTCTTCCACACTGCAGGTCTCCAGAACATATTCCACAGTTAACAGGGGGGGGGGGGAGTAGGGTAGGAGTCCTTGCTTGCAGAGAACCAAATCTTTTAAACCTCTGGTCCTACTACCCACTGCTATCCCTGAACCTCTTTCCCCCATGTTGGCCACTGCTGCTAATATACCTGCCACTGCTCTGCTTTTTAAAAATTTCAGCGTGGGTGTACGTACATGCATTTGCAAGGGGTCACTTCAATACACAAAGAGGGCAGAACTCTAACAATTAAAGTACAGCACGCATAGCAGACCATTTTGTTTGATGCTTGCACAAACTTAGAAATAAAAGTGATGGCAGCTGATGTATCAACGAAGGCGGATGCCCGATACTGAGTCTGAATGTTGCTACATCTAGCTCAGTGATGTCCACACTAACCAGCAGGATTCCCTGTTCGGCGACGCCAGAGTCTGAACCTGGGACTGTTTGCATGAAAGGTATGGGCTCCATTGCTGAGCTACAGCACCTCCCAGACAAAAGGGTTGGGGAGCAGGAGTGAGGAAAAACAAGAAGGCACCACAAGGATGAAAGATCATGTAATGGAATTAGCAACACCTCTCTGAAATTACCAAAATGGCCACACCTGTTTAATCAAGCCTGTCCCCGTGCACAGTCCTGGCAAGGGTGCACACTCAGCAGTATCAGACATTTACCAATAAGTGCAACCAGCCACCCTCTCAGTCTCCTCCGCAAGTTGGCTGTTGGTACTTGTTTGCCATTTCCAAAATGGATCTTATCTAGGGCAACAGGGCAGGTTATATTTGCATCTTCAGCACAGCACCCAAGTTCCATTGCTGATAAGTAATGGGGGTGGGGGGTCGGAAGCAGCTAAATGTGAAGCTGACTGTGTAGGTAGGTGATATGTCAAAAGCCGTCCTGCATTTCTAAGGGTGCAGGGATTGCTCATTGCTCACAGCAACTATCCTTTGGCCAGAAAACATAGGCTGCGCAATCAGCCCTCAGAGATGATTTCATGAGATTTGAATTATGGTGGTGCAGGTCACACACTTTTCTGAACTGGTCATAAGTTGACTCTGTTTCTGACATGTGTAAATTCAGTGCTTGGCCGCAACGAACTGATCAGGCCTAGGTTGTCAAAGTGTCATCAGTACCCACACTAAGCACCTCAGAAGATTTACCATGTGCTATTACACTGCTGAAGCAATTAGCATACTAAGGAGCTTTTCTTACATTCTAAAGGAGCAGAAAATGCCCTCAGGTGGAAACCATACAATGAGCGACCTTGTAATGAGTTCTTGGAGTGAAACTGACAAGAGTAGTTTTAATGGGCAGAAGTTATAATGCTATTTATAAGTAGTTGGCACTGTATTAAAATCCATCCCAGATTATGCCACCCATTTAGCTACCTCTGTTGTTTAGAATATTTCCTCACTTAACAAAATGACCCAAACCCTAAAAACCTCATCTGGACAGGTCTGGCCCTTCTACTAGTGACTCCCTTTTCACAATGGCTCTCGAAGACTCTTCATCCATGACTGAGGAAAATCTAGAGAAGTGCTCTAAGCAGAACATGACTTAGGATCAAGCTGGGCTGAATATTCCCCTCTTTTGTGGAACCACTTGTCCTTCACAAGAATGGGGGGGGGGATATTAAGCAACTGTAAGACAGGGTTGGGGAGAGAGAGGCAGGTGAATGTTAAGATATTTTCAGACCTGTTTTTAAAGATGAGATGGCTGAGGGGTTATCAGCTGAAGTGGTGACGTGTTTTTTGTTATAAGAGAAAAGGCGGAGATTTTTGAAAGCTAAGATTAAATATTACTTAACATTTGCTCCATCCCCTGAAGTCAGAGGAAAATAGTACTTCAGCCCTGGATCGGTATGGAACAAGTACTTAAACTGAAGCCTGCCAGAATCTTTCACATCTGCCTAACCATGGCTAGTTTGCCTGTGTGTGTGTGTGTGGGGGGAGAGAGAGAGAGAGAGAGAGAGAGAAAGAAAGAAAGAAAGAAAGAAAGAAAGAAAGAAAGAAAGAAAGAAAGAAAGAAAGAAAGAAAGAAAGAAAGAAAGAAAGAAAGATCTCTCTCTAGATTTTAGTATGCTAGAATTGATCAGAAAAGTTGGTGTGAACATATAGGCAATACAGGATCCCTTACTGTATTTCAAAAAGTATAAGAACATAAGACTGGCAATCCTGGATCAGATCAAAGGCCCACCTCGTCCCATCATGTTCCTGGCAGTGGAAAGTCAGGTCCCTCTGGGAAGCCCACAAGCAAGTTACAGGGACAGTCAGTGCTAGTTTGGGGGTAAGCCAATTCCATGCACACGTAGCCCATTTCCAGGGTTGTGCTAGGACTCCATGACTTAAATCATGAAGCTTGGTACTGGGACATCGCCTGATGAGCTTGTTTCAAACAAGACTAGGATGCAATTTCTCATGGCACTGATCAGGTGTGGGCACAATATCCTTGAACTGAATTTGAACCAGTGTGAGTTATCTGAGGATCTGTCTGTCACAAAGCCAAGGAGACCCGGTTCTATGAAGTTCAATCGCAACAAGGCTTCTAACGTCCTGAGGCAACAATCTATAAATCATTCACTTTGGTGGGCTAGCCCCATTCAAGTTCACAACAGAAGGCTGCTGGAAGATGGCTGTAAAATCCTTGAAAATCCCCAAGAGCATCTCAGCATAAAACTGAACTTTCAGTCTGGATTCTTGTGGGGAACCTACTGCTAACCTCTTGCCACGGTAAAAATTGACTACGCTTCCCTACTGTTGCTTTCTTGTTCTTAGCAAGTTTCTGATCCAAGGCAGAATTTTACCAACCCTTGCTTTTAAGATTATGTGATTTTCTTAAGAACCTCTTGTGAAACACTTTACTGGAAAATCTAATGAAAATATGCCTAAACAGTTGTTATTAAATGCTAGCATGAATTTGCACGTTAAGAGTGGGACTTTGTTTCTTCCACCACAGACATGTTGATACAATTCACCCTAATAGGATGTTGAAATTAATTACACCGTGATTCAGTGTTATCAAGGGCTTATCTAAACAATTGGGTGTAGTACATTACTACTACTCTGGCTTGCAGACATTTTACCTCCAGGAAAATCTTTCTATATCAGTCTGCTTTCAGAGAACCATGTGAACTGCAGATGATTCTGGGGGTTCCCTTTAGAGAGAGAGAGAGCTGGCCAGGCCAGTTCATGAGCTGAGTGTGTCCCCTAGAACAGTATCTCTCAATCTTTTCAGACCTGGGACCCTCCTTTAACCACAACAAACAATTGCAGATCCATCTGTGTCTATGTCTACCTCTATGTCTCACTCCATATATTTCCATGGTGGTAGAGTGCTCTGTGGTTTAACCCACAATGCCACCCGCCACAGAGCCTAGGGCTTGCCAATCAGAAGGTCGGTGGTTCAAATCCCCGAGATGGGGTGAGCTCCCGTTGCTCAGTCCCAGCTCCTGCCAACCTAGCAGTTCGAAAGCATGTCAAGTGCAAGGAGATAAATAGGTATCGCTCCGGCGGGAAGGTAAACGGCATTTCCATGCGCTGCTCTGGTTCGCCAGAAGCGGCTTAATCATGCTGGCCACATGACCCGGAAGCTTTACGCCAGCTCCCTCGGCCAATAAAGTGAGATGAGCGCCGCAACCCTAGAGTCATCCGCGACTGGACCTAATGGTCAGAGGTCCCTTTACCTTTAGAGTTGCTCTGCTTTTGTGCTGTTCTACTTTAGATCAGGCTATGACCCAATGGCAGGTCTTGACCCACCAGCTGAAGACCACTACCCTGAAACACACCCAACATTATCAGGTGGCTGCTCATTTCAGGGGGCAACACTGATGCACAAGCTGATTGTCAGAAAGGCTTGGCCACCATGTCTGGTCTCCTCACTGAAGAACCTCTGCTAAGCTTTCATAGAGACAGAAGTTTGGAGAGAGAGAGAGAGAAATCACTTGCTTTGGCCCAGTGCTCTTCCTCTGAGCAGGCGTCCCAGAACTGCTCTGAATGAGAGACAGGCTAGGAGAACTTTTGTCAGTTTTAATTCTCAGCTATCAAAAGAAGGCAAGTCAAAGTATTTTCAAAAAATATATTATATAACATATGGGGACATGCTCTGCAGCATATGCCTCAATGAAGAAACAAAAATCTAAGATATAAAATATCATGCTCGAAGGGTAGAAAAGAAGAGTGGAGCTGACACATAGAGCCGGCCCAGGATATTTTGGTGTCTGAGGTGAAGGTATCTTTCTTCAGTACTGGCAATGGAACAGTGCTCTCCTCTGCACCTGAAGGCAGCAGGCTAAGCTAGGGAGCTAATTTAGGCTGGTTTATGGTGTAGGCATGGGACATGGGTGGTGCTGTGGGTTAAACCACAGAGCCTAGGACTTGCTGATCAGAAGGTTGGCGGTTCGAATCCCCGCGACGGGGTGAGCTCCTGTTGCTCGGTCCCAGCTCCTGCCCACCTAGCAGTTCAAAAGTACGTCAAAGTGCAAGTAGATAAATAGGTACCACTCCTGCGGGAAGGTAAACGGAGTTTCCGTGCACTGCTCTGGTTCGCCAGAAGCGGCTTAGTCATGCTGGCCACATGACCTGGAAGCTATACGCCGGCTCCCTTGGCCTAAAGAGAGATGAGCGCCGCAACTCCAGAGTCGGCCACGACTGGACCTAATGGCAAATACAGTTCTGTCCTCTAACTTCCTCACTGCCACTCCCTGATCTCCAAAATGTGATGTGAGGCAGCTGCCTAAATCTACCTAGTGGTAGGTCTAGTCCCGGGTGGGCCTGAGAGATGGTTCGATCCTCTAAGCCTTCTCACCTGTGATTTCGTCCAAGCTCTCTGTGGTGATGTGATCGTTCTGGTTCACCCACTCGCCGTTGCACTTGAAGTAAATCTGGGTGGCAGGGTTGGCTCTGCAGATCAGTTCCACTGGCTTGTTCTTCACAATGTAGGCATCTTGTGGCTCCAGTAGGAAATGGGGAAGGGACTCTGCAGGGGCTGATGGGAAGGAATCTGGAAGCACCTCTCCATACTCAATCCCTGCAATGGAAGAGGAGAAATGTGAGAAATTTAGCTCCACGTGCTTCAAGCAGCAATGCAGACCTCATAACCCGACATCAGTTCTTGGCTTTGAAAGAACGGTGTCTGATGGACAACAACCTGAATTTCATAACTTTTTGACTCCTTGTCAGTTGCAGCTTCCTTTATTCTTACCCCCATAGTCATTGGCCCAATTCAGATATATACCCTGTGGTTTACAAGCAAGGACTGTAGTAACTACTGTTTCCTCGTTTGGGATTCTTGCATTAAGGCACTCAAGGGAAAAGAAAGGGAGGACAGAGAGTGCAAACACAACTATTGTTCTCAGTGCAATGCTGCATGGTGTATTGGGTCAAGAATATCATAGCTGAACCAGGTCATTGTCACTTCCTTTCTCTTGGAACACCAAACCTTAACAGAGATGCAAGCAAGGAAGCATACTTCTGAATGGGACAATTCCTACAGAACCAGCAGAGTGTGCTATTTGAAGACCCATTTACATATGCTTGCTCATAACTAAATCCCATGGAATTCAATATAGGTTACACATGGGCAAGTCATGAAAGCTACTATAACACTGTGGGAAAGAGATAGAATCTGGAAGTCTCTGGTTCTGCCATGGACCATATAGATGGCTTCAGACAAGACACTATTGCCACAGCTGTCAACTTTTCCCTTTTCTTGCGAGGAATCCTATTTGGAATAAGGGAATTTCCCTTTAAAAAAAGGGAAATGTTGACAGCTATGACTATTTCTCAGTCACGTTCCTGCTCCAATCAACAGTATGGGGATACTACCCTGCAGGATTAATGAGATATAAAGTATTTGGATGTCCTAAAGCACAGGTGGACAATCCAGAGCTATGGGGGTCAACTTTATTTTAGGTAGCCCCTGATGCCCTTCTGAATCTGCCCCGGTAACTGATTAAAGAACAGAAAACATAAAGTAGGGGTAAATGGACAGTTCTCAAAAAGGACTTGGGTTCCTCCAAAGATCAGTGCTGGGACCTGTGGGGTTTTTTTTTTAAGTTCTTCATAAATGAAGTAGAGTTATGAGTGAGCAGTGATAGGGCAAAGTTTGCTGATGACACCTAATTGTTGAGGGTGGTAAGAACAAAAACAGGTTGTGAAGTGCTCCAAAACGATCTCTCAAAACTGCGTAAACGTGCATTAAAATGGCAACTACAATTCAGTAGAAGCACAGTGCGCACTAGGGCAAAATTAAAATAAAACCCCTATGTCATATATATGTTTATGGGATATGAACTTGTGGTGCCTGACCAAGAAAGGTAGCAGATCAATAGCTTGCTTGAAATGTTGACCCATCGCTGGCATGCGGCCTGTGTCAGATTACCCCTGAGAGAATGAGATCTTCAACAAAAGAAAAAGTTGCCTGCCCCTTTTCTAAAGCATCATACAGATGCTAAACATATTACTGCCAAGTGGAGGTAGGATTGCATCCTTCATGTGTTACAGCCACATGGCAGGGATCTTGACTGCACTCCAGTCACTTAGCAATACAGTGAGAGTTGCATGATAAAACTGGAGCCAGACTGGCAGGCCCTGGGAGACACAGGACACCCAGGTCTGGGTGCTTCGTTCCTGGCTTTGAGCCCTGAGGAGATATATGTACTCAGACTCTTGGGAAAGGGCAGCTGCATACACAGAAGAGAGTACAGTATGTAGGGGGAGATACATAATGTGTTTTCTGTTGGGGGAAATACTCCAGGGGATATTCCTCTGAGATGGGCAGCCCTGAAGGATGAAGAGTGGGGAAAAGCCTCTTAAGTATAGAATATAGGACAGAATATAAGTAATAAGCATTTCATATTCAGAGAACATTCTCCACTAGGCTGTAGCAATTTTGAAAGGGATTACAACACAGATCGACCCTGCCTGCCAACTGCACCATATTTCTCTCTCTCTCTCTCTCTCTCTCTCTCTCTCTCTCTCTCTCTCTCTCACACACACACACACACACACACACACGCACACACACACACACACGGTAGGCACTGTGTGCTGCTATTAAACCCTCTGAGTACTGGCAGAGCTAAGGCAAGCATGGTGTTCCTATGATGTTTCATGGTTCAAGCATGCTTTGCGTCCAGCCTGCTTGGCACTGCCAAGGGTCTTCCTGGGCACTGCAGGATAAAGACCAAAAGTAAACAAACAGTTGCAACGAAGCAAAAATCTAGGATTGAAAGATACCAGGCAAATCTAGGCAGTCTTGGGGATGAGCTTCCAAGTTACACAGAAGAAATGAGGTCTTGGATAATATATTGCCTTCAGCTGCTGGGTCATGCCACACAATTGAGCTGCACAATCATTCACACACACACACACACACACACACACACCTTTTTTAAAGGGGGGGTTATTTATTAAGTAAAGAAAGAAGAGAAAGTCAGAAAGGCAAGAATGGAAGAAAGAGAGCAGGAGAGAAGGAGAAGGAAGATGGGCATATATTGTAATAGCTGAAAAGTGGATCCCATGGTACAGACTGAACTTGTGAGATTGGACTAAAGGGAAATGCATTGGTAGTAGGGCTGCCATATTTTGAAGAGCAAAAAAGAGGACACATTTGCCGACTTCTGCTTTTAACTATGGATCGCTATGACGACTCTCGTTTTACATACCCATGAAAAAGAGGACCTGCCCTGGAAAAGAGGACATATGGCAACCCTACAACCCAAATTAAGTACCAGCCAATCTTGAGGTTGCCCACAAATCACCAGGGCCTGCCATTTTGAGTCCTTTAGAAAACAAACTCCAACGGGAAATAATGATTAGGCCCCAGGAAGCTAGATGCCAGAGATGTATCCTGAGGGGGGGGGGGGATCAGCCTGTGAAAACACACACACACACACACACACACACACACACACACACACACACACACACACGGCTGACCATTTAAAATCCATTTAGGAAAATTGACTTTCCATTTCCATTTTAACACAGCACTAGGGAAAGCAGTAGGACATTTGTCATAATCCATTAACTGCTCTTTTGGAAACAACGAATTAAACTCCAGGCTAATCTCTCTTTCTCTCTCATGCTCCCTGGTTTCTTTGCTGCTGCTGCTGCTGCTGCTGCTGCTGCTGCTAGGCATCCCCTTCCTAATTTCATTTGCAGGTCTGTAATTTTCTCAGCACCCGACCAATTGCACAGGGATGCAGAGTGTAATTAGGGCACACAATGTCCTCCTGGCGAGCCCTTGTGAGCCTTTGCACAGCTGCAGCCCAAAGCAGTTCGCTGGGTACCCAGGAGCACCCCAGAGCGGAACGGAGGAGGCAGGAAGTTGCAGGGCAGGCAAGATGATGGTTTTGTGATGAATGGGCCTTTCTGGAGCTAAAATTGAAAAAGGCTCAAGTCCAAGATGATCATTTGGAATAAAATGCCCTGCAGTGTAGGTCCCATAGCTTAAAGACAGCAGAGTGGTGATTACAGATTGTTCTCTCTGACCGCCTGTTGTTTGAGCTTTGAATAAAAACCATTCACACACACACACACAACAACAACCCCCAAAGCAGAACAGAATGCCCTTAGCAGAGAAAATAACTAGCATTCAAGTTTGACAAAAGCCAGGATCATCAGAATTCTCTGGTCCAATGATAACAAGCATTTGGAGATGGGGAAGACATGTTAAGTTGTGAAGGTTTTGTTATAAATAAGGTGCCCCCCCCCCAAAAAAAATTGCTTGTGAATATTCTGGGCACAATTTGAGCTCAAAGCAGCCTGTACTGCCATATCTCAAATATTTCCCAAGATATCATTTTGTTTAGTCGTTTAGTCGTGACCGACTCTTCGTGAGCCCATGGACTAGAGCACGCCAGGCTCTGCAACCACAACTATCTAATAGCTGTATTTGGCAATTCAGCCTCAGACAATAAAATGGAACCAGATGGTGACGCAAATCCCAGGGTCTGGTCTGAAGGCATGGGAGTCTACCACCTTGCTGAAGCTAAGCAGGTCCAGGTCTGGTTAGGTCCTGGATGGGAGCCACATGTACACCACCTTGGGGACCATGGTGGATGAAAGGCAGGATATAACTGTGATAAAATACAATAATAAATAAACGTCCTCTGGCCCAGGGGAAAAGAGGAAAAAGTGGTTGTGGTCATCAAAGCAAGGGAACTCCATAAGTGACTCTTGGCATATGTGGTTTCAGACACGCCACAGGCACCTATCAGGAAGTGGTGGTTGTGGGAAAAAGTCTCAGGGCCAACCCCAGAGATTGGTAACATACCTAAGCCTATGCGCCATCTCCCTGACTGCACCACGGAAACACAGATAAGGCCCATAAATATTGATTGCTCTCCACTCTGCCTCTCCTTCATCTGCCTGAGGAAAAAGGCATTTATGCTCTATGCCTGAGCTGCAGGCTGTTTTTATGACTTTGTTTTACAGCTATAATGCCACGATCATTTATAAAGCAGGTTTGTATATAAAGAATGTAAACATTAGAAATCCATTAGTCTCTTAAAGTGCGTCTGGCAAAGTTCTTCTCCCCCAAGTCACTCCTCTCCCTCCGCCCCTTTGGTAATCTCCACGTCCTCTCTCAGGCTGGGCTGAGGGGAATTTCAAAAGATTACAAGTACTTAAAGATATATTATCCCTGGCCAGGGTTGTAACACAGGCCTGAAGCTACCAATTAAGTTTTCTCGTTGCTGTTTGCTTGTGCTGATGTGTTTCTGTTGTTGGAATTTTTATGTTGTTGCTGGCATGTGTGTGTGTGCGCGCACACACATTTAAAGCCCAGGATAGAGGACTAACCACACAGCCCTTTGCAAAGGAAAAATGCCAGCACCTCTGCCATGGAAGAGACATCTGGAAGGAGAGCACAATTCATCTTCCAGCTCCTGACATTCCTTCATTGTCAGCCTCTAACTCAGGGCACCTGAGCTCATGCTGAAAGATGCCCCTCAGCTAAAGGGATGTCCCTTATTCCTGAACATGACAGCTCCATCGGACATAATGGATGCCCCGTATTTCAGAAGCGCCTTGCTCAATACGTGGCATTTCGCAGAGCAAACTCTTTGCTGCTTTTCTCGGTGTTAGCTGCTGTATTGGTCCCAGAGAACAAGGCTCACAGAGCCTGGAATGTCAGGATGTGTCAGGATGGTGCTGGGGGCTGCTGTCGAAAACAGTAGCAGCACCTCCCCACCCCATGTTAACATCTGGGTTACTCAATGCATGTTGCAACATCGTTGTGCTGTAAATTTCCCTGAGTCTGTATCAGGCAATCAATGAAGTGCAGACAACGCTTGCAGCATTGCAGTGTCATGACCCTAGATGTTATGGGACTGAGGAGAAGGAACCACAGGGCTGCACCCCCACAACTTCTGTAATCTCTAGATCTTGCCCGAGGTGGCACATTTTCCTTAGAGGGTTCAAAATGTTTGCACAAAACTTTGGAGTTACAATGAATTCACACTTTGTGCCCTCCAGATATTGTGGAACTAAGAATCTCAACAGCCCCAGCAAACAGGACCAGTGGGCAGGGATGACGGAAGTGATCACCTGGCTGAGGTTATCTTAGATGCTCAGATTGTGGGAGGGGAAGAGGGAAAGATTGATACTGCACTGCTAGACAGATGAAATTTGAAAGAGAAGAACCCTACATTTACTACTATTTATAAAACATATAAGGTTAAGCTTTTATTACAACAGGGTGCTACAGAACTGTAAGAACATAGAGCAAGTCAGACACTCCTCACCTTTGCGCTAACTAATATTTAAAATGCAAGGTCTGGAATCATAAAAAGGAGTGCATTTAATTAGTTTGGGTTTCTTGCAGCTTCATAGCACCTCACTATTTTGGGACACTCGATCTGCCAATGCTATCATGAATGTCCACAGGACAACACCTCAGGTTGGTATGCAGCACTCGAAAGCCTGCTTTACCCCAGCAAAATAGTTTAACACTACTGGGTAACTGCCCACACTCTCTGTTTTATAGGTATAATAATGATAGGCTTAATCTGCATTGGCACTGACAAGGTAATTTTTTTAAAATGTATACAAACTCAACTACTCTAGAATTCTGGATGTCTGAATTGTTTTTTTATTAGGGAGCAATCACTTCTCCACTAGGCAGAGCAGCATGAAAGGCTTAAAAATTAACCAAGAAGTTCCTTCTATAGACAATGGATGTTTCACTCTAGGCTTCTCTTTGGCTAATCGGCTTTTCTAAATGTCAGTAATTACTATGAATTCTTTCACTGGCTAAGGAAATCAGCCCTGAGTGCTCACTAGAAGGACAGATCGTGAAGCTGAGGCTCCAGTACTTTGGCCACCTCATGAGAAGAGAAGACTCTCTGGAAAAGACCCTGATGTTGGGAAAGATGGAGGGCACAAGGAGAAGGGGACGACAGAGAACGAGATGGTTGGGCAGTGTTCTCGAAGCTACCAGCATGAGTTTGACCAAACTGTGGGAGGCAGTAGAAGACAGGAGTGTCTGGCGTGCTCTGGTCCATGGGGTCACGAAGAGTCAGACACAACTAAATGACTAAACAACAGCAACACACTGAAAGGAAGGAGCAAGCTGGTTTCTCACAAACAAATGAGCAGAACAGTGCCTCCATATTTTGCCATATATATTGGGTTCTACAAGGGCTAAATGCTTCTGAAAAAAAGAAAGAAAGAAAGAAAGAAAGAAAGAAAGAAAGAAAGAAAATGTAATCTAGAGACTATAGTTTATGGTGTTTGTGTGGGCTGTTCCTTCTTGCACCTATTCCTTGACACTCATGAATACTCTCCTGAGACCTGTGGAAGAGAGGAGGCCTATTTACAAACAAGAGTTTATTCACATAGCTACCAGGAAAAAAATGTAGAATTTTCCTTAAATACTTTTATCTCCAAGCCCTGACGCCTTCAAAATGTGACAGCTTCCTGCATGTTGATGCTACCCCACAAAAGGACTAAAACTAGCACACACTGCCATGTAATATGGCTTTCAGAAAGTCACTTGAAATAGCCTGCTCACTTGTTTCGCCTAGCAGGAAAAGAAAAAAAGAAGTAGGAGACAGACTGCTCCACTTTTGCACAAGGCAATAAGAACAGCCTCCTGCGGGGGTATGTCAAATGCTCACTATTAATCTAAAGGAAATCAAGGCCATTTTCTTTAGCCAACGAGACACTTGCTGCTTCTTTGCTGATTATAATTAAGGCTATCTGGTCATCAGAAGTTGGGGTTCTGTGCTCTCTTTCTTTTTCGAATGGAGAAAATCACAGATGAGTCAGAGCTTAATTTGGATAAAATTGTGGGCTTGTGGGTTCATTCCCAATTATGGTTTTCCTTCCCCCCTGGTGATCTGGATCCTTCTCTTAACATTTCTATCTTTCCAAAACTCCCTTTGGACCACAGGACGGGAGAGCAAGCTCCTGAATAGGGAGTGATAAGAATCTAGAATGGTTCCCCAGAAAGCATGGCATGGCCTCTTAGGATAAGGTATCATTTCTGCTCTGGGATGAGCACCAGACTTCTAAAGTGAGAACATAAAAGAGGATCAGACTCACTTATGGAGGACAAGGCTATCAATGTCTACTAACCATGGCATTTAGGTTCCACTCCACTGTTGGAAATCATATGCTTATGTTACACTAGTTGCTGGAACTCACTAGTAGGGAGAGCGACGTTGCACTGAGGTTGTGCTTCGGGGCTTCCTGTAGGTATCTGTGAGAACGGGAGGCTGTACCAAATGGGTCTCTGGGCTGGCTCAGGAGGGCTCTTTTCATGTGCCAATGCTATTAGCCCTTCATGCCCTTGCTCAATTCAAAGTAAAGCTATTAAAAGTCACTGCCAAACAGGGCAGTCAGCTCCCCAGGCTTTTTCGTTTAAAAACATGCCCCTGTTAAAGCAAAATAATAATTGGCTGCTGCTCAGGACCTTAAGCTGACCAAAGGTTGTCGAGGAGGCAGCAATGGTTGCCTTCTTTCTTCAAAAAAACCCAAACAAACAACTAAAACACTAAATACTGCCTGGTCCAATAATGCTGTATAAAACAGATGAAGCACTAGATGGATAATAGAAGTGACAACGGGGGCAAGGGGAAAAAATTGCCTCTGCCTTGCAGGTTATGCAAGCTGGTGTTCAAGTGAATCACGGGCAGGGGGAGAGAAAGAGATGTTGGGCTGGAGAACGAAGGATGTTTTTTGGGGGGGGAGAGGTGGGGGGAAGTAACACGCAGAGCACATTTATCATAAGTAATCAAAACAGTCTTTCAGACCCCTCGTTCCCAACCCTTGCTCATTCCAGCCAGCCTGACCACCCACCGCATGGGAAACCTCTTGCATTTTCTCCACTCAGCTGATGCTCTCAGTGGGGGGAAAACCCCATTTATTATTTTGGAGTTGGGGGGGTGGAGGGTTGCAATGCACACAAAACAGCCTCTTTCTCTTTCACACAAGTTGCATTGTAGGCAAAGGGATTGATGGTCTTGGCTTTTCTTCATGGGGGCGGGGCGGGGGAGGAAAAGCAAGAAGCAATCTCTGTTAAGGGAGCCTTGCATTAAGGAAAAAATAAAACAAAATCCAGTATCAAACAAAATCTGATGGTATTTTTTTTTTGGGGGGGGAGCAGTTGTCACAGTGGGCGACCCCTTATGAAGAGATGGAATCCGTCTCTCCCACCAACAGCAGATAGTTTATGGGTCCCATTCAACAACCTGTTATTTTCAGCTGGTTTAGCAGGGAACATACCATTGCCCCATGCCTTTTTTAAAATACATTGGAAGTAGCACGGAGGAGAAGAGAGATTGTCAGAAGGGGTGCGGGAAAGGATGGCAAAACATAAACAAAACAAAAAGCAGAGCAGGTGCAGGGCACCCAGACCACACCTGCACAGCTTGCAACCTAACAAGTCAAAGTGAGTCTGTTAGTCACGTTTGCCCATAGCCCTACAAAGCCCTTGCCTGCTACCTGCTGGGAACTACAAAAGCAGGGATGTGGTCAAGTTCCTAGTCCGGCACAAGGCATAGCTGGTGGGTTGTGAGTTGGGTAGGCCTGGTCTGAAAATACTTTAGGAGAAGCTGCACAGAGCAGAATCCGCAGTGCAGTGTTGGGGGAAGCGCAGAAATTTCTCACGAGAAAAAGCTTTAAGGAACGCAGCAACAATGAAAAGATATTGGGGGTGGGGGGAGGAGATGTAGTCTGCACTGTAATCAATTGCAATTTCAACCTGAATTCATCCAAAGGATCGTCCTTTTAATCTTTCCATGAATCTGGCCCCCACATTGTCCCTCGACCAATATGTGCACAGACACACATACATATATGCACTGAGATATACTTTCACACAAACACACAGAGGGCTAGAATGCTGCCCTCCTGCTTGTGTTGCTCTCCTTGTGCTCTATTCCATGGCAATCGAGGTTGCAAAGAACATGCCTGGAGAATGAGAGAGATTCTGATACACACACACACACACACACACACGCCAAGCACTCCCTGTGCTTTTTCAGACGCACACCATAAAACTATTTGAGGCGACACACACTATCAAGTATTGTAGACCACAGAGGGCTGCGCTCATTCAGAGCGCTTCTGTCCTGATCTGAAGAAGTCACCGCAAAATTCTGTAATTTCAGTCAGATAACCAAGAAAGTAATGTCTGCCTTGTCATCGTTCAGCCCTTGGAACTCTCTCTCTCTGTCTCCCCACACCCTCAAAATGGTGTAACTGCATGAACACAAAAATATGTACCGAATCAAAGACACCAAGAGTGAAGGGCAAAGTCCTGCAAGGACACAATCCTGTGGCAGTCAGGGAAGCTGACTGTGGGTCACCTCATGACAGTGCAGTTCTGGGAGAATAAAACCACGTCCTTACCTCTATCAGGGCAATCCTGTGTTCTCAGGCCTAACTTTATGTTTTGTTTATTTACTTTATAAGTCGCTTTGCCTCCAAACATTTTATTTTTTTCCTGTTTCATAAAATTTATACACTACTTGATTGTAAAAAATTTTTCCTCAAAGCAGTTTACAACACCCCCCAATAAAATCAGGGGGGGGGGGGGGAATCACAGCCATACTTTGAAACATGCAAAAGCTAAAATACTAAAACAGATTAAAATTACCTTAACTTTCTAAGCATCTGGGGACAGTTGGTACAGCATGAGACTCTTGTTCTTTGGGTCTTGTGTTTGAGTCCCATGTTGGGCAAAAGATTCCTGCATTGCAGGGGTTGGTCTAGATCAGGCATCCCCAACCTTTGGCCCTCCAGATGTTTTGGACTACAATTCCCATCACCCCTGACCACTGGTCTATTTATCTAGGGATCATGGGAGTTGTAGGCCAAAACATCTGGAGGGCCGCAGGTTGGGGATGCCTGGTTCAGTGTTTCCTAAACTTGGGTCTCCAGCTGTGTTTCGACTAGAACTCCCATCATCCCTAGCTAGCAGGACCAGAGGTCAGGGACGATGGGAACTGTAGTCCAAAAAACCCAGTTTGGGAAACACTGGTCTAGATGGACCTTGGGATATCTTCCAACTCTACAATTCTAAGTTTCTATGGGAAGGCTTGTCTAAACAATAATGTTTTTAGCAGGCACCAAAGAGAGTACTGTGAAGGTGGCCTGCTTGATCTCAATAGGCAGGGGGTTCCAAAGTGTAGGTGCTGCCACACGATGAGACACAGAGCAGGTAGTCTGTGTCACCTGTAGAAGTGCCAATTCCACCAACGTTCATAGTGGACGCATGTGGGTTGAAGCAATCTCATAGGTAAACTGCTTCCAAGTTGTTGAGGGCTTTATATGCTAATAGCAACACCTTTAATTTGACCCAGTAGCCAGGCAGCAACCTGGTGCACAGGTGCTGCATGCTGGCAAGGCTTCACTCCTGTTAGCAATTGTACTGCAGCATTCTTGTGTTCCTATTGGACCTCCTTCCCTCCCCGGGCCACACTACACTGGTACCTCGGGTTAAGTACTTAATTCGTTCTGGAGGTCCGTACTTAACCTGAAACTGTTCTTACCCTGAAGCACCACTTTAGCTAATGGGGCCTCCTCCTGCTGCTGTGCCACCGCCACACGATTTCTCTTCTCATCCTGAAGCAAAGTTCTTAACCCGAGGTACTATTTCTGGGTTAGCGAAGTCTGTAACCTGAAGCGTATGTAACCTGAAGCGTCTGTAACCCGAGGTACCACTGTACTCACTTGCCCTGCTTCAAACCTGTAGTATTTCTGCCTGCCTGGAATGTGTCTTTGAATTCTGACAATGCCTCCTGTTTGCCTGGATGAAAGTTAGAGAGAAGAGTGCATGAGTCTTTATAGTCACCTTTATAGAGACTAAAGGTGACACTTATATTTGTTGCTCATCCCTTTTAGCCTCTAGCCCCACCCAGCCCTCAGAAAGTTGCCCCCAGGTAGCTCTGCTGGCAGCGCTCATCCATTCGCTGGAGAGATAAATGGACTTCCCTAGCAAGAGAACAACTTATAGGGTTAGCTAATGAACGCTAAATGCCGAATAGCGGTCTAAGCAGAAATGAAAGCACCGTGTTTGAACAACCTCTGACTCGAAGCAAATGCAGAGTTTAGAAGGAAAGACAAGTGGCACCAGGTTCCTACCCTATTTGAACTCGGTGGGATTTTCCTACTTAAATCCCGAGTGCAAAAACACAGCAGATCTATTTCTCAGCAACTGTCAGAAAAAAGACCCCTACACCACAGCCATGGGCCCCCTCTTCTCATTGTGCCGAAATAAAGCAACACCATGTGCTAGGGTTAATAACTTGAGTTTCCAAGATAATAAACCGTTCCGCTGAGTCAAAAGAAATTGTTCCCTCTCCTTGTCTTCCTTCAGGACTAGAACAATGACTGCCTAACATGACTAGGGCTTAATAATGTATGGGACTTAATAATGCACGACTCGGCAGACACCCTGCGATCGCGCTATTGAGCTCGTTTTCAGGCATCACCAGAAAGTGGATTCATGTGGCTTCCTATCTCCCAACTTTGAAAAGCCGCGGAAAAAGGGAGAAGTCTTTTTTTTTTTAACCTTTGCTTGAATTTTTGGCGTCATTTCTTTGCAGATTAATAACGGGGTTAGGAGGGGAGAGGTGATAAAATAAGAATAAAAAAGAACAGAAAGTTATCTTCTTCTTCCCCAACTCACCAAATCTTTCCACACTGGCTCGCTCTCATCACACGCACAGCTATTGAGCGAAAGCTAAATGATGACAAAGGCCCTCTGTAGCTGTGAAGTGCTGATTGTTTTGCCCTACACTGTGTTTTTGCATGGCTAGCATCCATGGGTCAGGGCCTCCGTCCCCCTTTCGCCTGGCCCTATTCAGCACACGGGACAATTCCCTCAGCAAGGGGTGTCATAGAAAAGAAAAGAGAGAGATAGAGAAAGCGAGGCATCTCCTTCAGGGCTGCTCTGAGGGGTGGAGAAAGGAAATGAAAGAGAGAGAGACAGAGAGAGACAGAGAGAGAGAGCAACAGATGAGAAGCAGGGAGCCAGGAGTGAGGGAAGGAGAAAGTAGCTCAATACATAACACATATCAAAAGACAACACAGCTCAGAGCTTTCTTCTACTTCTGGTGATTTGGGAGCTTTCTCTATGATGACAAGCCCCTTCTTGCCTCGCCAACATGTTCAGCGACCAGCTCTAAAGGGCAAAAAGTGCAACACTCCCTTCCACCAGGCTGCCTCCTCTGCACACTCCCATGCTTTCCCCTCTTTGCAATGGTTTCGACTTCACCATCACCCTGGTGCCATGAGCTTTCCAGGATGGGATGGAGAAAAGCAACGCCGCCAGACACATGCACTGCAAAACCAATACCAGACTGAGATGGAGCAAGAAGCAGGCTTGAGAAATAGTCCTGTCTCCGGTCTTCCTAGAATCAGTTTCTTAAGGTACCTACCCTTTGCGAAAGAAAGAAACTGGGAGTGCTGGAGGAAGGCTAACAAGTGCTTTTGCCCAGAACTGGGCAATGAGCTTTGCGTATTATGCAAATCACTTGCTAATGATGCAAACTGGGCACATTCATTGTTGCACTGCCTACCAGTTGCTTTGTGTCTGCCCTTGGCAACCACCTCAAAAAGTTGGAGAAGGGTTCAGAGGAGGCGTCTCATTCACCTGCCTATTGGCTCCTGCCAGGATCTGCTTAGGCATTCTTCTCTGACAACAGTGAAGTGTTTGGGGGGGAGATGCAGCCAGACGATGTGTCCCATTGTCTCTGATGCGGTTGCTCCTGTATCACATGGGTATATACCCAATTAATGGGCAACTAGCAGTTACATGCGTGTCTGCTCAGAGGCAGGAGCAGGCTTGTTTTGACACAGCTTTCACATTTTTGCTCCTATCTCCAAATCTGCAAGAGCTTTTATTTTAAGTGCATAAACTGAGACTCTGGGCCAGATAGCGTCCCAGATAGGCGGTACAACGCAAGCAAAATGTGGTGATTTGGGTCACATGGCAACCCTAGACATAGACAAGTATGAACCCCCTTTCAGCAGGTAACAAAGCAGTTAGTAATATAGTCACATAACAAGGAAGTTCGACTTATTTTTTTTGTTGCGGTCAAGTCCACTGTAGAGTTTACTTCTCCTTCACTTGGTCCCCTCTAAGCAGCATGTTATGGAGCTAGTCACTTCTGTGCCATCACTCTCTCAGCAGCTTGTGAAAGATGCCCTAGGTTTCCAGTAATACCTAGGACTCTCAAGACAATATACATCTCAGAGAAAGATTGCAGCTCAGTGGGAGAGCATCTGCTTTGCTTGCAGAAGGACCCAGGTTTGGTCCTCAGCATCTCTAGGCACAGCTGGAAGACACTCCTGAATAAAATTCTGGGAAGTTGCTGCCAGGTACTGTAGACCAGCCTTTCCCAAACTTGGGTCTCCAGCTATCTTTGAACTACAACTCCCATCATCCCTAGCTGGCGGGACAAGTGGTCATGGATGATGGGAATTGTAGTCCAAAAAACAGCTGGAGACCCAAGTTTGGGAAAACTTGGTATAGATTATACTGAGCCAGATGGCCTGACCGCATATAAGGCAAACCCCTTTGTTCCTGTGATCAAGCTGTCATAAATGGGAGGCCGTGTCCTACATTCTCTTTCTGTTAGCTCTTTTCTTTTTGTTACAGCGTCTTGCTAACGAAGGATAGCTACAGAAGACAATGTTGCTAGGTCAGAAAACCATTCCTTAGCAGGATGGGCAGGAGAGAAAGGGAACTAAAAGAAGGGAAAGCCACTCTTCCTCCTCCCCACCCCACCCTCTTTCAGAGAGTCGCTTTTTTTCCTCAGACTTGAAGCAGGAAAATGGTTAGTGCACAGCATATTTGATGGGATGCATTATTACACATTTTAATCTGATGTTCTTGATCCGGATTACCCACAACATCTGTTTCCCAGTGACTTATTTGCAGATGTCTGCAGCTAGCTCTCTCGACTTGTAAAAGACGGAAGACGTAGAATGTAACAATGGGATAGAATTGATTTTTTTAAAAAAAGAAGAACCCGACAACAACAACAACAACAACACTGTTTAAAAATAAAGGCACCGACGTAAAGTATTTCTCCTCACTCAAATCCTTGGCCTATCTGTGGTACTATATTTATAGTAACTGTCACCTAGCCACAAGCCATATATCTGCAGAAGAGGCATTAAAAATCCCCTCTCCTGCAATTGTTTCCCATCAGAATGTCAGAGCATTAGTAACCAAAAGACTGGGAATATTAGTAAGCATTAGAGACCAAGATGGGTGCTGGGGAGAATAAACAACATTCACTCCTCCATTCCTATGTACACAGCTTACATATACAAAGCATCCACAGGTCACATCCGTACCACACATTTAAACACACATTTAAAGCACTAGGCTTTGCTCAAAGAATCCTGAGAACCACAGCCTATTCCTTGCAGAGCTATAGTTCCCAACACCCTTAACAGTTCCCATATTTTCTGGCATGGGGGGGGGGGGCGGAGAGCCAAGTGCTTTAAATGTGTGTTTAAATGTGCTGGAAATGTATTGTGTGGATGTGACCACAGAGAGAGCTGGGGTTCTGAGAATGCACCTAGCAGTCAAGGTAGGATGGAATTGCAAATTATAAACACACACATGTCATTTTCACTGGCAAGTGTAAAAATTCTGTTCAGGTGCCATTATGATTTGCATTTGCTTACTCCTTTCAGTGGCAGCAGAAGCATTCACCAGAATGCTGCTTTTTACAAAGGGGAAGGATTGGCAGAGTAGCTCCTTATTCCATCTAGCAGGCTTCCTGCTAAGGCCTTACATGCACCAAACTTGTAAGTTTGGGTTTGTGTGCCATGCTGGGGTCAGGGCATCATTCCCTCTATACCAGCAACTATAATTTCAGGCTTGGGGGATCTCACCATGTTGACGTTACAGGGAAATGGTGTGGAAAGCAGAAGCTGGAGCTGGGCATTCCAACTGGAACTTGAAACCAGCAAGCAGAAACTGTCATATGGCCCAAGAACAGGAGTGTGAGACCTATTGCTCCCTGGGCATGTTATGTGTGGATGCAACTGATGTCCCAAGGAGGTGCATTGCTTCCAAGAGCCAGGGTTGGCTGCAGCTTCCTGCCATGCTTGCTGCTGTATACTGTGTGAATTGGCCCCATAAGCATCATCCTGGGGTTGGCAGGCACCCCAGAAGGCACCCCCCCCCAGTGCATGCGGAAGGAAAGTCTGCTGCACAACTCTCCCCTGTTCCCCTACGCTTCCTCTAGAAGAAACATATAAACAGGCTCATTTGTGGATTATTGCCTGCTGCCATACGTTTCACAGCTCGAGCAAATTATAGTGGGGAAACCACCCATTTCATGTCCCCTGCCTTCTCCGAGCTAAGCCATGGTCTCCGAGGGAGACAGAGACAGATAGAGCCTTCCTTACGACATCGCCTGGTGTTGCCACCACCATCATAACACAAAGAGACACTTTGCTGTGGAAAATAAAGGCACACTGTTCAGTGGGACTTGGGTTACAGGTCCAGATTAGCAGCATGGACTCAATACCAAAAGGGAAGCCACAGGGAGTCAAAGGAAGCAGGAACTGGAGTCTTTTGCATGCATGTCTTGGGATGTTGCTCCAGACAACAGAGCCAAGGAATCCCATCAGGACCAGACCACACCCACAACTCTGCCAGTGTTCTCCAGGCTCCAGTTGTTCCCCATGGAGTTGCACACAACAAAACCGTGCGGTGGGAAGTGCATGTGTATTGCTAAAGCAAACTGTGCCATATCGAAAAATGGAATTTCCAAGAGCATAAAAGCACAGGCTTGTCATGCAAACTTTCCAAGGGTATCCTGCTTCCACACTGGGATAACGTACACCTGTTTCTTCATGCCAGCATGAACTCTGTCTGCTGACTACTCTGTCTGCTATTACTTTGTGGAGGCTAGGGATTGAGGATAATTTTATGCACTCAAATCCAAATCTATCAAATCTGCAGGTTTCTGAAGCAATATGCAGACGGAAAATGGCTGTCCTTCGAAATTCAAACTGATCTGAATTTAGCAACCGCTTTGGGTTTCTTTCTTTCTTTCCTTTTTACAGGGATGCAGTGTATAACTTTTATGAAATAGATAATAGTTAAATACACAGTGTTTACCAAAAAGAATGTATCAGAGGAAAGTATGCACAAAAACCAAACTGCATGCAAAAATGTGTTTATTAGGCGAAAGTTACGCTAAAATGCTGAGGAATTTTCATGATTTTAAAACAAGCAAATAAACGAACGACTGCAAATTGCTGCAAAATGTAGAGAACTGAATTTATGACTACCTTTTCCCATTTTTGCCCCATTCCATATTACCCCCATAGCTTTCCTTCCTTTGGGGGGTTCCAAATATGTGTGTTTTCTCTGACATTTGAAATTTGAGAGAGGGAGAAAACCCAAGCGGGTGATTTGGAGTATGGGAATAGCAGGGCACCTGTTTCCTCACTACCAACATCCTTTGCTAGAAGCGGCTTTTTCCTCTTTGACAATGGCCATTTAGCTACCAGTAGATGCATTTGTGCAGTGTGGGATTCAGAAACCGAATACAAACCAAAGTGATCCTAACTATGGTTGCCACATGCCGAAGGGAGAGGAACAGCCTGGTGCCTTTAATAGAAGCTTGACGTGCCGGAATTAGTAAGCGCAGCTTTTTTCCCCTCCATGGCACAAACCTGCTGTTTATTGCAGTTACTAAAGCAGGAAGCTGAGAAGTCCCCAGCTTTGACATATTTGCTTTTGGTGCTGCCCACTCCACCCAGTGCTGGAAATCCAGACTGCAAGTTCCCAGCCTCCATGCGGAGCAAGGCTGATATTGCCTACAGGTCTGATTTTAGGACCCCCTCTCTGCATTAAAGCCCCCTGCCTCCCATCATCTTCAGATTGTGTTAGAAACAGTAGCTAATTAATGCAGGCATCCCCATTCATCCCTCACCTTCCTCACAGGGGTGTTTTGAGGCTTAATTAATGTTTGTTCAGTGCTTTGAAATCCTCAGATGAAAGGCCTTATAGAATTGCAAAGTGGTGTTGTTAGACTCTGCTAACCCGCAATGTTCCCTGCCCCGTAGGCAACACCTATTATGATGCCATCCTGCTGAGACATGGCAGCGTGAAGTGGCTCCTGGGAAATTTTCTGAAGCTGAGCCCACAGCTGCTGGGAGATTTTATTTTTCAAACACACACAGAGAGAATGCATGTGTGTATATACATTCCAATAGGCAGCATATATAAAATGTTTATGGACCTTTTCCTTGTTTATCGGTATAAGTTGTTGTTTTTTAATCGTATCCATAGTTTGGAAACCCTGAATGCAAAACTGAGCTGTGTGAAGCTGCCTGCACACCATACAATGGGAGTGTTTGAGAGAGAGAGAGACAGAGAGAGAGAGAGAGAGAGAGAGAGAGAGAGAGAGAGAGAATGTGCGCGCGCAAAAGCAAGGAGGCAATGTGTGTGGCATTTGGAAGATAAAGAAATTATTTCTTTAAGAAGAAATTGGAACTTTTGGGATAGCATGCCTGCTCTACAAACATTTTAAGAGACAGGGTGCCTCAAGAATGTCGCACAGTTATTCGCATCCCCTGCCCTACTAAAGGGGCAACTTGGCTTGGTTGTAAACTAAAGGGTGGAAATCAAAACTCAACATGATGGCATTATTTTTTGTGCTTTTTGGCTGGGCACGGCCTCATCAAACTTTGACCACTGCCGGGCTGCGTCTTTCAGCTTCTATCTTTCTCATGCTGTTGCCTTAAGGGTGACTGCGAACCGTATCTATGCAACTCAAACTCAGAAGATACAGGCAGAGATTTATGTGCTTCTCAAAAGCAACTTGCCAGGAGGCCTTAAGCTGCTGTTGTTGAAACTGAAAGAAGAGAATTGGTCAAGGAATTGAGCTTTGGGAGTTGCAAGCAGACCACTACCTTGCATAGACTTGCAAAGCCCCATGCGTCAGTGTTGCCCAAAGTTGCAAAATCTAAACAAAAAAATTTTTTTTAACCTCTTTTTAAAGGAATTTCACCAAAATACACACTTCCGACATGGGTTGCCATACATCCAGATTTTCCTGGACATTTCAGCATTTTCACCCAGACACTGTTTCTGACCAAATCCTAGGAATGTCCGGAAAATTCTGGATGTATGCCAACCCTACCTGCCATGATGTCTGATTCCTGCAACAACTGTGTACTTCACATTGTCATCTGTAAGGAAACCCCAATGTATAAGCTTTGGGTGACTGGGTCACCCAGTTGTGTGTGCGCCATGATTGCACAGAGCCGCTGCATGCAATCAGGGCCCTTCACATAGCTGCCTTTTTACAGACCACTGCAGAGGAGCAGTTGTGACATTGGGGGGTGAGGCAGTCAGCCCTGCTCCTGCCCTACACATGAGTAACACGTGCCTCAGGCTTGAGAGACTTGAAGCCAGAAAGTGTTTGCCGTTATTGGTAGCATAAACGTGAGCTGAGCATGCTTTAACATCAATCTCTATAAGTTGCATCCTGGCAGAATAAAGGAGGCGCTTACAAAAGTTTATTGCATTTGCAACTCTCCTGTGCCTCATTAGATTTCGTATTATTATACATCCATGATAATGCTTTGTTTGCTTTTAATTACTTTGCCCTTCGTGATTTGCACCAACGCATACATTTAAATGGACAAGAATAAACGCTTTTGGTCAAATGTTGTAACGCACGCTTATTGACCTACTTTTTCATGCACCTCTGGGCGAGAGTCAACTCGGTTTACTCAGAGTAGACCCATTGAAATTAGTGGACTCAACATAAGTCATGTCCATTAATTTCACCGTGTCTCTTCTGAATAAAACTTAAGTTGAATACCACCTTCTGTTTCTGCTTCGTGGTTGGGTCACACATAGAATTTTTGCCTGCAAAAGGTATCCTTGCCTGGCTAGGCTCTGAACTATGCTCTCTGTAGCCTTCAGGGTTCTGTCAGCGTTAGGGTGTGGTTTGGCAAGAATCCTTTTGCTACATGGTCTGGCGCCACTGAAGTGTTGCTAGCAGCGGAGCTCATGGAGCTATTCTTAGTTCTCACAGCCAGGGAGTATAAATAATGAGGGGAAGGTTTATTGATCTTCAGAAGAGCTTTGAGTGTCAAGAGGAACTTGAAGTGTAACTAAGAGTTTCAGTCCCTGATTGGAAAGAGAGTAGACAAGGAGGAGGAGGAGGAATAGGAGTGGCAAGCACTGAGATCCCATCAAGATACTATGCAGGTGTCATGAGGCATGAAATGCAGGAGAGGAAGCGCCATAGCAAAGTTAAACTCTTCATGCAAAGTATAACTGTTTTGCATTGGACTGAATTTCCTTAGATTCTGACCCAATTGACAGGAGATGTGTGAATACAGCCCCTGAATGGTCCCAAATACTTTTGTTGCACTCTGTGGCAACAACAACAAAACCCTCCAGACTTTTCGCAGTTAGGAAAGTGACAGGGAAATGCATTTTTTAAAAAATGGGATAAATGACCGATTAATAGGCAAAAGTACAACTTCTACACAAGTAAATCGAGATGAGCGCTCATTTTCGTATAACCTCCCTGCAAACAAATCAGAACAAATGCTCCCTAAAAACCAGATATCGTACAGCCTCTGCATAAGCAAAACAGGACGAGTGCTCGATAAACATGGCATCTGGAGGAGGTGCCAAGTGGTGTGATGTCATCAGACATTGCCCAGCCCTGCTTCATTGGCTGCCACTTGCAGGTGGATGGAAAATGCTAATGCAGTGACATCATGTAACGTACCTGTTTCAAGCATGCATCAGGAGGGTTCACACAGAGTCATCTATGCACTGAAAAGAGCACAGGGCAGGGCTGCACTATCTAGTATTGCCCACCACGGTTTGCAGTAACTCTGCTCTCTGTTGCATGGCTGCTCCTGGGTTAAACCCTCCTAATGTGAGGAAGTGGGGCTATAACATTAGCACAGCGTTAAGGTATTTAAAGGCAAAAAGGCACTCTTTTGTTAAAGGTGCCACTGGCCCAGAGGAGGAGCTGCTAACAACCTTGGTGCTGTATAAGTAATGGCTTAAAGGTAAAGGTAAAGGTAAAGGTACCCCTGCCCGTACGGGCCAGTCTTGACAGACTCTAGGGTTGTGCGCTCATCTCACTCAAGAGGCCGGGGGCCAGCACTGTCCGCAGACACTTCCGGGTCACGTGGCCAGCGTGACAAAGCTGCATCTGGCGAGCCAGTGCAGCACACGGAACGCCGTTTACCTTCCCGCTGGTAAGCGGTCCCTATTTATCTACTTGCACCCGAAGGTGCTTTCAAACTGCTAGGTTGGCAGGCGTTCGGACCGAACGACGGGAGCGCACCCCGCTGTGGGGATTCGAACTGCCGACCATGCTATCGGCAAGTCCTAGGCGCTGAGGTTTTACCCACAGCGCCACCTGCGTCCCAAGTAATGGCTTACTTCTGGATAAATTCAGAGAAGCCTCTTCTATTTTCAAAAGCAGGGGAAACCTGAAATCAAAGAACTGGCGTTTTACAACTAACTTTAAGAAGATTTTTTTTATTAAAAAAATGCAAAGTATAATATGCATATTTAGTAGAGCAGGTACAGTGTAGTGGTTAAGATGACTGGGGACTGACATGTATCTGATTCAGTCTTACCTCAGCCATAAACTGACCAATTGGTAAGCCTCTCAACTCTCTGGGGATAGTACTAGCATACTACAGGATGCAGGTGGTGCTGTGGTCTAAACCACTGAGCCTCTTGGGCTTGCCGATCAGTAGGTCACCAGTTCGAATCCCTGCAATGGGGGTGAGCTCCTGTTGCTCTGTCTTGAAAGCATGCCAGTGCAAGTAGATAAATAGGTACCATTGCAGTGGGAAGGTAAATGGCGTTTCCGTGTGCTCTGGTTTCCATCACCATGTTCCATTGCGCCAGAAGCGGTTTAGTTATGCTACATGACATGGAAAGCTGTCTGTGGACAAATGCCAGCTCCCTTGGCCTGAAAGTGAGATGAGCACCAAAACCCAATAGTCGTCTTTGACTGGTCTTAACCGTCCAGGGGTCTTTTACCTTTTTTATTTTTAACCTTAGTACTAGCATACCATGCAAGGACATCTGAGAAAATGGATAAGAAGTGCTTTGAACACATGACAAGTGCTATAAAAAATAGATTATTTTTTTAAAAAGTGCTATAAATATGCTAGTGAACAATGAATCATTTCTTGAAGTAGGATGCTGGAATATTTACTTCCTCGGTTCTGCAAGTTCACTTTTTGCAAGAAATGTGCATGACAGCACACCCAGTTGCCAGTTTTAATTTTAACAGCATTTAATATGCACAACCGAGGAGTGAAACAATACCTATTTAAACAATAGGCGCAGAAATGTTATGTTAAGAGACTCGCCGCGGTAAACTGTGAAAATACATAATGAAACAGAGTAAGCCAGAGTTGGCTGTGAAAATACACAAAGTAAACATTCTCAAACCAATGAATCCCACTCACATTTCCTATTCATTCAGTTTTAAACAATGCAGTAATACGTTCCTTGCAGAGGATTAATTACGTTACCTGTCATACATTTCCCTGATTTTCTATAGCCCTTTCCCTTTATGTTTGCCTTTGCAAGCTGATGCAATTGGCGTTTACTGGTAAAAGTAAAAAGTTAGAACTTCTCTTGTTGTTGTTATGGAAGAGGGATATTAGTGTATATATTTTAGTGCTGGCAATTTTCCTCTTCGAAATAAACACCTAGCAGATCTTGGAAATAGAAGGCAGACACGTAAGTACTCTGAAGGTGTGTCCACAACCACCTTATTTGGGGGCGGGGGGCTTTAGAGTTGTAGTGGTGTTTTTAAAACAAACAATGAAAGAGTTTTCATTTACAACACTTTGCACAGAATGAGAGAACCCCCCCACCACCACCACCAAAGAGCCAAAGAGAGTCCAAGTTACTTCCTCCTAGCATAGCATCACTAGTTATACCAGGGGAAAACAACATGTACCCAATTATGCATGAATGGTGGTGAGCCTGTCCTTTTTGGTACACTTCCCAATGCATATATCTGGACAAAAACTAGGCACCCAGGAGTGGCCATTCACAAATCACGAGGCATGTCTTATTGTCGTTTTCTCTGAGGGAGAGGGCAGGGAGAGTGTGAAATTGCCATATGACCATCACAATGGAGAATTTTCCCATTGGCCTGGGAAAGCGTTATCTGCTATGAATCCATGCTCTTATATTCACCATCGTTCAATACTTGTTAAGTATTCATAACTGGCCGACATCGAAACACAGTGCAGGTGCTGTCCTCCCCAGGAAGAGACCACGAGAGTGGAAGAAGGAGCAACGAAGCTCCACTGTGGTTGGTTTCCATCTTGAATGACCCAGAAGCAATCTGGCCAGGGCTGATAGGCTTGCTATAAGAGAGGCACAATGAGATAAACTCCCTGCTTTTTCGTAAGTTGTAGTTGCGAAGAAAAGCTCAAGTGACCTGGCTTACTCTTTCTTTTACTTACAGCATTTCCACACCCCCCCCCACTGGGTGGTATTCAACTAGATTTTACTCAGAGTAAACCCACTGAAATGCATGAACATGGCTAAGTTAGGTCCATTAATTTCAATGGGTCATACCCATTGTTGAATATCACCCACTGGGGAAAATAGATTCCATCTTCCTCCTCCGCTTGCCAAGTCAAAAACATGAAGCTGTGAATATTCCCCCATCAGCAAGTGTTGCAATTTAATACCAACTGGCCTGCTCAGGTGACTCCACCTTTAAACTTTGATCTGGCTGCAAACCTGTTGGCATCTATGGTATGGCTTTAAGCAGCCTTAATGCAGGCAGGATTGCTGCCTTTGTTGAATACCCTTTCAAATCGTTCAGGCCGCCCCTGAGAATGTTGACTCCTAAAAGCCCCATAGATTTCAAGAGGAGTTATTAGGGAGTTATTAGCCAGAGTTTATTTCACCAATGCAGCCTATGAAGCCAATTCCTGGTAGAATTCAGCGATGGTTCTGTGTCTACTTGCACCCCACCCCCCGAGTACGTGTGCCATCTCTCGCACACGAAACAGAAGCCATCCCAGTTCAAGAACGACTTGGCACAACTCTTGTCCTAAGGACTGGGAAGAGAGAACACCTCTCATTAGCAAGGCTGAAGTGGTTATAAAGCCGCCTCGCAACGGTAGATTACAAAGCTACAGAGCAACAAACCAGCCAATTCCTCTCTCTGTCCTGTGACTCCAGCTCTGCGGGAAGGTTTGGAAGCGAAAGATGCTAGGGGTTCGCTTTTCTGCCAGACTTGCATTTGGAAAGTCAAGCAGGGTGAGAAGCGGGTGAGGAGGCACGGTAAAGGAAAGGGCAGCAACCGGCAGGTTTGTTGGTGTGCCTTTCTTATCCTCCTGATAAAAATCAAGTTCTGCCAAAGACATGACAGCAATCTCTGAATGGGCAAAAGGGCCCAGGACGGACCTGTGTGTGTGAGAGAGAGAGGGGGGTGGCGCTCGACCCCGTTCATTGATGACAAGGAGCTGCAAAAGGCTGATGCAAGTTGGAAACAGTCGATGAAACCGAGACACAGAGGATATAATGGGGCCCTGTCAGCGGCCTCCTGGGACGGCTGCTGTTACTTGCTAGCTGCTGTTTGCAGCTTGCTGATGTAATCCCTGGTCCTCATTAACTCAGTGTGCGGAGTACATTAACCTCTTTTTCTAAAGTGAGGAGTGGGAGGGCAGAGAAGGGGGGTGCGCGCGGCAGTGACAACAGTGTCCTACTAGGGTAAACAGACAGGCCTGCATGACAACCGGGGTGGGGGGTTGGGAACAGGAGAGTCACTGGAAGTTTGGCTGCCAGTCAGAACCACATGTGTACTGCAACTGGTAAGTTCTCAATGGAAGAGAATTAACAGGAGGGAAGGATGTGCGGGGGACAGGGGCAGAGGAGAATTGTTGCAAAAATGCTTGCAGAGTCATGGCTGACAGCGCACAAGAAGGTGTGTTTGTGTGTGTTGAAGGAGCTGTGCTTAGATCGCCCTGCATACATATTTATACCACACTTGTCACCATAGCACCTGAAATACCTTGGTGTATATAAATGTGTGCGCACATGTTGCACCAATTCCCAATGCTCACGAGGCCTCCATATTTAACAGGAAGGCAGCAGGGAAGGAGATAAGCTGGAAGCTGGGTTGAGTGTATTTCTGATGGCAGTCATCACCCCTTTTAAGCTTCCGTAAAAGGAAGGTGGAAAAAAACGTTCCAACGAGACGTTGCCCTGCATGAATGTACTTTCGAGACCGCAGCACAAAGAGAACTGTATCGTTTTCTGTGGCATCAACAAATTGAGTTACGCTGGGGTGAATCAGGGATGAATCAAGGCAGAACCACATGTATTTAAAACTGGCCTTCAAAGACTGTGGCCAGAGACTGGTGCCACAGAACAGATCTACAGACATCTAGCAGGCCTAATAAGTAGGCCCTGTATGTCTCTGCATGATCTGACAAATCCAATAAAAAGATGTCACAGCTTCGCTTCACAACTGGCGTGGGGGGCAAGCAGATGCACCTTTTGTTTTCTGGATGCCCTCATCTTCTCTCAGCCATGAAGGTGAATTCCCATAACCACACGGCAACTTTTCTCAGTCGCCCTACAGTGAGATCCAATGGAAACGGGTTGTCTGCAAAGAGCTCAAATGGCTTTCTTTCCACTGCGTAATAAGACTTTTAAACTGGATATCAGAATGCTGTATTAAATTCAAACATGTTGGCCCACAGGCCACAGAGAGCAGGCCAAAATTGCACAGCAAGGGGGTGGAAATGTCATGTGAATCAGCTGCAAAAGTATATAAAATAAAATAGCAACTTCACCAGGCAGTTTTGTTGTTGGAATTGCTACTGTGGGCAGAGTCGTGCAGAGAGAGTGGGGGATTTTTAGTGGACTCCTCTTCCTTCTAGCCCAAGAATCAAAAGAACCCCATTACATCAATTAGTTGCAATGCCTTTGCTTTCAAGGCTTTCCAGAGCTTCAGGGAATATCACTGGAGGTGTTCCATGTCTCAGGGAAGAATGCACAGGCAATCCTTCCCAGTAGACAGGGGTGGGAGCAATGAGAAACTTCAGGTAGTGCTATTTCTTCCTAAAACAATTGCCATTGTTTATGTAGCCTGATCAATGCACACATAATTGACACAACACCATTAGGGTTAGAACAGTCTTCCCCCAACCTGGTGCCCTCCAGATGTTTTGACTACAACTCCCATCAGCCCCAGTATTATAAGTTGTAGTCCAAAAACATACGGAGAGCATCAGGTTGAGACGAAGGCTGCTTTAGAGAGTAACATAAAGCTCCAGTTCTAAGAAGCTTACAACCTAAGTTTCCATTTGTAGTGGGATAAGAGAATCAACCTTGCTCCATACCAACCTGCATAGCTTTTTATAGTGGGTTCATCCAAACAATTTCCCCAAATGGCTTACAAAAATAGGGAGACGCTGAATTAGATCATTGGTCTGTCTAGTTCAGTACAGTCTATACCAAGGGGTGGCCAATACGGAAACCTCCAGATGTTGGATTGCAACTCCCATAAGCCTCAGCAATTGTGGCCAATGGGCAGGGATGATGGGAGTTGTAGTCCAACAACTCCTGAAGAACCACAGGTTCTCCATCACTGTCATAAGCCTGGCCTTATAAGCTGCCCGATGTAGACTTGCATGAATTGAAGTCTGCAGAGCACCTTAAGGATCCTAGATAAAAGGCATTCTACATCTGTGCAACAATAGCTATTTCTTTATTCAGGTTTTCCCCCTTCCTGCAGGCACTTCTGCATCAACAGTATCTACTCAGAAGCGGTAGTTACGGGAAATACAACTGCCAGGTCACACAGCGAAACTAGCAGGTAGGATCTTGCACAATTCAGCCACTCAAAGTAAAATGTTTCAGCTTCGCTGAGATTAAACATTCTGAAATTTCACTCTCTCAAGCACATGTGTTCGTCATTTTGTAAAAGCTAGATAGAGCCACACAGAAGTGACTTTGTTCATAAATGTGGGTTTGCAGATAAATACATGATATCATAAGCCTCAGATACTATTACATACTCTCCAGAAATATCACATTTCCTTATCTTCAAGGCTAACTCACTCAGTACCCTGAATAATGTCCAAGAGGGTTTTGTGTGTTGTTGTTTTTTAAAGAAAACAACACCATATTTGATTTAAGGATGAAACACTACCCCAGAACACCGTTCCTTACACATTGGCTAGTTTTGTGTCCATCAGTTGCCTTTCTCCTGTGTTGCGTTTCTTTTCTTGTCAATGGCCGATTCTTCTAGCTATCTGACAAGCTCCCGGGTATATTAACAACTTGGGTCCAGGATACCTCAAGGACTGCCTAATCCCTTGTATCCTTACCCAATCACTGAGGTCTTTAGGGAGGGGAGACTCAAATGCATGGCTACTAGAAGAAGAAGAGTTTGGATTTGATATCCAGCTTTATCACTACCCTAAGGAGTCTCAAAGCGGCTAACAGTCTCCTTCCCCCTCCTCCCCCAGAACAAACACTCTGTGAGGTGAGTGAGGCTGAGAGACTTCAGACTCTAGCCCAAGGTCACCCAGCAGCTGCATGTGGAGGAGTGGGGAATCAAACCTGGTTCACCAGATTACGAGTCCACCACTCTTAACCACTACACCACATCTGATCCTTCCATGAGAATCTGTGTGGCACCATCCAGTACGACGTCTCATCCTTGGACACCTTCCCTCCAAAGAACGGAGGGAAGTACCCATCAGGAGCCATGTGTGTGCCCCATTTCATGGCAACCCTTCCAGTTGAGGTTAGACAGGCTCTCTTCCCATCCTCAAAGCAGGAATCTCTCCCCCAACCTCTTAGCCATGGCTAGAAGATCAGCAGCATTATAACTGCAATGGGCAACTGCTCAGTGGTAGAACACCAAAGCTCTGCATGCAGAAGGTCCAAGGGTCTGGTCCCTGGTGGCTAACAAGGCTCCTGCCTGAAGCCCTAGGGGGCCATTGCCAATGGCCTGATCTGGTGGAAGGCATCTTCCTGTGATCCTACATTTATATTGGGGTGGGACACAGGGTATTTTGCTTCTTCCTACCTCCTATCTTCTTTCAAATACTTTCCCTAAAATATTTGAGGAAACATTTTGTTCTTCTCCTGTACCTTGCTGACATCAAATAATATGACCGTAATAGCAATGAAATAATCCTGAGCAGCTGTTGCTAGGCTTTCCCCTCTTTGCTCTGGGTCATTTGGGGCCCACCACAGCTACAAGTGTGGGGTGATGTGAACCAACACTCCACTAAGGCAGAGCTTTCCAAACCTTTTGTGTTGGTGACAGACTTTTTGGACATGCATCATTTTGCAACACAGTAATTCAGTTTAACTAGCAAACCGGAGGTTAAGCTAACCCCTTTCCAGCTCCGGGAGGAGCGTGGGGAGCGTTCGCACAACACACCTACACACTGCAGCCAACACACTGACGTGTCGCAACACACAGTTTGGAAAGCTCTGCACTAAGGTTTTCTTGGCAGTCTATTTGGAGCTGATTAGAGCAGCAAAGGGTCCCAAGGACACCTAGTTATTCCATGGCTAAACTGGAATTTGAGTGCACATGAAGGTCAATGCTGGATCTCCATTTCAGGCATTATCCAACTTGTGCAGAAACCTCATTGGCCTTTCGCACCAACTCATTCCACTATGGCACCTTGATAATGCACTAGTGACAATTTGCCCACACTGTAGCTTGAGGAAACTGCAAACGGAGAGCTCCTGTCTGAACCCCATGCTTTTCTTTATTTAGGGTTGCCATATTTCAAACGGTGAAAATCCAGACAGAAAAGTTGTTGGGTGTTGTTTTGGGGGGGGGGGCACTGCCGACATGGGCTGCCATACACCTGGATTTTCATGGATATTTTACTGATTTCCGCCTGGACACCGCTGCCAACTGCAGTATTCCAGATACAGTGGTACCTCGCAAGACGAATGCCTCGCAAGACAAAAAACTCGTTAGACAAAAGGGTTTTTTGTTTTTTGAGCTGCTTCGCAAGACGATTTTCCCTATGGGCTTGCTTCGCAAGACGGAAACGTCTTGCAAGTTTGTTTCCTTTTTCTTAACACTGTTAATACAGTTGTGACTTGACTTCGAGGAGCAACTCATAGAACGCGGTGTGGTAGCCTTTTTTGAGGTTTTTAAAGCTTTTTGAGGTTTTTGAAGCTTTTCCAAAACTTTCCTGACACCGTGCTTCGCAAGACGAAAAAAACGGCAAGACGACAAAACTCGCGGAACGAATTAATTTCGTCTTGCGAGGCACCACTGTATGTCCAGGAAGTTTCAGACATATGGCAACCCTACTTTTATTCCTTTCCTTTCATGCTGGGCTCTAAGAAAACTATGGTTGCTGTTAGTGGCCTTTCTGTTGATGGAGAACTTACTCTGGGATACATTATTTTCACCAGTGTGGAGAGTCATCTCACAGCTGGAAAGTGTATGTTCTCAATAACGTCTGAAAGGCTTCCCCTTTCCTTTAGCCCATGCTTTGGGGACTCTGGGGGCTTTGCTATTTGATACATATTTGCTATTTAACTTCCCATGTTACCGAAGAAGACTCAGGAATAAGAACTCTATGGTACGGTGCTCTGAGAGATCACGGTAAAAGGATCTATTACCATCATAGTATGTTCCAAATTTGCCACATTGCAAGTTCCCTGCTGAAATATGGTCTCAGCAGAAAACATGGGCATGTGTGTAGATAGTTTGCCAGTAATAAATGTGCTCAGGATTTGTTTTTTTCTATGATCCAGTTGGCTGAGAACTGAGGGAATACTCACCTCCTTTTTTTCAGTAGATGATCCTCTGGCTTTTGAGACCCAAGAGCAACAGATCCCTTCCCTTTGCCCTCGCCTGCCTCCCCCCTCCCCGCAGCTCTCCCTCCCTGCAGCAGACAAATGCTGTAATTACACAGCATTCCTTCCAGGCTCCGGTAATGAGGGGGTGCTTTGAGCCAGCAGTAATTATACAGTTTTAAAATAAGCAGATTCTTCTCCAAGCAAAATTAAAAGTCTGCAGACGGACTCCCTTGCTGTGCACCTTTATTAAACAGGGACTGAGATGCAGAGGAGGAAAAAAAATAGAAAAGGGAAGTCTATACAAAGAGTGAGGGGGAGAAGCGGGGGCGGGGGTGGGGGTGGGGGTGGGGGGGAGAAACTTTCATCAGCCAAGCAGGGTGGGATTTGGGGCTTAGCAATGCCGGCTTGTGTGGTGGCCTCTGTTATTTTATTGGGTTGAGCTCTCCCCATCTCACTTACTTTTAAGAGTTTAATGCTGAGCTAAGCGAAGTGTAGATAATAAGAATTGCAGCGGAGCTGGGGCGGTGGGGGGGGGGGCTCGTCTTATCCCCTCCTCACTTGCAACAGGCTTTTGTGCATGTAAACATTGTGCTAACCAAGGAATGCGGTGGAAATGTCTCCCAAGAAAGAGGCTAACACACGCTAAAACACACACACACATACACACACACACAGCCACATAACATGATTCACTCTAAGTACTGCCAAGGACACACTCCCTACTCAATAGAAAGTAAAGGTAAAGGGTACAGGGGACCCCTAAGCATTAGGTCCAGTCGTGGCCAACTCTGGAGTTGCAGCGCTCATCTCGCATTACTGGCCAAGGGAGCCGGCGTACAGCTTCTGGGTCATGTGGCAGCATGACCAAGCTGCTTCTGGCGAACCAGAGCAGCACACGGAAACGCCGTTTACCTTCCCGCCAGAGCGGTACCTATTTATCTACTTGCTCTTTGACGTGCTTTCAAACTGCTAGTTTGGCAGGAGCAGGGACCAAGCAATGGGAGCTCACCCCGTCGCGGGGATTTGAACCGCCGACCTTCTGATCGGCAAGTCCTAGGCTCTGTGGTTTAACCCACAGTGCCACCCACGTCCCAAAGGTAAAAAAGAGAGAGGTTTGATTCTGGGGCATTAGCAGTTCTCCTCCTTTCCCAGCCCTGATGCCTACTCATTTCACATCTCTGCATTAATATCTTTGAGTCCCCCTCCTGCTGTGATTTTCTAAAAACAAACACCTCCTTTAGCAATGGCACCTTCCAATCTCCAGCTGCTCCATTTTCGAGAAACTCTTTCGTCGTCATCCCCCATCATTCTCCTTTCCCACAAGTGGTGTATTAAGTTTCACTGAAGTATGAACCAGCCCAGTAACCAGCTTTCCTCCCACACCCAGCTTCTATATTATCCATTTCCTCAGCTCTCCTCTTTGTACACTTGCCTCCCATCCTTCCCTGCACTGCTTTCTGGATTTCTCAGGTGTGCCTTCAGGTAAATTGTAAGTCAAATGCAACACACAGGGGAGGGAATTCTGCTTCCTGCCAAGACTTCTCCCATGATGCCACTCTTATAGAATCAAGGGAGCGAAAGAGAGAGAGAGCAATAATTACAGGCAGCTGAGAGGAGATGGAAACCATGACTTGCAAAAGGAGGTAGTATTCATATTTACATATGCACAGTAACACAGTTAAAAGCTTTTTCTATGTGATGAGCAAGAACAGCCTCTTCTTACATGAACAGCCCAAACAGTAGTTAAATAAAACACGCCATGGTTTTAATCCCTTTCACTGCAGCATTGTCCTGCTGAATTGTAGGAACTTGGACTGCTCCAGATTAAACAGCGTGGGGGCCGCAGCCAAATATTTCTCTGTAATAGTAGCCATCGTAAGACAGTAGATTAAGCTTGGATTCCAAGCATGTTGTAAAACTCTCCAGCTGCCTTGAATGCCCATACTGAACAAGAGTAATAAACATGGCAGAAATACTACTGCTGTTATTAATCAGCACAGAACATTTGTGCAGTTCTCGGTACACAGTAAAGAAGGCAGACACGAACGCTGCCCAGAGATCTCTCCTCTCTGACTCCCTCTCCTGCTTGACGTTCCAGCTTTTCTAAACAAGTCAGTCTAGCAAGCATCCGTGTCCGAGGTTTTAGGAACAAAATAAAAATAGGGAAACAGGGGAAAAAACAAGGTAGGTTGATGAGATTGATCCCGGCTTTCAAAACCCAGTAGTAACGGGAAATGTGCAAAGGTAGGGAGACAAGTCTTGCAGAGATCATTTATCTAAATTATAAGCTGGGCTGTTCAAGATGGCCCTATGAGTCATCATCCCTGGTCAAGGTGAAATTGGAGTAAGTTGGCACCAGGATTGATTGGTCAAAAACATACAGAAGTTGGGGAGATGATGGAGCTGCAGAATCTTCTTTTCAGAATTCTACAGAGCTAGTCAAAGGAATACCTACAGCTCCCGAACTCTTACAAAGTGTGGTTTTTGACCCAAAATCTAGATCAGTGTTCTTCAGCTTCAATCCCCAGAAGCTGCTGGGACTACAATTCCTATCTTCACTGACAACTAGCTAAGATGGCTGGGGATGATGGGAGTAGTAGCCTAACAACATCTGGATACCCAAGGTTGAAAAACACTGGTCCAGACTATATAAACCAGGAAAAGGTGGACTTTTCTTACAGGATCTACTTTGCTTTTTGCAAAAAAAAAAAAAAAAAAAAAAAAAAACACCCCACAACAAGCAGTTCCTGGTGGAAAAGATGTAAACACAATTAAGGAATTATGAGCCCATAGACTAGGTTTTTTTTGTTTGTTTGTGTGTGTGTTTTGTTTGCTTAACTTTTTCATTTATTTCCCATGTGATGTGTACAAGTAAATCACTGATATCCAGTGCGGGAAAGTTATGCAATGAGCATATAGCTGTAAATGCTTTTATGGAAGCAAACATATACTGTTGATATTTTTTTTTATTAACTCTGTTTTATCTTATGCTCTTCAGCGTTTTATCTTATGCTCTTCAGGCTGGTTTTTCCGGCTGGATTGTTATGGCGGTCTGCTAACATAAAAATAAACTTTCATGTGACGTTGTGGTTTACTTCTCCCACATACAGGGTTTGCCCACAAAGTTTCTCAGCATGGGAAGTTTGAAATGTTGTACATATACAGATAGCTTGGGGCAAAAAAAAGAGAGTTTAATATGAGAATAAACAATTCTTGTTGGTGCAAGTAAGACACATGAGCAGGTGTGTCCAGAAAAAAAAGGCAGATGTAAGAAAGTCTGGCTCGGGAACCAAAAGCGAAGGGATTGCAATATCCAGCTCTCAAACGGTGGAAGGTCTTTCTCCTACATGTGACCAATTTAAGCCTAGAGTCTGACCTTGTTTTGATTTCATCCTGGGCAGGAAGAATAAGCAGTGGCTGTCTGAGAGCCTTTTGTGTTAATGAAAGGGGTATATTGATTACGTATCATCCGCTGTGCCCTTTTATCTCACCTTCCCCCTCCCCGGCAAGCCATTAGCTATTAACCTCTCCAGCAGCAAAGAAGTACCTCTGCATCCCCCCCCCGCCCACCCACCACAACCCAATTGCTGTAGTTCTAGCCAACCTTCCCATGACGCTCTTCTGCAAACATCAACATGAAGTCATGGGGCTTTAAAGATACCGGGATAGGGGGTTGCTCCCAGAAATAACATACGCCTGTACCTTTCACACTCATAATAAAGAATGCAACATGGTCATGAATGGCCAAAGAGGGTAAGGGATAGACATTCTGTTTTATAGGGTATACATCTCTCTTGGTCCTCACCTACAAAGCAATCAAAGTGGACAGAGAGATTAACATTGCAACTCCTAACCATGTCTACTCAGAGGCAAGTCCCCATTGAACTCAAACTGGTTTTACTTCTGAACAGAAAAGCAAAGGATTCCGCTCTGCCAATACTGAGCAGAGCTATATGATAGCACCGCTTCCTTTCATTTGCCTTTGCTTTTGAAGCAGTCTAGGCATAAACATTTACCAATCCGTACCACTGATTAAACAGGAAGCACTGTCCAACTGATGTGATCAACTAAGCATGAGTTGAATATCTGTGGGCAACCAAAACAGGGATCCTACAGCAGGGCATGATTACTGGCGCAATCATCTTATTAGAGTCAGAAAAACTCTATAACGGTATTGACCAAAACCCCAATTGAAACCCTGTACCATGGCAATTAAAATTCCTCCAAGAAACCTGAATTGCAATGACTTTTATATCATCGTGCAAATCTGAAGCAAACTTGGTTTTATTTACATGGTTTATTTTGCAAAAAGCAGTATGGCGACGTGCAAGTGGCCTCACCCCCATTCTCCCATTCACCCAGTTGCTCTGAATTCCTGAAGATTGTGTCTGTGATTGTACTAAGTGAATGTCCTGCAGCAGTATGGACAATTCCCACAAACCTAGAGTGGGTGCTTTTAGAGAAGGGGTGGCTAACCTGTAGCCTTCAAGTTTCAAACTCCCAGCAGCCCCAGCCAGCATGACCAACGATGAGCAGCAACTGTAGCCTAAGATCTGGTCAGCCACCCCTAATTTACTGCCGGGTAAGGTTACCAGATGGGACGCGGGTGGCGCTGTGGGTAAAACCTCAGCGCCTAGGACTTGCCGATCGCATGGTCGGCGGTTCGAATCCCCGCGGCGGGGTGCGCTCCCGTTGCTCGGTCCCAGCGCCTGCCAACCTAGCAGTTCGAAAGCACCCCTGGGTGCAAGTAGATAAATAGGGACCGCTTACTAGCGGGAAGGCAAACGGCGTTTCCATGTGCTGCGCTGGCTCACCAGAGCAGCTTTGTCAAGCTGGCCACGTGACCCGGAAGTGTCTCCGGACAGCGCTGGCTCCCGGCCTATAGAGTGAGATGAGCGCACAACCCTAGAGTCTGTCAAGACTGGCCTGTATGGGCAGGGGTACCTTTACCTTTACCTTTTAAGGTTACCAGATAGGGATGCGGGTGGCGCTGTGGGTTAAACCACAGAGCCTAGGACTTGCCGATCAGAAGGTTGGTGGTTCGAATCCCTGCGACGGGGTGAGCTTCTGTTGCTCAGTCCCTGCTCCTGCCAACCTAGCAGTTTGAAAGCATGTCAAAGTGCAAGTAGATAAATAGGTACCGCGGGAAGGTAAATGGCATTTCCGTGCGCTGCTCTGGTTCGCCAGAAGTGGCTTGGTCATGCTGGCCACATGACCCGGAAGCTGTACGCTGGCTCCCTTGGCAAGTAAAGCGAGATGAGCGCCGCAACCCCAGAGTCAGTCACGACTGGACCTAATGGTCAGGGGTCCCTTTACCTTTAAGGTTACCAGATATAAATGCTCAACTCTACAATGCTGGAATTATTGTTCTGTTTTTAAGGATGGACTGGGGAAGACAAAGGCAAAATATGCACCAAAATCTGAAGCCTTTGGAGCCTCTTGTTATTTCTGGTGCTCAACTTCTCTCTCTTGGGAATGAACCCAATGACCAGCTTGCATTATGCATTCTGTCATTGCAGACGTTTTTGCAGCCCATGCCCACACTACAGCTGCCACATCTTACGGCAGCTGTCAGGGGTGGCCCCAGCTGTTTTGGCACTTGAGGCGAAACACAAAATGGCCCACACGACCCTGCCAGGGAGGAAGGGATGAGTGAAATATACATCATGAACAAGGAGGGGAATGAAATCAACCTTACCTAATGGCTGAAGTGGGAATCAAAGGTTGTTGTGTGCGGAGGAGCCTGTTCTAAATCATGCTAGGTGGGTGCAGAGCCCAGAAGGCAGCCTCCACCATTTCATCCCTAGGGGTGGGAGGAGTCTTGCAATGCCTCCTATTCCCCAAGAGAACCCTATAGAGGTGGCCGTGGGGCTTCTGAGGAGCCAGCAGATCTCACCTTCAAGGAGCATGCGGCAGCAGGCAATGCATTCCTTGGAAGCTGGATCTGCTGCCTCTATGGATCCTGCCACCCAAGGCAGTTGCCTCACCTTGCCTCATGGGCAAGCTAGCCCTGACAGCTGTGGAACTGGATAAAATATGCTGGTCTTATAAACTCTCCAGCCTTGCTGCCATCCATAGGCACCGAAATGCCTCCAAGCATATATTCCCAGTGCCTACTTCTTAACATCCTGAAGTGACATGCTAGGTTCTATGAGACACAAGAATTGGCAAACGGCATCCCTAGCAAGACTCTTGAGAGGAAACTTGGCAGGAATCGGAAGATGACTGCATAGCCGAGAGACCATATAATGGTCTTGCCGCTACTTTAAAAAAACCCTCCCAACTCTTCTTTGGACTGGAATCAACTTCACCTTGCAACTTTGTCCTTCTAAGCTTCTATGTGCCAAGCCAAAATAATATCCAACTGGGGACCCCCCCCCACCTCCTCCTACCTACAGCTTTGACCTTCATTGTTCCAGGGCTTCCAAGCTACATTGAAGGACAACACAATAAACTGAAGAACTCAAATATATGTTTCCCCAAAGATTTGCAGGGGTGGGGTGGGGAGAACGGAAACCAGAAACTTATTCAGCATGTGATTTCTTTTTACCAAGCAAGTAAGATGCTCTCCTGTGATGAGCAAACAAGATACAGCAGTTTTGAGCAATCCCCAAAGGACTTTTTTCTTGGCTGATCCCAGCTTGTTGGTGCATCCATCTGTATAACATACATGTTTAATACCTTGTATTTTCTTGTGCTTTCTTCACGTGTTGAAATTACACAAGCACTTTTTTTTTGGCCACATTAGGAACATGAATCAGATCGCAAATCCATGTAGCTCAGTATCAACTACACCAGATGTAGCAAACCTTGTGTCCTCCATACGTTGTGGCCTACAATTCCCATCAGCCCCAGTTCACATGGCCGGTGGCCAGAGAGGTATAGTTAGATGTGGCTAGTGTGTCCATTAGGACGGCAGGGCAGAAGTCAGGGAGACCAACAGCAGTTGGTCAGAGTCAACAAATGGAAGAACCAACTAATTTAATTTTGTCGCCATCTTCTACCCTGCCGAGTTCTACAAGGGTGACATTGAGACTAAGGAGGGGAAGCTGACAGGCAGTGCCACCCTCTGTGGTTGGTGGGGGGGGGCATGGTCCCCCATTCACCTGTTAGGATCAGTTTATACCAACCTGGATGGTTTAAAGGATGAATTCATGGAAGGTGGGGTTATCAGTGGCTACTAGTCACAATGGCTATGTTCTACCTCCACTTTCTGAGGACCAGCTGCTGAGAATCTTAAGTGAGGAGAGAGCTGTTACTCTCAGGTCCAGCTTGCAAACTTCCCTCAGGCATCTGTGAGAACAGGACATGGGACTAGATGTGCTGATGTCTGATCCAACAGAGCTCTTCTTATGTCTACAGTTCCCTATAGCACCCAAAATGGGGAACGGTGGCTTCATGTTGGGTTTATAAACCAGGATTAAACTGCTTTCGGAGACTGGTTAGTCAACTGACATTAATCTGCAGTTCCCCACTTTGGATGTAATGGGAAGCTGTGGTTTAGACTCCAGAATCACAGGACCAAAGTCAATGTGTGATAGGGAGGAGCAAGAACCCCGGCACCCTCTCTCAGGACTGCGAATGACTCTGTGGGTTAATCTAGTGAAAATATTCCTCTATAGTTCCATATTGACACATTGGGAGCTAATAAATGTGATAAAGGAATGCATTTCATCTCCCATCCTACCTCCAAGGAGCTCACAAAAGTTAACAGATTTTAGCCTAAGTGTTCCACAAGCTAGGTTAGACTCAGAATGTTACTTGTCGTTGTTATTAAATTTATATACTGCTTACACCTCAAAATGGTTTTTTTTAAAAACACCTGAAGTCAGCCCTGAATAGAGAATTTTTTAGTGTTTGATGTTTTATTGTGCTTCATGTTTTTATCTGTTGGAAGCCACCCAGTCAGATGGACGGAATAATAATAATAATAATAATAATAATAATAATAATAGGAAGTGTATGAACCTGCCATTCAATCCTGACTTCATGGTTTTAGAATAAAGTTGCTGTGTTTGGGGGCAGAAGGGAACCCCAGTCTCTTTTCATCTCCTCTTCACTTTCTCTGCTACATCCCTCCCTCGCTCCTACTTTTACTTTTCATGTTTTCTGCTGTCATCCAACACGCCTTGATGGGAATTATCTCCTCATGGCTCTGTGCAGCTTGCCCATTATAACATAAATATACATCTGGATGGCACCAGTGGGGAATAAAAGACATCAATAAATCACAGCAATTCTATATTTCCTCCACCACCACTATTGATAACATGAGCAACTGCACTGATAGCAAAAGAAGGTTTATCCCTGTAGGTGCTCTTCTGCAGCCCGGCTCTCTGGTGTGGAATAAATGGAACACGTGACACTGGGCAGCACGACAGTCTGCTAGCTCTGCTGATTTTAACAGCTACCTCTAACACAGTGTTTCCTAAACCTCTTTCAGCCAAGGCGTACTTCCCCACCCCTTTCCAAAATTAACAACAGAGGCACACTTCACCCTTGCAGGTTTTACTTTTAGGACACATAGGGGAAAGAAATTATCCTCCATCAGAAAAGCAACCCCTTATGTTTATGTACGCATTGCTGTTCTGGAGCTATCTCCTGAATTGAAGGTGTGCAGTCCAGATCAGCAACTCATGCAGAGATGCAGCTCCCCTAGAGGACAGGCGAGTCTGCTCATCTGAAGCGACTGAGTTATTTCATCCCACCTGATGCTGACATGTAACAGAATAATCTGTTTGCATGCACTGTTTGCATGCACAGGATCTGACTTTCAGCACATTTCACCCAGTGCTTGAAAAAAATAATCAATGTTTACCCTGCCAGACGAAACATTCTAGCCTTCATATCATTCTGGGTGGATGAACACGACCAGCTCACCACAGGCTCTTCCAGATTTTATCCTGTGGTTACCATGTGCCTAACTGATGTGTGAACAGGCCCCGAAAGGGGCATAAATGTGACAGTGATGATGCAGCATTCTTTCTACATGTTATTAAACAGAGAAGATTGTCCAGTACATAACAAATGCTTTTGCAGAGTTTCATGCTGCACCTCCCATCCCTCATGGAAGTCCCCTTGTTTCTCAGTCCTTCATAACTGGTCAATGGGATCAATCAGTTTTGATGGATTTACGTGCCAAGAAAGAAAAGAAGGAAGGAAGGAAGGAAGGAAGGAAGGAAGGAAGGAAGGAAGGAAGGAAGGAAGGAAACTGCTTGGCAGGTGCTAAACCTCCTAAGGTGCTGTTCCTAGTGGACATTTTTTCAGGCCTACCTGTAAACATTTACTAACAATCTTTGAGGATGGCTTATGCTGAATGACTTAACCCAGGGGTCGGGTTTTTTCAGCAGGGGCCACCTTGTGGGGGGCTAGACTATATTTTTTGGGGGGGGAATGAACGAGGGACAATGAGCTCCAGAGGGGGACTACTTTAAAAGGGCTCCAGAGAGGGGCTGCTTTAAATGGTGGCCGCATGAGGGGGCTCTCAGCCAACCATGGCTCCTGTGTCTTGCGAGCGGCAGGGGGCTAGTGGCGGCGGTAGGGGGACGATGAGCAGCGTGCAAAGGGGCTCCAGAGAGGGGCTGGCACCAACAAAGCCCAGCCCCCTTCCTCCTCTAGGCAGGGTGGGGAGAATTCAGGAGGAGGGAGGGAGGCGGCGCCACTGCGGTGTATGGGGGGGGGGGAATGGCACAGCCCGAACGATCAGAATCAGATTCACGCCGAAGCACCCGGCAATTCCTGGACTGTCCGTAAGCCAGATCCAGAAGGCAATTGGGCCAGATCCGGCCCCTGGGCCTTAGTTTGCTGACCCATGACTTAACTGGTATTCAGTGCTGGTGAGACTCAAACGAGCTAAGAGGGAAACTCAGCTGAAATTGAAATGGTTCAAATTTCAAGGTTGACTCATGGAGTTCGAATATTAAAAAGACACAGAATTCAGCACAGTTGGCACAGTTCTAGTTTAAATGACAATACAGGCTTCTGAAAACTGAGCATTTAAAAAGAAAGCCCACAATGTCAAGGTGACCCCGCCCTCGTCTTTCCTGATGTAGGTGCAATACTCCCAGGCCATCATTTAGAAATTAAGAACTAGCTGTTACGTTATAATATACGTTTCCGAGCACAATTCAAAGTGTTGGTGCTGACCTTTAAAGCCCTAAACGGCCTCGGTCCAGTATACCTGAAGGAGCGTCTCCACCCCCATCATTCTGCCCGGACGCTGAGATCCAGCGCCGAGGGCCTTCTGGCGGTTCCCTCATTGCGAGAAGCAAAGCTACAGGGAACCAGGCAGAGGGCCTTCTCGGTAGTGGCGCCCACCCTGTGGAACGCCCTTCCAGCAGATGTCAAAGTGATAAATAACTACCTGACATTCAAGAGACATCTTAAGGCAGCCCTGTTCAGGGAAGTTTTTAACATGTGATATTTTATTGTATTTTTGGTTTTTATGGAAGCCGCCCAGAGTGGCTGGGGAGGCCCAGCCAGATGGGCGGGGTATAAATAATAAATTATTATTATTATATTATTATTATAATATGCTGACAATGTTAATATTTAGTCTACATCACATGTACTAGCAGAATATTTTCTTTGGCATATATATATATATATATATATATATATATATATATATATATAACTAAAATGAATCAGGAGGCAGCCACATTAATCCCACGAGTTCCAGGAGACATAATGTAAACCACGGCTAAAATTGGTGCAGATGTAATCTTTAATCACGCTTAAGGCTGCAAGGAAAAGGATGGGGAGGGATTAATATGCGAGAGGGGGAAGAACGTATGACCCCGAGGCCCACCCCCAAGCTGTTGAATCACGACGGGCCCTGGACCACCCTCCGACTGAAACAGGGGTGGTTAATCTGTGGCCTTCTCAATGCTCTTGGTCTCCAACGTCCATCAGCTCCAGCCAGAATACCCAACGGCCAAAAGTGACAGGTGATGGGAGTCCCAAGAACTGTAGAGTTGGAAGGGACTTTGAAGGTCCTCTAGTCTACCCCCCCTGCAATGCAGGAATCTCAACTACATGACAGATGGCCATTCAACCTCTGCTTACAAGCCTCCAAGGAAAGAGAGTCCACCAATCAAGGAGCAATACATTGACCGAATTACTGTGCAGTCTATAAACATGTGCATTACTTTTCCTGGAACTACTGTGTTTCCCATGTTATACCACTGTTCCTTAGAAATTTTCTGAACAGCAGCATATTCTAAATAGCAGAATGCTTATCCTGCTTATCACCCACCTGCCCCTCTGGGCACTCAGAGTTACACACACACACACACACACACACACACACACACACATATCCCTGACTCTGGGGCTGGCTTCATCCCCTTCTCTTGGCTACCCCATACATTATGTCGAAAAAGCTGGTTTCTGAGAGAGCCCAGTTGCACCTGCCGCTGGAAATCTCATGCCTTGCTGTTATTGATGTTTTCTGTTTGTTTGCAAGACAGAGGAAGCGGATGAGAAAACCCAAGCGTTTCAAAAGGAAAGGAAATCGACATTGAAAACCTAACCCTTTGCCTCCCCTTCCATGCCCATTCACTAGGAGCCAGTCACATCCTCTGATTCTCCCCTGTTTGGTGGGAAACCTTGCAGATCTCTCCCCACCATCCCCTCCGCTCCCACTGCTGTCACACTGCGTTGCCTGGATCCTGCTAAGTTTCCTCTGGGAGTTTCCTCAAATTGTTCAGGTTGCGTTCGCGGTAGGCGGCTCTCCCCTCCCCTCTTTCTCGCCCTCCCTGGGAGCAGCTGGGCGATACGTGGCGTCTATGCTTTCACCATGTATTATTAACACTTACAAACAGGATCTGACTCCAGGCAGTGCTTGTGCCACTGGATTACTTCCTAATCCAAGCAGTAAAGGGATACCCCTGTCTGCTTGCCCCATTTTATTATTATTTTAGACAGAGGAAGCTGGTGTGTTTTAATTGGTGATTTTCCAAATGACTGCCTCTATTCCTAGCCTGCAAAAGAAACATGCCTCTTTAACCAGTATCAATAACCCTGGGTCCGGCTGCAATCCTAATCCCAATTTACCTCAGGTTGAACCCAACTGAATTAAACAGGATTTACTTCTGAGTAAAACATGGTTAGGATTGCACTGTTATTGCTCTCTTGAGTTTTCCTTCAGGAAAAAAACAACAACAACACACACCTTTTTTCTTTCAAAATACTCTACCCTTTTCCTCTGTCGATTCTTTTTCAGTATTCCCTAAACTATTTCTGGTATCTGTGAAACTATTTCTTCTTTTAAAGTAGCTTTTTCCCTGAGCTTTTATGAAACACATTTTCACTTGGGCTTTTCGAAAAGAGCTGCAACGGATATTTCCACAATGTGAAATGACAGCAACCACAATGAGGATTGTGATGATGATGATGATAATAATAATAATAATAAATAATCTCCACTGTGGATTGGGAAGGGGAGGGAAGACAGTGATATTCCTGGGAGAAATTAGGCAGTGAGAACCAGGAACCTGCAGACAGCATCCCCAGCTGCAAAAGAGAAGCACGTGCCAACAAGACAAGAGTGTACACACACACACACACACACACACACACACACACACACACACCCTATCACTGCACCATGAAAAATGTCATCTCCATTTGTATATTGCAGCACAGGGTGTTTGGGGTGTCATTCAATATGAGGCAGCACCAGAAGCAGATAACAACCCCCCCCCCAAGCTATTCATTTTATGGGGCAAAGCTACTGTGTAGCCTCAATGTGAAACTATAATCCAGTTCACATAAGATTCTCATGCGTGTTTACGGAGGATAAGGCTATCCCACATGGATTTGCACTGCTTGTGAAACACACACACATACCAATCCATTCTTCAAGGAATTTAAGATGAATTTTGCCCTGAAAGGTATGGCACCGCCGCCACCACAATGTGCAGGAGTTCTAGCAAGTACAGTGGTACCTCGGGTTACAGACACTTCAGGTTACAGACTCTGCTAACCCAGAAATAGTACCTCGGGTTAAGAACTTTGCTTCAGGATGAGAATAGAAATCGTGTGCTGGCAGCGGGAGGCCCCATTAGCTAAAGTGGTACCTCAGGTTAAGAATAGTTTCCGGTTAAGAACGGACCTCCAGAACAAATTTCTTAACCCGAGGTACCACTGTATATGGAAGTGCCATGCATCACCATTGCCACGGACTCCTGTGGAATTATTAAACACACCTGTCCTTGAACCATAGCACCAAATAATCTCCACGTGCAAATACAAGAGCAGCAAGTTCCTGCCGGTACCGATCAGCCATGCCAAATGCATCTTCCACCATCCATCGCCACCACCCCGCCGGGGGCTGTAATAGTGTTCTTTAATAGAGCACTCTGTACATAAAACAGCAGGAGCCCTTTTACTTCCTAGAGGTGCACTGTAGGTAATGAAGCTTTTGGAACCCCATGCCTGCTGGGCTCAAATCTATGCCAGCTCTGTGGAATGACACTCCAGAGAGTGACTGAGGACAGGAAATGCAGGCTCTGGCTTTCATCCATGTCATTGCAAGGAATGAACATGATGGCATGACCATGTTTGCACTTGCGCCCAATAATTCTTCTGCACACCCACCCACCCACCCACCCTTGTTCTCAATCAGGTTTCTACACTCTGATGCTTAAATGCTTCCAAGCTTATAAAACATGAAGTAGCACTGGCTATTGTAATATAACATAATGGCAGCAATCACAGCTTGGGAAACGTGAGTTAAGAGGTTTCTGAAGGGCCCATCAAGCTGGCGAGGTTGCTATTTTCACACTACGCACAAGGTTACCAGGAAAAACAAAAGCAGCCCTGCTCTGGCCTTCTCAGGAGCCTAGCATAACACGAAAGTAACCTTCCTCCAACTCCCTTAGGAGTGCACAGAGAACAGGGGAGATGGGGTGAGATTTCTCCCACTGGGAAACTGGGAGATTGTAGGAGTGTGGTGCAAAGGTGAGGAAGGGTGCTGGGACACCTGGAAGGGATAAATAAATGTCCTCTCTCCCTACTATCTTTCACTGGGTAAGAGACTCACAGATGGATCTTACACGATGCCCCCCACCCCCCAAAAAAGAATCCTGGAACCAGCCTTTCAGTTTCATAAAGGCAGAGCAACATACTCCAAAGCCAAGGACTGAGAAGCCAGCAGATTCCTGGACAGTTTGGGCACAATCAAGGTTTTGCTTTTCCTTGGCAGTTTGAATGTTATTCGGCTTTCCAGCCCATGGTAATAAAGCCAGCATTTGGAAACCTACGTGATCAGGAGATACATAGCCATACCTTCAGCAGAGACTGAAGTAACATAAAATAAAATACACACAGTAAAAGAGGAAGCAAAGCCGCCTGTTTGCTGCAATCGGTCTCATTGGCCAACGCCTGCATTTGGAGCCTTTTACGTTACTGTTGCAGATATTGCCTGCACCAAGGGAAGAAAACCAGGCTGCCAGGCTGGCTTCTGCCCATCGTTACTCCACATTGCATCAGTAGCTACACCTCCCAGAAGGGACCGTTTCACGCTACCAAAACCACACAAGTCTGGTCCAAGGGATTTACTAAAGGGTGCAGATTCCCATTTCAAATATTGCAAATGTATATTGCAAGGATACAGGAGAGAGGTGGCAGAATTGTGGGGGAATAGAATGGATATCTACCTCGTGGCATAAACTGGTGCAGAAACATCCAAGCCTTTTATCTAGGGTTCCATCCCAAGAGCTTCTTAGCATCACAGAGCAATTGCAAGGAATATGGCACATGCCCTTCCCACTAAACACACCAACAGTTTAATTGTGTTCTGCATGAGTTTACTGCTGCTCCATGAAATCTGCATGCTATATGTTATGTACTGAGTTGAATAGGATCCAAAATGCAGCAGTCTGATTGGTCCTAGAACAATAGGCTTCAGAATGCAGCAGTCTGATTGGTCCTAGAAAAATAGGATCCAGAATGCAGCAGTCTGATTGGTCCACAGGAGCCACCCAATCCAGCTCCAGGTGGAAGTGAATCCGCAACCTGATTGGCCTACAGGAGAATCCCAGAATTAGGGATCACGTGGGGCCCATTGTTTTAAATAGTGTATATAAAGCAGACATTCTGGGGAGAAATTCCATTCCTCCTCACCACTGTGAGCTGAATAAAGAGCATGAAATCCACTCTCGACTCTGAGTATATTTCACTATACTAGCAGAGGGTGCACGGGCATCTTAATTTGACATGGCAAGTTAGCAGCTGTCCATGATGGGTGGGGTTGCATCTATGATGCAACATTAGCGAAGAGCAAGGCCGAACATTTTTTCATCTTGGATACAGATAAGGGGGAAGCAGGTATAAACTAATTAGAGAACACTTTGATTAAATGAACACCCCCCATGTTTTGTAATTATTATTTTTAAATGAGAAGGCCAGGCTTCCCATTTGAATCTCGGAGCATTGCTAAGCCATCTGTCTGCATTTATCCAAGGTGCTGCTGACTCAGTGCCTGCCACTCTTGATGCTTCCCGGTTATCTGCCTGCCTACCCAGCTTCACTTACACGAGTCAAAATTAAAACGGGTAAGTGTCCCAGAATGAAGAGGAGGAAAGACAAGCCTGATGACAGACGCATTCTTACATACAAGCCTTATCTGGTGCTTGCATCCTCTCCCCCAGTACGCATGATGTCCTTCCCATCAGCACTTAATAATAATAATAATAATTCAGAGGTGGAAGTGTGGGGTGGAGGAGGAAGGGGTGGAGAATGGGAAGAACAAAATGTAGAGATGCCAGATGTCCCGTAATGCATTGGGCCAGATAACTTGGCAAAAGCAACAAGAAGAAAACAACAAAAAGGGGAGGATGGTAGATCCTAGTCCAAGAGAGAGAATAGCATCCTTGTATTGCAGTCTGTGGGATGCGGGTGGCGCTGTGGGTAAAACCTCAGCGCCTAGGGCTTGCCGATCGCATGGTCGGCGGTTCAAATCCCCGCGGCGGGGTGAGCTCCCGCCATTCGGTCCTAGCTCCTGCCCACCTAGCAGTTCGAAAGCACCCCTAAGTGCAAGTAGATAAATAGGTACCGCTTTCTAGCGGGAAGGTAAACGGCGTTTCCGTGTGCTGCGCTGGTGCCGGCTCGCCAGAGCAGCTTCGTCACGCTGGCCACGTGACCTGGAAGTGTCTCCGGACAGCGCTGGCCCCTGGCCTCTTAAGTGAGATGGGCGCACAACCCTAGAGTCGGACACAACTGGCCCGTACGGTCAGGGGTACCTTTACCTATTGCAGTCTGTGGGTACCTAGCAGTTCGAAAGCACATCAAAAGTGCAAGTAGATAAATAGGTACCACTCTGGCGGGAAGGTAAACGGCGTTTCCGTGCGCTGCTCTGGTTCGCCAGAAGCGGCTTAGTCATGCTGGCCACATGACCCGGAAGCTGTACGCCGGCTCCCTCGGCCAATAAAGCGAAATGAGCGCCGCAACCCCAGAGTCAGCCATGACTGGACCTAATGGTCAGGGGTCCCTTTACCTTTACTTTATTGCAGTCTGTGGGTACATCTCTGCATTACTTGACCATCTGTTCTGATAGGGTGACACAGGGAATCTGTGGCTCTCCAAATGCTACTGGACCACAACGTACCGTCATTCCAGGCAACTGGCCATTTTGGCTAGAGGATGATGAGAGCTGGAGTCCAACAACATCGGGAGGTCCACAGTTTCCCCATCCCTGCAAACTAGATATGAGAAAGTGTTTTTCCAACCTAGCCTTCTCCTTGACATGCTAGTTTTCTGAAAGTGAGGACTGATTTTATTTTATTTTTTGTATGGAGCAGGGATGGCTGGTTCTGGCAATTTCTAGTCCATGTTAATTTTGCATCGTAAGTTCTGTTCCTGCATTAAAATGAATTTTTTTAAAAAAATCCAAACAGAAAATAATATTTAAATACTTGTCTATCTCAATGTATTAGTTTCAAACTTAATTTATCCTAAAATATGCGGGTTAGGATGTTAAACACATGCCTGCATATGTTTTCGAATGGAGAACTGTATTGCAGACAAATGCGAAATCCAAAGGATAATTGTGCTTCAGTCTGCAGATTAGGAGGTGGAGATCATGCCAGTTTGCCTTGGAATTCACAGAAAAGTATTTTCTCAAGCACGCCCAATGTGGAGGAGCATGGGGAAGCATGTGAGCTCCCACCCGCCTGAAGTGACTTACATTTCACACTTGGGCCAAAGGTTTTGCAGAATGTTTAATAGCCACTCAAGCATTATTGATTCAATAGTGGGGGTTGTTGTTTTGTTTGTTACTATGGTATGCATTTATGTGTTTTTATATTGTACGCAACCCCGTGATCCTCAGATGAAGGGCAGTCTAAAAATTTAATAAATAAATAAATTTCAAATGCAACAAAATTGCATACATATCTGATTTGTTTTTTACCACCTTCAGATCAAAGTGATCATGATAAGTTGATCAACGACTTGTTATGATTTTATTTTATTTTCAGAACTATAAACAAACTGGAAAGTGATCACTTTTGCAGTAAAGTATCAGGAAGAGCAGAAATGGGGCTTGTAGAATAGGTTCAGGTATTTATCATTGAAGAGCTAAAATACCTGGGACAACCTTCCCCCACCTTGATATTTTCCAAATCCTTCAGCCTACAATGTCCAGCAGTTCCAGCCAACATGGGCAGGGATGGTGGAGTGTATGCATTTTCAAACATTTTTGGTAACTGCATCTACGCACATCATTTAGCTGAGAACTGAAAACGGTAATACAGTTGTACCTCGGAAGTCGAATGGAATCTGTTCTGGAAGTCTGTTCGACTTTCAAAATGTTTGGAAGCAAAGGTGCGGCTTCTGATTGGCTGCAGGAAGGTCCTGCAGCCAATCAAAACCCATGGAACCTGTGTCGGACGTTCAGGTTCCAAAGAACATTCGCAAACCAGAACACTCACTTCTGGGTTTGTAGTGTTTGGGAGCCAAAACGTTTGACTCGCAAGGCGTTTGACTTCTGTTGTACGACTGTACACTCATTCTCCTAAAATACAGAATGCTGTGATTTAACTTTCTCAGGCTCATGTCTCTGGATTCAGTTTTAGCTCCCACGTGAATTCAGGCCTGTGTGTGCCCCTTCTCTAACAGGAAACCTAATTTGGACCAGTCTGCCTGCTCAGATTACAGCCTGTGCCTGCGAGTACGACAATAATGAAAAGCCAGCAATGGTTGTCATTTTCTAGTGGACATTAGCCATTAAGATCTAATAAAAGGTGATTTGCCAAGCTAAATCTGCCTCCATAGAGACAGAAGTCTCTGTAGCAGTGAAATAATGGGTGACTGGCAAGTCATGAAATTGGGTGTTAGTCCGTGACAGCGAGGAGTCTGTCAAACTAGGACTTCATCTCACAATCATTCATATAGTGAAGAAGTCAGGTTAGGAACTAGATAACATAGATGATTTTTTTAACACAAGTTAGCAAACTCTCTCCAAAGGAAAAGGAAAATTGACCCTGGCACCGCAGAACTCAGGAGAAGCAACATTTTGATTTGGTTTCATTCACAATGGCTGCAATTTCCAGCAAGCTGACATGTCCGCGCAATGCAACAGGATCTAACCAAGGGCAATTTTCTAATGTTCTATTCCATGCCAAACCTCGGTCCAAATCAGTTTTCCAAGCCTGGGCACTTTAAAAAAAGCAGTGGATAAATGGGGACAAATCAACCAAGATGGATGCAGGGATATACAAAGTACCAAAAGAATCAATCTGCTCAAACAATGTTCTGAATCTTTTTTTCTTTTTTTAACTACCTGCTGCCCTAAGAACTAGAAATATATTTTTGGAAGTAAAAATAAAAGCGAAGGTTTTTCCAAAGCCCAACTTTGTGCCAGACACATGAGATGGATGTTTGTGGCCCAGTTCAGAACCTGCAAAGTTATCCCTGCTGAGCATCCCAGTGGAAGTGGTCGCATGGAGGAAGCAATGTCTGACTCAGAATGACCACACTGATGGGTGTTTGGAAGACTCAGTATGGAAAACATTATAGCATCTGAACCAGGCCTATGAGCCAGACAGTTCAACTCCTGCCCCAAGGCAGGATACCCTCTATTTAAAGCAGCCATCTAACATTTATGGCCTCCCCCTGCTAAAGCCCACAATGGCCAATATTTGCTTTCTTCAGCATGGCACCCTTTGAAGCCTATAACTCTGCTGATCTGTTTTGAGACGGAACGCAAATGGCACCACAGAAACCTCATCCTATTTTAGCAGCCTCTCAAGGAATACACAAGGCCCCATTTCCTCTGCTAATGCTATAATCTGGCTGTGGCTGTATGACATCGTATTGATGGCTCCTGATCCAGAATGCTGGGTTTTATTGGAAGCATAAATGCTGATTGGCTGGAGCTGAGGTTTATTTTGTGTGTGTGGTGATGAAACTATTACTGCTGGAGCTGAAAGCAGGGCCAGCACCATGACAAAATGGCCCAAGTCATAGGTTGTATATATACGTATATATTTATTACAGGCACACAAAGCTTCTATCAAAGGCCAACTCAGTGCCAGTTCTGTCTGCATCATCTAAAACTGTTTGCAGCAAGAATATACCTATATATCAGAACACACATGCATAGCACTCTTTGACCCCTTTGAAATATCACAGCCACAATTTTCCAGGCACATAATGCCCTATAGAAAGGAAATTCGGGATGACTGTACACACAGACAAATAAGAAGTAGGAATGAGAATGGTCCTCAGTGTGCATGTGTGATCCCATTGTTTGGTTTATTTCCCCCCCAGTTACAGTATTAGACACCTTTCTGCTAAATAAGCTTTTAAAGGGACTTACAAAAAACAATACAAAATATACAAGCTCCTCCCATGTTAATTAACTTGGGCTCACGCTGCTACTCTTCAGAGGCCTCAGGAGGAGCAACCAGCTGTTCAAGGAGTGCCCTGACTTCCTAGCTCTTTTGGAAGGTGGCAGAACCCAGAGAGTCACTTGCAGTCTCTTCAGCTGCCTGAGGTTGAATGCCTGGCCATTAAACAGTCATGGAAGAGAAGCGCACATCATCCTCAAATAAATAGTTCTCAGCTGCCAATGAGAAGAGACAGACTGGCAACCACTCTGGAATCTAATGAGCACGAACGAAATCACTTCACTGCTGATAACACAAGCAAGCAATTATATTAATGAACAAACCAAAAAGCCAGCCCCGACCTCCTGTGGTTTACACGGCACCGGAATCAGCTGTGTGTCACAAGCTGCATCGAGCAAGTCCCTGTCACACTCACACACACAAAACCATTTCTGTTTATGGTTCCGTTTCCCAGTGTGCACTTCTCCTCTGCTCTGCTGACCTGCTTCTGTTCTATTCCATCTCCAGCTTTTCTTCTTCAGCTGGTCCTCCAATTGTCTTCAACAGACCTCTTCTCCCTTTACGTTTTCATAACACACGTCCTACGATCTCCCATGAACATGCATTGCGTACCTCTTCATGTAAGGACATTCTGGATCCCTCCTAGATCAGACCAAAGGCCTGTTTAGTTCTGCATCTTGTTCTCACAGTGGCCTATAAGATGCCTACGGGAAGCCCAAAATTAGAGCTTGAGTGCAACAGTGCCCAGCAACTGCCTCTAATAACTTCCTTGACCTTGCTTGTTAACCATGCTGCCTTTTTCTTGGCCCTGCAGGGACCTTTCCTGATCAGTGGTATACATTCCAGCTGAGTTTCAATAACTGTGGTTTCGAACAAGCATTCTGGAGATATAATACACGTCATCCTGGTAATTAGTTCTAATGAGACCTTCCCCAATAATTACTCTTGGAGGCGGGACACCTTTACCCCAGTAAAGGTGTTTTCCACATCTCTCAGATGGTCAAAGACTGTGGATTCGTTTGTTGGCCCCATTAGATGTTCCTTCCTAGATGCCTCTTGTTCTATTGGCATTCCATCTTTTCCCTTATTGGCATTCCACCTGAGGTCACCTTCTCCTGCAGGCTTCTCTCACAATCCCTTTTGCAATTCACCAAGCTCCTGCCACGAACATCCATCAGCCGCCTTGCCCCTTTGTAGGCCATTCTGTACCATCTCCAGCTGCCTCTCTGCACTTTCCTCTCTGGTTCTTCTGCACAACTCAGTTTTAATTGTGTCTTATATTAGTTTGCCTGTTTTATTGACCCGTTAGCTGTCCTGGGAACAGCAGTGCTGAAGGGCAGCATGTACATTTAATGCATAAAAAACCCCCTGGCCTCTCCAAACTCTGACTCACCTCTACAGCATCCAGCTGTCAGCGTGGGGATGAAACACCTCAATATGCCACCCACATGTAAAATCTACTGCATATAGGCCAGGAAAAGATCTGGTAATCAGCTCCCTCATTTTGGCCTATACAGATTGGATTTTGCAAGCAAGGCCACATTTGAATGTGCTGTCCCCCTCCATGTTGGTAGCACGGATTGTGGAGGTGGGTCCAGTGTGCTGGTTAGGTGGGGGTGGGGTGCTTGTGATCCCCAACACACGATAGGTCCAATCAGGGTAAAGCATCATCCAATTCATCTGTTATATAAACAGAAGGATATACAGTGGTACCTCGGGTTAAGTACTTAATTCGTTCCAGCAGTCCATTCTTAACCTGAAACTGTTCTTAACCTGAAGCACCACTTTAGCTAACGGGGCTTCCTGCTGCTGCTGTGCCGCCGGAGCACGATTTCTGTTCTCATCCTGAAGCAAAGTTCTTAACCCGAGGTAATATTTCTGGGTTAGCGGAGTCTGTAACCTGAAGCGTATGTAACCCGAGGTACCACTGTACACAAAAGAATGCACAATCAGTTTCCTTGTTGTTAGCATAGAAACGAGGAGCCTGCAACAAGCAAGGACCTCATGTGCCCTGTGGAAACATTAAAGTTCTGAGGCTGAGTTTGCACAAGGCCTGTATATGCGTTCTTCCCAAGCCTGAAAGGGTGCCACTGTTTCCATGCTTAAAAAGTAGAGACCAAGACCCAGCTCTTGGCCAAGATTAGATAACACAAGGGTATCCATTCAACTCATTGTTTTCTGTAAAGCTCACTGCAGAGCAAGGCACTCATATTTACACAGCAAAGGAGGGTGGGGCAAGATTGGGGTCAACAACACAGAACACAATTTTCCCTACCTTATAGAAACAACTTAACATATAGGGATGTCTTTGCTTCCATTGCTAACCAAACTTTAAATCTCCAAATACAATTGGGATAGTATAGGACAAGGTTTGCTAACCTGGTGCCCTCCAGATGTTTTCAACTACAACTCCCATCATCTGGAGGGTGCAAGGCTGCTGAAGGCTGGTATAAAAGAATCAAATCCAGTTCTCCAGTGAGAATTTGGTTGGCTTTCAATCCAGGCCTTTTCCCCAAGTACTTGAAAAGCTGCCATCTTTCTATGTGAAGATGAAGATAAGACTACTAGTCTGTTTTCTCTCCCACTGCCCCAACACACACACTTTTCCACTCCTCCTCTGTCACTGCCACTGCATGGAAAGAGCTGCTACGGGCAATTAGAAGAATCTTAAGTAAGACAGTGTCAAAAGCAGGCAGGCTTCCACTACATTACAGCTATAGAGTCGCTGTGGCAGAGATAGCAGATGACACACAGGCGGACAGGATGTCAAACAAGGACACTGCCCAGAATGAGGCTTCCTAAGAGCTATTTACCAAAAGCACAGGAGCCTCTGGGAGGCATTGGCAAAAGCAGTACCTGGGAGGCAGTTCTTAAAGGAGCGGCTTTAAGATTAGGAGCCTCAGAGTGAAAGAGGCAGGCATCTTCACTAGGGACCTGGAGAAGAGAGGCACTGCTTCTTCAAATCTCACCTTCCCAGGCTAAAGTATCTTCACTGGATAGATTAACCTTATCCTAATCTGTTTAAGGGTCAGACAGGATGATAACACTGGCACAGTATATGTGCCCTCAAGTGCAGGGTTTGGTGGTTGTTGTTCTTTTTTTAAAAAAACCAACAACCTCAAATTGCCAGCACAGTCCCGTGATCTGAATCAGGACCACAGTCCCACTAGGGATCAGCGAATAAGTCCATTTCAGCTTCTGCCCATTTCTCATTTTTCCAGTCTGAAGTTCAGTTCCCCACATTCCCATGCCAATCGGAGAATTTGGTTTTAAAAAAGAAAGAAAGAAAAGAAAAGAAGTCCTTGCGAAAATTCACCATACCTTTTGCAATTTCCCCCAAATAATGTATTTTTGCATGATAGTCAAAACATGATTATTATTTTTTAATGGTCACTTTACCCGATTGACACACATTACTTGGCAATGTAGAATTGCATTGCAAAATTCAGAGAACTGCAAATTTTGAAGGATGGCTGTGTTTTGGTTGTATCGTGTGTGTTTTTAAGGAACTATGAATGAAGTAGGTTGCCTTTAAAGATGAACTGAATTGAATTTCTCACACATCCCTATCTACCCTGCTGAGGCACTGATCTAAATCAGGCCTTTGACAATGGCAAATCAAGAGCGGAAGGGGGTGGATCCCTGAAGAACTTGTGTACCTTTAGCATCTCTTTACTGGTTTTATTTATTTCATTTTACTACCAATAAAACCCGTTACCTGCTTTTCAAAATCCAATATTTTATCCAAGGTGGCTTACAACATCTGATAGCTATTGTTGAAGGGACACTGTAGCATTATGGCAGAAAACCCCCTCATCTCTACACACAAAGGCCAAGGTATCCACCTTCAATATGAAAGTAGACACTTTCCTCTGAAAAACATACCCAGCCCTAGAACTACTTACCGTGAAAATTTAAGCACCAATAAAAAGCTTGCCACATGAAACTTCAGCTATCCTTGTTGGGCTGTCCTGCGAGAAAAGGAACGTGGAGGCGTTCTTCCATAAAGCAGGGGTTGGGGAATCTTTGGCCCTCCAAATGTTGGCCCATCTATCATTCCTGGCTATGAGCCATGATGGCTGGGGCAAGCCACACCTGCTGAAATCTCTTCCACACAACCACACAAATTAAAGGTACAGGAGCCTTGTTCTCTTTTTCACCTGACGACCCTTACCTGCAGTTCAAGCAAAACTAGATTGGACGGGCCTAGCAGACCACTGAAGCCTCCACCCTCACTGCAATTTAGATTCCTTTAAAAAAAAAAAATACTGAAGAGGCAATAAATATCCTCTTCTTTGCTGCCCCTACTGCCAAGAGAATGATCTCAAGGCCTGCGGTGTGCTGATTAACAGGATGGGGTTGTCAGAATTTGCACATGAAATAGGCAGGTCGAGAAAGATGGGCTGCAGGCTTTCTAAAGGAAATGTTGAGAAGGGGCCTTTTCTGTGCAGCACACTTGAAAGAGCAGGCGACTGACGGCACGACACAGAACTTGAGAATATGAGTGTGAGAGAGTCGAGGGCTCTTCTGCGTTTCATTATTCTCCATGCACCCATTCGTGGAAGCAATAAGAATGCAACTGTGCATTTGTGTGGCACTGAAGACACGCAGCCCTGCACATGCTTTTCGACGCACAGGCTGGCGTGCATGTGCATGCGGACGAGTGCCTATCTGTCTCGCTCTCTCTCTGTGTGCTTTAAAAAGCTATGAAGGTGTAAAGAAATGGATCATATTCCAGGAAAATGCACAGCAGTGTGGCTTCTGCCAGTCCACTGGGGCCCATTATACTAACAGCGTGTCCATTCAGTCTGATATATAAATTACTAATGTAAATTAATGGATAATTGAAGCCCTTTAGTCCTAAATATTTAAATAATTTAATGGGCAATTAAGAGAGGGGAGGGCAGGAACAAGGGAGAAAGAGAATCTTTAACTCCATAAGTAGGAGATGCTGTCTTGGGGTTGGAGGAGAGAAAAACAGCTGTCGCATTTCTTGAACTGATCCTGTCTGTTGGCATGCTGATTGCCAGTTCTGGAAAAAGCATCTTGCACCAGGGTTGGAATTTAAAAAAATAAAATGAAAATAAAATACTTAGGAGCTATTCAGTGACACTACACTGAAAATAAAACTGTATGCTTTTCCCAGGCACCAGGAGCAGAGTTTTAGAAGCCTACACAACCAGATAGTCGGGGTTTGTTTCTCTTGTGAATAATATTCAGCTCCCTCTGAATAATAGTAAAGATTCCATCCTGCATACAGAGAGAAGTTTGGCAGGTGCACCTTTCCTCACACCAGCAGCAGGATGCCGTGAGAAGACTCACCTGTGGCATTACCCTCCCTCTTCCTGCTTACGTAGGTACGTAGGAAGGTCTTTAAGAAATGGGAACTCTTTCTGGGATGGATCCAGTCCTCATTACACTTACTGCAGCTCTGTTCGCAGAACACATTTCTCATGTTGTTTGCTCCTTTTTATTATATTTCCCCCCACCTCCCTGTATTCTGCATCTAAATCAAAATAAATAGGCGGCAGATCATATTCAAAGCGCTACTGTGACTTGCAATTCATTTTCTGTATCATCCGCCCCCCTTCTGTTCACCACACACAAAAACGCACACATTCACTACCATGGTATGAGCATACAGCGGTCTGTTTTGAGCACTGTTAACCAAGCCATTCATTCATTCAGAATATTCTGATGTCCTGGGCACATTTTTGTATACATAAGGCAGTGCTAGATACTGTACATGCTCATAACTGCACAACTACATAATTATAAATTATGAGTGTGGGGGGGGGGGGAGGTGTTCGTATAATGTCAATCCACAGACCTCAGAGTGCTCTTTAAAGGGAGGGAGTTTTGGTGAATGTGCATTTGCTTTGCACACACATACACGTGGGCTGGTCACGTACTTTCTAAAACTAAACCTGTCTCTATGATGCTGCCATAATTTCAGAATTTGTTCCCAAAGATACAGCATTGGGAGTGCTCTTAAAACCCTGGGGCACCCAAAAAAGGACAAAAAGAAGCCCTGTGTTACCTTGACACTGAGTGAACAACAAGGCAATGTGTCTCTTTGTGCATTTCATACGCACCTGCACACCAACACAGATTGCTGCGATAGACGTGTCTTTGCTACCTACCTACCTATAGACCATGGGTAGGCCCGTGGGCCAGATCCGGCCCAATCGCCTTCTCATTCCGGCCTGTGGACGGTGCGGGAATCAGCATGTTTTTACATGAGTAGAATGTGCCCTTTTATTTAAAATACATCTCTGGGTTATTTGTGGTGCATAGGAATTCGTTCATCCCCCCCCCCCCCAAAAAAATATATTGTCTGGCCCCCCACAAGGTCTGAGGGACAGTGGACCAGCCCCCTGCTGAAAAAGTTTGCTGACCCCTGCTATAGACAGACACAGGCACGCACACACCCCTCGCCTGTCACTACAAATGGTATTTTCCCAGTAAACAACAACTAAAGCTTTTGTTGACTAACTAACTAGTTAATGCTTACTAATAATAATGCACAGGCATGTGCCATTGGGGGGGGGGTGGCAGTGGTAGGATGTAGCAAAGTTGCTAAAGTTTCTGCAAACTCTGCTGTGGGTTTTTCGTTTGAGAAACGCTGCACTACGCCATTCCCAGCCTTTGACCGATGGCTGGAAGAGATCACAGCAAAGGCCTGGTGACACAATAAGAAAACATGTAATGGTGTTGGGGGGGGGGGGAGAAAGACAACAGAAGACATTTAACAAAAGCAGGGGGGGAAGAAACAATAGTTCTTCAATAGCATACAATAGTGAATAGAGTTCAGATTGCATCCTGAACGATCTCTCTTGGGGAAAGGATTATAAAAGACACCCCCCCTCGCCTTTTGTTTTTGTTGTTATTTTTTCTTTATTTGTAGTCCAAAGCAAACATGTTCATTTTTATATTCTAAAAAGGCTAAATGTGGAGGAGCCAGACAGGAAGCGAAAACCATATGGGAAACATCTGGCGCTGCTTTGCTGCAAGACATACAAGAGCAGTAGTTCTTGAGATACCTGCTGTTGTCTCTACAAATTAGGCAGGGAAACAGTATTGTCAAATGTTTGGTGTCCCTCCTCCCCCTCTGCCCTCCTTACTTTACTTTCTCTGAAAATGCTGCTTTACACAAGGCTTGGGGCTAATTTCCCTTTTTCTTTTTCAGCAGGGACTATCCGTATCCTAAGCTAAAGAGCAGAGCAATTTCCAAGAGAGCCCTGGAAGTGTACAAGGTTTCCCTTCCCATACTCTCCCCCCCCCCAAAAAAAGCTCTCATTTTGCTGCACTAAACTGGAAAGCCTACTGGGCTATAAACACACACTTGCCTGCACCTGCAGGAACATTTTCATGCACAAAACAGCAGCAGAGGTGAATGGCAACATCACTCCCCCCTCCTCGCCATATTGCTGCGGGAGCCAACGACAATGGATCCATTTGCCCCACCTCTAAAATAACTCATCCCAGCAACAGCCCACAGGAGACGAGAATGAAAGGCACAGGGTATATCTGTAGCAACCAGAGGGACCCCTCAGGACGCTTCAGGCAATAGCGACAGCTCTGCGGTGGCCCAGCTGAGAGAGGCAAGCCACATGCATCGCCTTGACAAGCAGCCTTAAAATCATTGCAATGGTGCAGGTAATGGGATACAAGAAACACATGTGCCTCTGCGATAAACCGAGATGGCTCTAACTATGGCTTCTGAAGAACGCAAGGTTTGCACATGGCCTTTGTATTAGCACAATTCGTGCGCACACATGAATGCTGGGCAAAGCACCTCAGTATTCTGTTTCCGTCATCCTCTAATGTGAGGCTACAAGGAACTGAGGAAACAGGAAGAAAGCGAAAGGGCTAGGATGCATTTTGTATCTCCACTTTCATTAATTCCCACCATGGTTCTTCTGTTCACATGCAACTCCAGTTGTGCAGGATTGGTTTTCCCTGGGGTATCACAGAATCATAGAGTTGTACAGTTGGAAGGGACCATGCGGGTTATCCAGTCCAACTCCCTGCAATGCAGGAATCTTTTGCCCAACGTAGGGCTCAAACCCACGACCCGAAGTCTCAGGCTCTACCGACTGAGCTATACAAAGCAAAGCAATACTACAGCAGCTGTGGCTGGAATGAATTGCAAGAATCTTCCCTGCTTGCAGGGCCGTAGCTAGGGGGTGGCGAGGTGGGCCCTGGCCAGGGGTGCAGACAATTGGGGGGTGCAAAATCGGCTTAAAATATGTCAATAAATATAAATATTGATTATTGCCTCACAAGAAATGGTTTTAAATAGAGGGTGAATTGAATGGGTGGATGGGGGTGGGGTGTTGGAGGATAGGCAGAAGGAAAAGCTAATTTGTCTGTGGCTAAGGGGTGCAATCTGCCAGGGGCACAAGATCACCTAGCTACAGTTCTGCCTGCTTGATCGCCACTCAGTCAGGAGGAAGAGTAACAACTGAAGTGAGAGAGATGCAAACAATTGGTTCCCACCAGCATGGTCCCAATATTCACATACATTCTACAGCACTGCAGACCCGTACAACAGGGAAGGCAGAGCCTCTGTGTGTGTTTGTGTCTGAAGGAGGAACAAACTTCAGTTAGCATGTTAGGTAAACACATGGGGGGGCACCCAGGGACAGATGTGCTGGCTCCACTCACACATCACTGTTCTGGTTGTCTCCCATCGTGTGGAGGATAACCACATGCAAGCGGGGACTGCCCTGTAATCACAGAGGTGTCTCACACTTCGCCAGGTCCCCTTCATTGGTTGGAAGGTGTCTGGACTGGGGAGTAGAGCTAGTGCACCGATCCCTGTAACTCCCCATCATGCACTCCCTGAAGATGCCAACAGAATGCCTGAAGCTGCTTTCAATTATGGGCAGAGCTACCACCCTCCTCGAAAACATCTCAGACACCAGACCCTGAAGACACAGGGAAATTGCTGTTGGACGGGAGAGGAAGCGCCACAAGGGGAGCACCAACTTTTTAGGGAACAAGAAGGGACGGGAAATCGGGCCTGCATACCCCCAAACTCCCACCAGAGTAGGATTCCTCTCCAGAGTAAGCCTAATTTGGACAGGCCTTAAGTCTATTAAGTTGCCTCAGAAATCCTCCCTTCCCACGCAGCTACTCTCCTGGAATTTCTCTTTCAAAACTGTCCCCCATATGACCTTAATTTCTTAAACTGTCCCTCAGTATTATCCTCACAGAATCCCATATTCTCCCTGATGAGCAGCCGGTTTGCCTGCAGCTGTGACTAATGGCTAATTGAGATGGTTGTGCGGCCTGCCAAACCAGTAGCAAAGTGGTCTCCAGCCAACTGTTCTCCCCGCAGAGATCCAGGGAAGGGAGCAGCCTGGAAAAGACAGAGAGGAGGGAATCAAAGGGCACCTGTAGCACTGCGGTGGGGGAGGTGGGAAGGATCCAGTACCAGGCAGGTTTAGTCGCCCAGTAGAACAACTGCCTGTGTTTAAGCTCAGAATTGGCCATCTTTCATTCCGTGGCACTGCAGTGACTCCACTTTGGAGCTCTGACGTTGTATACCCTCCACACCCTAGTAGGGCGTGTTGGATTTTTCAACACTCCAGTTCCAAAAAATGAGGGTTGGTAAGGAAAATGTGCGTGGAATTGCATAGACATCACTACAAACGATTGCCAGACTGTAGACAGAATGAGAATTAATTGCCTCTTCCTGCTGTTTGGCTCTGGCTCCAGAGAAACTGCACATACCCTCCAACATTTCTCTGATGAAAATAGGGGTGTCCAGTGCTATTTTTCTAGAAAAAAGAGGTGCTGGAACTCACCATGAACACCTCCCTTGTTCTCTTAGAATGGCAATGCTGCCCACCTGAGATGTGCCGGAACTGAGTTCCAGTGAGTTCCTGCTGAAAAAAGCCCTGCCAATAACTTTTGAAAGGCAAGATGTCCGATTCCACACCCTCCAACATTTCTCTGATGAAAATAGGGACGTCCTAAGGAAAAGCGGGACATTCTGGGATCAAATCAGAAACCGAGACGGCTTCTATAAATGTGGGGCTGTCGCTGGAAAATAGGGACACTTGGAAGGTTTGACTGCACTCCCTTCATGCCTCATAGTATAAAATTTCCATATTTCACACCTTCGTTGTGCTTTCAAAATCTTGAATTGTCAGACACTGTGCCATCAGGTTCCCTTCTATAAAAGTCCTTAGCCCAGAGAAGGTGATGGCCTCTTGGAAAGCTCTCTCCCAGACTGTGAGAACAGCCAGCAAGGGGAAGTCAAGAGTTGGCTTGATGTCCCCTCTACTTTGCCTGCCCCTGACTTCCTTCTTTGGAGGAGAAGATCCTGACCAGAAGGTCCGGGGGCAGAGCTTGAGGGTTTTGTTTGTTTTGCTAATCTCCATTAGCTCTTAACATTTAGACACACCATCAGAAATCTCTGGCTGCTGTGGAGATTAAGGACCTGATTCTTGGGCCTGTTCCCAGCGGACAAAGCATCCAGCAAGCTGGTTTATCCGGCTCGCAGAGGATTCCCTTTCAGTAAGGGGAATCCCCAGGTGGCAGCCAGCCAGCTTACTGTCAGCGTTCAGAACATACGAGCTGCTCCACAGAGAGCGAGAGCTGAGATGGACAAGATGCCTTCAAAACTGGACAAGATGCCTTCAAAACAATCTGTTCTCCTCAAGAGTCAGGTTCTGAGACAAAGTCTACTGAGTTGTCTCACAATTCGAACCATGACATAAAGCCAGGCTTGCCTCGTGTGAAGCCTCACAAATACACTTTATTTCCTACAGGAAGACATAACCCATTTAATCAAGTCAAGTCACACGTCTGAAGTACCGTAGTTCTAAGGACCTGGGTATTAGCAGCAACTGAAATCAACTGAGGCCAGAATCTAGAATGGGGATAGCTGACATGGCATCCTCTCAAAGTTGTTAGACTACAACAACCATCATCCTTGGCCTTTGCCCATGCTGACAGGGGCTGATGGGAGTTTGAGTCCAACAAAATCCGGAAGGCCACAGGTTCCCCATCCCTAATCTAGAGAACCAGGCAATTCATTCCTGCCGCGTAGTCCTATTGACTATGGAAATGTATGTTATTATGTCCATGATGTCACTGACAAAATTACACACACACACACACACACACACACACACACACACACTCTATCCAGTAGAAAGTAATGGGAAAGACCCTGGAGAGCTGCTTTCCGTCAGAACATGACATCCACACCATAGGTTTAAAGCATATGGCTCCCCCCGAAGAACTCTGGGAGTTGTCGTTTACTATTCACAGAGCTACCATTCCCAATACCCTTAAAAAAAACTACAGTTCCCACGATTCTTTTTGGGGAAAAGCTATGCACTTTAAATGCATGGTGTGGATGTGGCCAAAGCCCAGGTGGCCAAAGAGTCTGAACTGGTGGAAAACAGTTTCCGGTATAAACAAGCAGCGTATAGACAACTGAAGCCAAGGACAGTGAGTGCAGCAGAGCAGCACAGAGGAGAATGGCGCTGAAACAAACCTAGGCCTGTTTGCAATGAATGCAGGAGCAAGTTTTTGACAGTTATGAAAGTGAACAACGGGCCAAAGAAAGTGATGGGCCGAATTGCCACCGACGCTCTAACAGTCCTACCCATGTGTTTTCTTTCTTAACGTGTGTGGTGCATGATCACTGCTTGTGGCTTATGAGCACATCCCAATTATACAATCTGAGGCAAAGGAGAAAGTGGGGGATTTGTAATGCACTCTTTGCTTCGTTTAAATTAGAAACCAAATTACAAACAATTCAGCAGATCGAACAAAAGACGATATTATTTCAAATCAGCTGTGTTGGATCAATTCCCTAAAAGCATTTTAGAAATGAACCACCCACCCCCATATCTATTTTCTGAAGTGGGAGAGGTTTTCCACTCCCTCTTAAATCTGGAGATTAGGGCTCTGCATTCCCTAACAGCGAAGGGGTTCTCTCTCTCCAGCTCCTTCAGCCACAGCTCTGCTGGACCCAACAGGTGTCAAACTGATAGCAGCTCGCCCGGACAACGGAACATCTGGTGTCCTGCTGTTCATTTGTTAATGCCTTGCATATGTGTGAGGGCAATGGCTACTTTAGGCTTCTGTTTACAATACTCAGAGTATTAGCACTGCAGGCTAGCTGGCAAGCTCTTCTAAGACAAAAGAGGTTTTATAGCCCTTGACACGGGCTCTCTCCAAATCTTAGCAGCTGGCAAATCTGGGGGGAAATGCACATCATCAGACTCTCTGGCTGTGTACACACCATACATTAAAAGCACCCCTCTCAAAAGAACCCTGGGAACTGTAGTTTGCCCCCTCACAGAGCTACTATTCCCAGCTCTCTTAAGAAACTACAAATCCATGGTTTCTTTTTGGGGGCCCCCTGTGCTTCATTCTGTACACAATGGGAGAGGGGTATATCCCACATCTGACCTATAATGTTGTGAGTATCCCACAAGTACCACTTTGTTGTTCTTCAATCACCTGGGCCATGTAATGGAACAAAAAGGCATGGACAACCTAATCAAGGGGATCATTTTCAAATGCATATGTAGTAACCTCATGCACTAGTTGGGGTGGCAGAACCTAGACTGAAAGAGGAATGTTGAGGGTGAGCATGAAATATTAATAGTAATAGTAATAATAATAATAATAATAATAATAATAATAATAATAATAATAATAATAATTATTATTTATTTATTTTATTTTATTTAATTTAATTTATTTATACCCCGCCCATCTGGCTGGGCTTCCCCAGCCACTCTGGGCAGCTTCCAACAGAATATTAAAATACAATAATTTATTAAACATTAAACGCTTCCCTAAACAGGGCTGCCTTCAGATGTCTTCTAAAAGTCTGGTAGTTGTTGTTCTCTTTGACATCTGGTGGGAGGGCGTTCCACAGGGTGGGTGCCACTACCAAGAAGGCCCTCTGCCTGGTTCCCTGTAACTTGGCTTCTCGCAGTGAGGGAACCGTCAGAAGGCCCTCGGCACTGGACCTCAGTGTCCGGGCAGAACGATGGGGGTAGAGGCGCTCCTTCAGGTATACTGTACTGAGGCCGTTTCTAGCTTTAGAAAAACCACACATTTTCACTACAAATGAGTTAGTGTGTATGTACACAAGAAAGGATTTTTTTTGGGGGGGGGAGGGGCAGAATGAAGAAAAATGCTGCACCAGGCTACATACCAGAGGAGAAGGAGCTTTAGTAAAACACAACAAATTGAAACAGTGACTGCTAACATGCTACCGAGAGAACAGATGGATTACTGATGCTTTTAAAGACTTAAAGATCAGAATTTTCCAGGAGAAACTGAAGGGAGTGGATAGAGCACCATGTGAATGGGATTTCAATGTCTAAAGTCTGCAGGCACTTTGCAAATCCCTGCCTAAATATATGCATTTTATTTTTTTTCTCTAAAATGAAATGCCAAGCTGATTATAAAGAACAATGCAAGCCAGGAGACGGAGGCTGTTTCTTTTTAGCTCCATTGTAGAGAACCTTTCAATTTATTAGGTCACACATGTCTGTCAACGCACAATGAAAACGGCCTCCACAGGAAGTGGTGCGAGCTCCTGGGACATGTAAAGCTAGCTGGGACAAAGCGCTAGAACAAATGTATAATCCCACCAGAGGTAATGGAGACTCTCTAACAGGTCTTTTCTGATCCACCCTTTGCCACCCTTTTTAAAATACAGGCTTGTGGTCAGCGGTCCCTACAAAGTCACTGAAGGAAAAAGTTTGACTCGATTGACAAGTTGGAAGCTTAGTTAGAAGCCGGTTCTGACAAAACATTTCCACGATGGGAGTATTTCTGGGTCGATTCTTTTGGAAGAATTAACATCATGTTGCAAACTGAAAATCCACATGGATTGGGGCGGTGAGAATAGCTGAATACTATGTTTTCCAGCACTTGTTTATGGGATCTTTCCTGGGGTCAGTGTGTGTGTGGAGAAATCTATGTAGCCTGATATATTAAAAATAACTATCTAAATCCCACTGCCTGGGAGTTTTATAACAAAAGGAGTCTTAAGACCCAATCCCCCCACCCCCACCACCTGAAATTATTATTATTATTGTTGTTGTTGTTGTTGTTGTTGTTGTTGTTGTTTTATATACCACCCCATTTATTACACTTATATGCCACCTTTTTCTTCCAAAGATCTCAATGTGGTGTACGTGGTTCTCCTCCTCCCCATTTCATCTTCACGCCAACCCTGTGAGGTAGGTTAGGCTAAGAGATGGTGACTCGCCCAAGGTCACCCAATGAATTTCATGGCTGAGTGGGGATTCAAACCCTGCTCTCCCAGGTCCTAGATCAACACTTTAACCCTTTTGCCACAGTGGCTCTCTCTGTAGCATATTAGCAGTTTGAAAATCTTGTCTTGATTTGGGAGGGTATGCACAAGAAATAGTTTTCAACTATGTGAACAGTTTTAGCAGAACAACCCATGATTCATTATCCCAGGCTTTTTAATGTATTATTTTAACATGCTGTAACCAAATTATGACTTACTTTGATTCCTGAACTTTATCTTAGTTTTGTCAGCTGCCTTGGAAACATGAAGGGCAGAAGAGAAATATTTTAAATAAAGTGTTCTTTCGCTGTGGTTGCAAGATTGCATGGGAAGCTGTTGCAACTACAAAATCCCAACTTTATACAGAAGCCTACAGACCTAGTCCTTATGATCATTTTTGATCACCAGGAAAAAACTTAAGACTTCCAGAGGCCCATTTCTGCATGGGTGCGGAACTATTAAGGAAGCTACACCTCTCCATTTCTTGTCACTGCACACCTGTTGCCATTGCAGAAAGAGAACAAACTAAAGTCCTGAACTCTGTGCAGTTAAGAAACTGGCCCCTCTTTACAGCTGTTTGCCAATTACAGCGCCCCAACTCAACAGTTGCCTTCTGCTTGTACTCCAATGTCCCCTTCTGTGGACCACTCCCGAGTTGTTGTCTTTTGCTTTTTAAAACCTGCTTCTTTTTGTAGGTAACAGCAGAGAGAGGAAGCGCCAGAACAGCTGTGCGAAGCAATCACTGCTGGCCTTCCTGGGGGAAAGTGCGCATGCATACACATGGGAGGAGGGAACCACGCAGCAGAAACCCCATCTCAGAGCACATCATCCTTAATTAAGTCATTTTACCTTCCCATTGCCGTGCATAAAATCTGTCTCCTCTCCCCCTCCTCTTTCAGGTTAATAAAACAAGAGAAGCTTCAACTTATTTAGTTAGTTATTTTAATGTGATGCACATGATGGCCATTATTTTCTTAAGTGCTGCAGAGGACTTAATTGTGGGTACCTGAGCTTCCTGCTGCAGCACTTCTGTCTTGTCACCTCAGGAATACCATTACATCCAAGAAGTCACCCTGGCTTCCTTCACATCATTCTTTCAACATTTTCTAGAGCCCAAATTGGCCTAGGATCTGGCTATGAATGGCCCTGTGGTTGCTCATCTAGCCTTGTTCATTGTCTGCAAGTCAAATCGGTTGCCACCTAGACATTTCCCCCCATTCCATGAAGCCCAGACACGTTACAGATGATTATGGATTCTCTCTTCCATAACACTAGGACTTGGAGATGTCTGATGAACAGTAGAAGATGCGGCACAGGCAAAAAGGATCTACTTCTTCACACAGTGCATATCTAAATCACAGAATTCAGTTCCACAAGAAGTAGTGATGGACACCAACTTTAACAGAGGGCTAGACAATTTTATGGGAATCAAGGCTATCAATGGCTACCAGCCATGAAGGCACTGTTGTACCTCCACTGCTGGAGGCAGCATGCAGTTGCAGGAAATCACAGATGGGGAAGAGTGTTATTGCACTCAGGTCTAACGTTCAGGCTTCCTCTAGGCATCTGGTTGGCCACTGCGAGAGAGCAGGATGCTAGGCTAGATGGATCCTTGGGCTTGGTCCAGCAGGCTCTTATATATTCTGGGGTGCACCCTCAGTTCAGATGGAGCACTCCTTGGGTCTTGTTGAGCCTTGCCTCTGTCTTGCTTGAACTCAAAAGAGCGTGGCTTAGGAAGAATGGGAGTGCTTGGCAAGCTCTCTTCCCAGGAAAACCTGTCCATCATGCCAGCTATTCTCATTCAGCTACCCCCTGCTATAAACCTCCAAGGCTGCCCAGGATTTATCAGAACACAGTTGGCAAATCGTAATTTTGTGGGCAATTACTCAGCAAAACCTGGAGTGATCATCTACACCTGTCCCTCCAGCTGCACATTTATCGCACCCTGCACTGAACACACAACCGCTTGCCAAGGGGCGAGAAGAATTTTAACACTCCACTGGTCCTCAGCATTTCTGCTCTGGAGTGGAAGTCTGGTAAAAATTCTCCTTGTCACTTGGCATTTTTATCTCTTGGCACACAGCTGTCTATATTCATCCATCTTGTTTTGCATTTCTAGCATAGGGCAGATTGCTTTCAATGTCTCTTGAACACTTGGCCTTGCCTACGCCCAAAATCTACCCAAATCACCATCTGGCCACATGTCGTGTGGCTAATTAGTTACACTTTGGTCACATAATTTTGAGTTGTAGCCACTCCATCATGAGCCAATCCAGGATCCAATGGCTATAGCATGGGAGGAGCCTTAAAATCTCTCCACAGGAAGCAGAGGAACTTCACTGCAAGATACCTGTAAATAATTAACCATTAAGTAGACAGGAAGATAATACCGAATGGTTCCCTAATTTCCATAAGTCAGAAAGTTATGAGCGGCAGAGCCAAGTTATTAGTAATAAACTTAATAAAGCGCCGTGATGCCAGGATTCTGTGCCCTTGCTTTTGGTTCCCACCTCTCCTTGCACAGAATAGGTAAGTGAAGGCTGCCTGTGGTAATTACTTACAAGACCGTAAAAACCCTAAACAGATTCGGAAATCAAGTTCCCATTAAATGTTCCATCTTCTCAGCCTCTTCATCCCCCAGCTTCTCCCCCTGCTTGCTTGCATACATATAACCCAGAGCTCCAAATTCACTGTAATTAGGAAGAACTAATCTAATTTCAGTTTCTAGTATCCTTTATCACTCTAACACAGGCACTAAAAACTTTATTAAGAAAGCCAAAGCCATCATTACAGAGTGTAGGGAGGCAACAGCAGCCATAGAAATTTCTGAACCAATCACGAGGAGGAAAGGAACGGCGATAGGAAGGGGATGTTTCAATAGGCATTCTCTCTCACTGCGGCGGCAATCGTTACTTGTGAGTAAAGTCCACAGAAACATGCTCAGCATTGGGCTCCACGGTTGAAACCATATTGATTACATAGACAACTAATGAATCGTTACCCACTGTAGGGCTGCAACCCAATCTAAAATGGGGTCTGGCTGCAATGACACTGCTATTTTTTGTGTTTTAATAAAAAGAGAAAGGAGAGGGAGGGAAAGTGAATGATAGATCCATTATTCCCCCCTATATTTGCAAACATGACAATTTTATGTGCAGACATGTTTGGCAGGAGAACACAGAGCAACCACAAACCAGGAGGGTTTTCCTGCCTGCAAGGCAGGAAAGAATCCCAAGTTGTGCGGGGGGGGGGGGGGAGGAATCAACAATTGCTCCTTATACAAGAGGCCTCGATCTCACAGAGAAAAACATCCTGGAAACAAGTGCCACTCGGTTGCTTAACCTCAAGGACAGCTTGTCCCTTGAGCTAGTTGTTCTCTGCAAAGAAACCTCAGACCTTGCTCCTGCAGAGAGAAACATTAAGTACTATCCCTTAGCAATGCTTCAAGCCTATCTGGATTTCAGTACTCAGTGAAGCTTCAGATCATCGTGACTAAAAGTGTCAGTGCTAGAAGCTGCATCACAGAATCATTACGTGTTACGGGCAAAGCAGTTGTGGCCCTTCATACAGATGGAAGTGGAAATGTAAACTGGAAGGGGGTGTTTGGGTCTTTATTGATAGATACAGCCAGTAACAAATATCCATTTTCCCTTTCTCCATTGGGAAGAGCTGGGCCTTTGAACAGCCTACTTGCCCTACTTATCTGTAAAGTTAGTAACATTCATCTGCGAGCTCTCCTAGGTTCAATGCCTTGTCCATCCCCCACAACATTCCCAAGAGCCAGGTCAGTGTTGCTTCCCATTTTTCAGATGGGGAACTGAAGATTAAGGGTTCAGACACTGATGTAACTCAAAATTAGTTCATAAGATTAATCTACTACACTGTTGCCCAGCTTTGGGTTCCCAGATGTTGTTCAACTACAACTCCCATCATCCATGACCACTGGCTAAACCAGCTGGGTCTGGGGGGAACTGTAGTCCAATAAGATATGGGGACCCAAGGTTGAAGAACACGGATCTAAGTAGGTACATAATTCTCAAATGTATGACTAGCCCTGACTTGGTGCAACAAACTTTTAATATTTTTTTGCAATTCAAACCGAGATTAATTGTGAGTTATATTTCCTGTACTTGTGTGATGTGTATGGTGGGCAGGACTCAGCGGCCAAATTCTACCACCTTTGTGCATGCTTGCCTGTTTTCTGCTGTCTGAACGAAATTCAAAGTGTACCATTTGCAAGGCACGTGGAATGGTTTTACTTTAACCCTTTAGCCTTCTCAACAGCATCAGCAACGTGCAGATTCCTGCAATGAATAAACAGGCATTTTTGTTGCTGACGTTTGGTCTGCTTCAGTAACCACTGTCTCCGCCCATTGCTCCTGCTCCATGCGTATCAACTATTGTAAACAAAGCACATGTGATACCAGCCAGAAAAAGGATGCGCCATGATCGTATTACGACTGCCAAAATATTCTTAACATGCACTTTGGTGATGCTCAAATGCAGAGTTAGTTTGAAATTTCGTAATAAAAAAAGGGAATGAACTTTTTGTCCCAGTTGGACTTGTAACTTGACAAGGAAGTTGCTAATGATGACGGGGTCATCACTCGTCAAGAGAGATATTTTGTGGGGCTTTAGACAAGCAGCAACCCATCCATGGCAGTGGTGGAGCTCAACCCCAGCATCTGCTAGGTCCAAGTACCTCTCTCCACCCACTTGGCCTTGAAGGAAGATGCTACGGTTTTTTCCAGGATGCAGAGGCACCTAAAGCCCAGGGCCAAGGCAAAACTGCTGCTAAGGAGAAACATTTACGATCTTCTGAGCCGGAGCCTGCTGACAGCTTAATGACCATTTTGTTTTTCAAGCAGTGGTTTTATATTTACGACCTAAAAGGGGAGAGATATGTGGAGGCAGGCAATCAGAAGGCCATCAGCCCTTTGCTCCTGACCCACTGCTGTCCAACTGCATCCAACAGCAGCTCCAGGAAGTCATAAAAAACGATTTGGTTTCCATTCCCCCCCCCCAAATTTATTTTTTTGGGGGAGGGGGCAGGAGGAGATGGGGAGGACAGAGGGACTGTATATCTTGAATATTCATCCCAGGAAACAGTATCAAATATTAATGCCAGGAAGCGTCACAAGAAAGCACACCGGAAACCAGAGACCATGTATGTTTGCAGTCTGTCTCAGAGGAAGGTGTCCTGCCATAACACATAAGTTTTCCCCTCCTATTTGGACAGAACGTAAGTTGTTTTCCAGAGGGATAAAAGGAGTAGTCTTTGGCAAGGGATGCAAGATGGGCTTGCAACAATGCTCTGCAGCCTAGGGTTAACTTGAAGGCCTCATTGGTGACTTAGGTGCTAAAAAGAAATATTCTTTCTGGGCAACAAGCAATAACACGGTGGGCAAATCAATAGGATTTAAGCTTTATATATATATAAAAAAACCTTGGCCCCCAAATGAGTGAACTTAATAACTTGGAGGGGTGGGTTTGAGGTGGTTGGTTGCAGAGACTCATTCTGTGGATGCTCATCAAATAACGTTTTATTTAAAATATTCACATGTTGGGACATCTGTGTGAAACAGGCAACATGCGCTACAAACCCTCAAACTCCATAAATGCAATATCCAGTCTTCATAAATGCTTCAGATAGGAAAGAGTTTATTTCAGAGTAGGGCATTATATTATAATTATGATTGATTTATATCAATGCACAAAGTAACATTGTTTATTTATTTCAAATATGCCACTTGATTGTAAAAACAAACACACAAACAAACTCAAAGTGGGTTTACAAAAGGATAAAACAATAAAATGGATGAAAAATTCACAGCCGCACTTGAAAACATACAAAAGTTAAAATAACTAAAAATGGATTAAAAATACCTCAACATAAGCAAAAGAGAAGGGAAAGCCCTGTCCTAAAGGAGCTTACAACCTCAAGTTAAACAATATAGACAACAACAGGAGAGAGGAAGAGGAGATGAGGATAAAGAAGGGATGAAAAAGAACAATTGTGTGCAGACCACATCACTTATCTGAAGCACTTCAACGGCTATGGGCTCCCGCAAAGAATCTTGGGAACTGTCATTTGTTAAGAGCTGCTGACAACTGGGAGGAGATACTTCACAAAGCTACAGTTCCCAGAAGACAATTCCCAGCTCCTAGGACTCCTTGAGGAAAGCCATGGTTGTAAATGTGCTTTAAATGCTTGGTGTGGATGTGACCAAGTTGTGGATGAAGATGACTAAAAGCATGAAGAGTGGTCAAAGAAGTAGGCTTTGGGGATCAAAGGGAAAGAGAAAGAACTGTGTACTGGAAGCAGGTGTTCTAGGCCTAAAGGACAGGGAGGGAGAACGGGTCCAACCATTTAAGACTACCAGAGATTTGTAGCTGACGTTGGTAGGGCGAGTGGGGAGCAACGGTCATGGGGCAAAGATATGACATGAAAAGCTTTGAACTGAATGGCCAAAAGGGCTTTCTGTTGCTTGAAGAGGAATATGTGAGAGTCAGTATAGCAGGGATGGCACACTTACAGCCTTCTGGGTGTTGCTGGGTTCTAGCTTCCATCATCCCTGACCACTGGCTATACTGGTCAGCCCACTGGGGCTGATGGGGAGCTGGAGTGCAAACATTTGTAGGGTCACCAGATCCTCATCCCTGTTAGTACGGGGGGCTTGAGGAGGTGTGGCACCCCCATTGTCTGAGAAGCCCAGAGGTACAAGTGATTGTGGCAAACAGTAAACAATAGGGATACCCTCGAAACCTGCTGCCCCCTCCAAACTTAGGCTACTGCCACACACTTTTGCTAGCAGGTTCTTTTGTGCACCAGCGGAACGGTGGCAATTTAAGCAAAAATATATATTCATCTTCGCTACATAGGTACTTCGCAAAACTGCTTCAAGGCTTCGCTGGATGGAGCTGTATTGCAGGTGGAATAAGAAACTGAAAGAAGCTCAAGGCATTCTTTTTATCAAGGGTTACATAAATATTCATTTAAAGCAAAGAACGCTTAAGAATCAAAAACGAACAAACATTAAAAAGGCATGTCCAGCATTTCTTTACTACGACAACAACAACCTGGCTTCGAGACAATTTCCCAAATGTCACAGAGGTTTTCTCTGGGAAGCAAATTGCAACCATTAGAGGTGGGGTGGGCAGAGGGAAAATATCCTCCTCTCCCTTAGCTTGCGTTGTCGGTAGTCCGGGTGCAGGAGATGAAGACAGATGGCCTTCAAACACCCACGCTTCCCAAGATCCAGTGTGCCTACAAAGTGCTTCCATTGGTCCTCTTACCCGCCCACAAGGATTTGGAAATCTGAGCTGGATTTTGTCCATCTGCCACATCAAGAAGGGGCAAGGCTGAAAAGGGACAACACACGATACCCAACCCACAAAGGCTCTTTCAGGGGAAAGGCAGTACAGCACACCCAGCCTTCACTAGAACATGGGGAGAGCACACCAACCCACGGTTGAAGGGGGAAACTGCATAGAGTTTAGAGCGCAGCTTGATGGCCGAGAGTTAAAATCTGAAAAAGCAAGGTGTGGGAAAAATATTTTTACTGGAGCTTTTAAGGATTCATGCCACCCATTCCCACCTTTTCATCAAGAGATCGACATGCAGAGAGAGACTTAACAATAAATAATTTGACACTATTTCTTAAGCTATGCATGGGGCGGGGGGGGGGTTAGAGATGGGGCTGTGACAACAACGGTTCAGATCATTCCTTGCAAGCTCCAATATTTACCATTGCAATGAAGTACTTGGAGCTGGAAAAGCATTCTGGTTATTAATATGCAAATGAGCAGCGGTGAGCAGTGGGTTGGGGGGGGGAGAGAGAAAGGCTCCCTTTGCTGCAGGGAACAGAACTGTATGGGCTTTAAATAGCACAGCACAGTTAATGGGTCAGGACTCTGCGCACAGCCAGGGCAAGGCCAGGGAAGGGCCTGCCAGCCTGGCTCAGCACTTTGCCCTACAGCAGATGATGCAGTGAAAATATATACAGACTGGCCTGGACTTGCAGCCTCTGTGCCTGGTGTTTATTTACCCAGCATGAAGATGCGATTGCGTTTTACAACTCCTGGAAGCTGAATTACAATGTATTTAAAAACCAGCTCCACCTTGGCTTTGGTTAGAATGGCACTCTCTTCCTTGCCTGCAGTGTTAGCCCTGAATTTGGGGGGGGGGGGACAGGGGTTGGGAAAGAAGCATTTTTAGGTGGTCTTTGAGAGGGAAACCTCTGGCTGCTGCCGGAGTCTAGCACCCATCATCCTGAGCCACTGGTTGTGGCTGATGAGAGCTGGAGCTCAACCTCACTTGGAGAGTAATAGTTTCTGCAGCTCTGACTTCGAAAGAACCACGGACAAGGAGAACAGACAGTATCAGGCTGGACTGACCAACAGTCTGACTCAACAAAAGACTCCTGTGTTCACGCTAGTCTCTCTCGCACACAAAGAGAGAAAGAAAAGCCTCAGAGAAAACCTAAATATTACATTGCTGGCTTCGTTTATTTTGGTCCGACTTCAAGGGAACCAAACCAAACCCACAAAACTGCAAACTGGTTTGAGCAGCTTTCACCACATTGTTGAGATTCGCCATTTGGAAGCCCCATGAGCAAGTGAGCAACTATTGCCTGTACAATCCTCTCTCCCTCTCGACTTCCCTGTGCAACAACCTTGCATTCGCTCGCCAGGCTTTCCTCTCTGAGATTTACACCAAGCAATGGGGTGGGGGTGGGGGTGCCCCAAAGGCCCCTCTCAGCCTGACAGATCTGAAGTCCCTGCACTGACGGCAAGCAGTCCAGCAGCTGTCTCTCATTAGCACGTTGGTTTCCTCAATTCCATTATGGAAGAAACGGCTCAGCAGGAGAAAACTGGACAGTGTTACACTTTTCTTCTGCCTTCATTCCACGACTTAATTTGATGAGGGAGGGGGGATGCTTCAAGGGACGTCTTTTGTGCATTCATCCCACCTAGGCCTTCCCCAGGATTGCTGCCCTCTCATTCCACCCCCTGTTTCGATCACCGCTGGTGAAGCCGGTTAAAACTGCTCCTTCTAACAGAGGTGAACTCCCCGCCCCTCACCACAGTAGCGGCATTAATACATCCCAGTGGGGTTTTGTCCTGCCCCAGCGAGCAGAGCAGACAGGCCATGGGGTGGGGGGGAGACTGGCTATGGCTGTGGGCCTGAAGAATGCCTTCCTTCTCTCTTTATCTGTTGCCTCGGGCTCTTCTACCAGGGCGTCTGCAGATAATCAAGGAGCAGATTTGAAACCCAGGCGCCAGACAGGATCTTTATCTCCCTGTAAAGAGGAATTGGATCAAGGCAACAAGTACAACGTCTCTCTTTTTTTTCAGAAGGAGAAACACACCCTCCAAACAAACAAAATGTAATAGGAGGAGGAGATGGAGGAGGGAAGCTGCTTTCTCAGTGGGTGAACATAGCCAAAGCTGTTCATGCTACTGGATAGGGAAATCAAGGGGGGGGGCACTTAGCAAAGTTACCAGAGGTAGGCCAATATGACAATTGCAGCAGCAAGTCCATTCCCCTTTGAGTAGAATGGCTTCCTTCCATAACTCCAGTAGTGTAGTAGTATGCAGGGTTCTGCTGTAGGAAGCATATTACGACCAAGCAGCCTCCACTCAACACTTCCTCCCAAATCAAATGGATTCGGTTTCCTAATTAGGCATATCCCAATGCAATTGGCTTGTGGTACCGGTTTGATTGAACTGAACGGCAATTTGTTGGCAATATATATTCTGCATATATAACTCCACTCTAACACAAGGTCCTCTGCCATGCCCCTGAGGGTTATCTCTTTATTTCCACCATCTCCTGGTTCTATTATCTGGACGAGATTATCCTTGTGGTCCCTTCCAACTCAACAGTTCTGTGATAGGAACTTTCACTGATCCACCTAGCTCAGTAATGTTTCCACTGACAGACAATGGCTCTCGAGGGCAGCAGTCTCTCCCAGTCCTACCTGGAGATGCTGGGGATTGAACCTGGGATATTCTGCATGCAAAACAGGTGTCCTGCTCTTTTGTTATGGCCCTTCCCCATGGCCTTGATGCACCGTTCAGACACCAAACTCCCGCATTCATGTACCAAGCTTTACTCAAGCTTCTTCCTTTTAAATAGGTAAGTAAATTAAATCATCAAAGGTTGGTGTAGAAATGGGACAGACAGACTTATGGACACATGTGAAACTGGAATGGACTAGAAACAGGTGGAGCCATCCCTACTCCTGCATAAACATGCCCTGGGTGCCCTGTTGGAGATGGAATAAATTAAACAGGTTTGAGGCATTTGAGAGTAGAGAGGGAAGTTAAACAATCTGGGAAACTCAGTAGCTTGATGGAAGAGCACATGCTTTGCTCTTGGAGCATCAGATGAGACTCTTGGTTTGGACAGTAAGCTACATACAGTCGCAGTCTAAAGCACAGAAGAAGAAGAAGAAGAAGAAGAAGAAGAAGAAGAAGAAGAAGAAGAAGGAGAAGAAGAAGAAGAAGAAGAAGAAGAAGAGTTGTTTGGATTTGATATCCCGCTTTATCACTACCCAAAGGAGTCTCAAAGCGGCTAACATTCTCCTTTCCCTTCCTCCCCCACAACAAACACTCTGTGAGGTGAGTGGGGCTGAGAGACTTCAGAGAAGTGTGACTAACCCAAGGTCACCCAGCAGCTGCATGTGGAGGAGTGGGGAATCAAACCTGGTTTCCCAGATTACGAGTCTACCGCTCTTAACCACTACACCACACTGGCACACAGGTGATACTGATAATTAGGTGTGAGATCTGTCACATAGTTGACTTTGACTAGTGGGACCAGGCCAAAGAGTTGGAGGTGGCACTGTAGAGTTTGGCAGCTTTCTTCCCATTCCAAATTGTAAGCACAAGGTGAGGTGGGGAACTTCTGTTCAGGACTGTGGCAGTGGCAAAGGGTTAAACCTCTCCTCCCCACTGTGCCTTGGTCCCCATATGATTCAGGGTACCCTGTGCCAGATATTGATTGAAGAAAACCCCACTACTCAAAGGCAAACTATGACACTCCAGCATAGCACTAGGCTAGATGGACCAGCAGTGTGACAATCTGCAGAAACTTCCCACGATCCTTTTGAGTCCCTGGTTTGGTGTGTTTAATGCAGAGACGGCAGAGGCAGAAATGAAGAGCTGAAAGTATTCTGGCAGAGGAGTACGTGACTAAGTTCAGAGGTAGAAAACCTCATCAACTGGTTCAGAGACTTGCATGCCTGTACATGCCCAATGGGTGTGAATTAGGAAACTGAGCATTTTTGGATGTATGCAAAGTAACGTGAAACGAGGGCAAGGAACTTTCAGAATCTCATATTAATGCTTTATGCAAACACTTTTGCAGAGAGAGTGTAAAGTTCTAAACAATTTCTGCAGCTTAACCTTTTTGGCACCTCAATTCAAACCCAATTTATACATGGAGCGAGAAAAGTCAGAGACACTTTTTTTTTTTAATAACAAACTGGAAAATATGCGATGATTATTACTTTTAATTAGAAACCGAGACCTTTAACCAGCTTTGCAGGAGCCCATCACTCTAACACATACAGAGTGTATTTATGCAGGTGATTCATTCATTTCCAGTGCTATGCAGAGGTATTTAGATACGCTGCTCCCGTTAACAAGTCTATCTGTTGCCTAGTCCCAATTTGTGTTAGCAAATGACTGTGCAACAAATCTATGTGTTGTTGGTTTTTTTAAACACACACACACACACACACACACACACACACACACACACAAGTCAATAGACATGTTAGTGGATTTCATGCAAATCATTCTTTTAAAAAATAATTTAAAAAGGAAAAAAAGGTTCTTATCTGCGCTTTGGGACTCAAAGGGATTTTGCATTCAATTAAAGGGGAATTTGCTGAAATAATGGAAGGATGATGAAATTTGGCAACTTCAGATATACTCAGCATAGCAGGTGCTTCAGTAATGCTTTAGGTATGCAGCTAGTATATATAAATTGGAGAAAAGGGTGGGGGGGAGAAAGTAGCCTGTTTTTGAAAACATTTCCCTTTTTTTGAAACTAAACTCCAGTGAATTAAAGGAAGATGCAATCTTACTGCAGGATAAAAGGAAACTCCAGGGACTGAAAATAAAAAGTTTTCTTAAATGCCCAAAGGTATAATGCTGGAAGGCCACAAAGTCCTTTATATAGGACCATACTCAACTTTCCACAGTGCTAGACAGACAGAAGAAAACAAACAAGATAAAAATGGACCAGTGGGTTCTCAGGCACACCTCAGTGAAATATGCTTTCTTGGCTAAGTTGTGACAACAGGAGTCACAAATTGCACTCAGTTATATCTACAAGCGGTGGGACGTGGGTGGCGCTATGGGTTAAACCACAGAGCCTAGGACTTGCCGATCAGAAGGTCGGCAGTTCGAATCCCCGTGACGGGGTGAGCTCCTGTTGCTCGGTCCCTGCTCTTGCCAACCTAACAGTTCAAAAGCACGTCAAGTGCAAGTAGATAAATAGGTACTGCTCCGGTGGGAAGGTAAACGGCGTTTCTGTGTGCTGCTCTGGTTCGCCAGAAGCGGCTCAGTCATGCTGGCCACATGACCCGGAAGCTGTACACCGGCTCCCTCAGCCAATAAAGCGAGATGAGCGCCGCAACCCCAGAGTCGGTCACGACTGGACCTAATAGTCAGGGGTCCCTTTACCTTTACCTATATCTACAAGCAGGGGCCATTTCTTATTACAGAAAAGCATGGTTGGTGGTATCCCTGCATCTTGTAAGAACATAAGAAGAGCTCGCTGGATCAGGCCAGTAGCCCACCTAGTCCAGCATCCTATTCTCACAGCAGTCAACCAAGATGGCTGTGGGAAACCCTGCAAGCAGGACGTGAGCACAAGAGCACGGTTCCCTCCTTGTTTCCAGCAGCTGCTATTCAGAAGCATCCCTGCCTCCAACTGTGGTCATCACCTTCATGGCCCATGGAGGAAGAGCATAGCCTCCATTGTGGGTAGCAGCCACTGATAGCCTATACACTGTGCAAATTTGTCCAAACCTCTTTTGAAGCCATCCAAGTAGGTGGCCCATCATTGTTCCCTGTGGGAATGAGTTTCACAGATTAACCACACGCTGCATGAAGATGTACTCTCTTTTATCCGTTTGGAATTTCCCAATGTTCAGCTTCTTCAGTTTAGGTATTATGAGAGAGAAGCTTTGGATCTATCCATTCTGTCCAGTCTACTCTCTCAAGAAACTACAAGCATGCAGATTCCCAAACTGTGGGCTGGGGCCCCCAGGAGTGTATTTGTAACTAGGGAGGCTGAAATGCACCATTAAAATTGTATGCCACCCATGTTGAGGTTTAAGTCCACTGGAGTGGAAAGGCCCTGTGCAGAACTGATTCCACCATGCTACTGGCACCCTGCAATGGCATCCCCAATGGAAGAAGGATGCACTAAGAGCCTCTGGCGTGGCCCAGGGTATAGGGGACATGCATGAGCAAATCCCAGAAGCACGGAAGACACACTCAGCTACCGTGAAAGGAGAGGTCAAAATGCTGGATACAGTATTAGCTGGGTTACCCTTTGGTGGCAAAAACAATTGCCATTGTTCTAGGAGATGATCAAGAAAATAGGATTATATTTTCCTGAGTGCAGGAATAAGGTCTGTACCCCAAGTTTTAATCGGGGGGCGGGGGTGCCCTAGGTTTGGGAAATGCTGACCTAGCTTTTTATCAGATGCCGCTGCACCTTCTTAGCTATGTCTTAAGAACATTTAACATCCCCAATTAAACCCGTTTTGCTAATTGCCATTTGTCCCAATTCTCTGCACTAACGTGGGCTAAAATAATGGTGGGGGGGGGGGAGCCAAACAAACAGACAGCAAGTCAGCAGGACACAATGGGCCTGCAGTGATTTTGTTTCTGACTTATTTATTGAAATGCGATTTACAGATTAACTTTCTTTGCTCGGCATTTATTATCTTTCCACCAGCCTTGAAAATGGGAGCTCCAGGCACTTCAGTTAATGAAATAAAAGGCTGCTTTGTTTCTGCAGAAACATTATTTTGTACCAATGCCCAACGAACCGCAATAGCTATCACTCTGGTCTCCCATGGAGAGAGAGTCATGTGTGTGTGCCAAGTCCCTCTGATGCACTGTTTCAGTTACCTCTAAAATAACACCAACAGGTGTTCTTACTTGGGCTTTTCGTGTTAAACAAATAGGCCCAATATGCTTAATTTTCTCTACCGTGTCTTCTTGAATGAACATTTCAAGACTCACTTTCTTGTCACCTTTACTCTGCCCTTCCCATCTTCCACTGCTGCATTTCTAATGTTATTTTTTTAAAAAAATGCCTTGTTTTTAATAAATCTTTGGTAGTAGAGTGGACATTCGGGGGGAAAAACAATGCAAGCATCACTAAAGAGTATGAAAGTTTTCGTCATCATAAGCAATGTAGGTTCTCGACACTATTCCGCATCAGGTGACTTTGCCATCAGCCTGAATAAGAATGCACCTAGCTAGGCTCGAAGAATTTTGTCAATGAAGCACAGCATAGCTACACATGCACATTCTCAACGGGCAGAGTGATCCAAACTGCTGCAGCCTGGCAACTCACGCCAGCTGTGGAAAGGAAGGTGGGGAGGCTGACTGGTTTGATCCCTGTATCAATTTCAGGATGGTGCAGCAATCAGGTCTTCTGCTGGCTGGTACCAGCTGTGAGAACCATGTAGGATTCACTGGCTCCCAGGCTCGCTGGAAGGCCCAATTTGGGACTTTCCACTGGGCTCTGCCAGCAGAGATACCAATGGCAGGCACTTCACTTGCCCATTCCACATGCAGAGGGGGTAGTTCTGCACTGGCAGAGCAACACAAGCCAGCGGAGCTAGAAAAAGCGAGTGGAAGGATGCCTATGCCCAATCCAAACTGTCCACAGCCTGGCATATAAGAGGGGTTTGGATTGCAGCCCAAATTCCCCACCATAGCTGAAACTTACAAAGCAAACTTTTTTTAAAAAATCCACAGCAGGAAACATGGAGGAAGCTGAAACTGGAGACACTACCCCCCCTTTTGCAAGAAGAAGTGTTTTCCAAGTGCATCAGACTCCTTGGGCTGAAGACAATATTGTTTGCCATTTCAAAGAGTTTGAAAAGGAGATGGCACATGATGTTGAACTTTTGAGGACCATGTGTATCTCCCCCAAACTTTAAATTATACCTTTAGGCTTTGGGAAGCTCTGAAATCCCATTTCAGCCCAGAGTATGTGTTTTGGGAGAGCACTTGTTGTTCATTTACTGCACTAGTTTCCCATTAACAATTTCAGAATGCAATTCTATCTTATCACTGGCGTTCCTATAATCAGGCCAGTGAAAAGGCGAGACCGATTTTCTCAGTAATTCCACAATGAACATCCATTCCTACCCTTTCTTCCCCACCATTTCCTGGGCTTTAAGTAACAATTTTGTTTTGTCATTACTTCTCCATTTACCATAACTAGGCAAGCTACAGGGTCTCGGTGCCTTTTGTGTCCTGTCCCTACCAGCCTCTCTGCCTTTTCCATGCAATTTCAGCCAACAGCCATTGTTCTAAACACACACACACACACACACACACACACACACACACACACAAGTCTGAGAGGTTTATATCGTGCTTTTCTTCCTCTGTCTCATTTCTGGAGTTATTTTTGGTCTAAACAAATCAAATCGGATTCTTCGCTGTTGTTTAAGAAATAACAGTGCTGGGTTTTTCTATGTGTTTACCTGCAGTATTAAGCCAAGTGAGAGAGGAAGGTTCAATGTTGGATGGGCCCATTTCTTTTCCCTTTTGAGTTCCTCTCAAGTATTTGTACACTGTGTTCCACGAATGCTTTACCAAGTGTTGCTTCCAAAACTGCTGAAATCAAAAAGTGTGTTGATCATGAATGGTCAAAAAAAAAGGGGGGGGGGAGAGGGAGAATCAATTTTCCATCGCTGTCCTTCCAGTGGCCCCAAGCAACTGAGAGGTTGTTTACAACAAGCCTATACAAGCAACTATTCCATGGAAGCTCAGTGACACTTGCTTCTGAGTTGGAAGCATCACAACTGAAAGGTAGCCGGACTTGCCATTTCATAAGCTGCAGCCAGTTAAGGGCAATTTTGAATTGCTGGTAGGAGACTGCTATTGTTTTTGTAGAATATCTTCAACCACAAGAACAAACAACCTTTTGTACTTATAAATTTGTGCCCCAGAGGGTTTTTGCAAAGAAAGCACAATGTGTTAGCATAGTGAGCAGGGAAGAGCCTTTGGTCCCATAACAGTGAAAGGAGGGAGACTTGGCTCGTGGTCCTTGCTGAGAGAATAGGATTGTCACAAGTTACACACGAGCATCCCTCCAGCTATCCTTGTGCTGGGAGACGATGGAATAGCACAGTTTAAGCTCCAATGAATCTGTTATACAGTCTGCTTTACCAAGAAGCTACATGAAAGGCTCTCTCGTGCCATGGATTCTGGAGACAGCTCTTGCTTCTGCACCTTCAGGTCAACAGCTGTGTGCTCATGACATTTAGAGCAGTTCCGGTCCACAGCACATAGAAATAAGCCACCGGAGGAAATGACAATCTTGACTTGTAGTTGTCTAAAGCAGTCTTCTCCAATCTGGTGCCCTCTGGACATTTTGGACGACAACACCTTTCAGCCTTGTCTGTTGGCCATGCTGATGGAGGCTGATGAGAGTTGGAGTCCAAAGCATCTCAGCTGTACCTGGTTGAGAAAAAGCCTGATCTAGAGGATGAAGCCTCATTTCTGCCTGCAGTGTAGGTGCAGAGGCTGCATTGACCATCTGGGAGAGAACACAAAAGAGCCATGGAAGTTGGGTTAGGAAGCAGAAGGCTGCCTTTGTAAGAGGTTTTGTGTTGAAAAAAGGTACTGCATTTGAGGTGTTTTGAATGTTTGAGAAGGTTCTGCCTCAAGAAGTCCCAGCTATCTCCTAACGAAAACCACCTCCTAACTAATACCACTGGAGAGCAGATGACAGTATTGTTGGAAGCTTTAAAGGGGTGTCGAGGGGGGGGGTCAGGGTCTTCATGGTTGTTGCCTGAAGACAGAAAAAGACTAGAAGAAGTAAAAAAAAACAAAACCCTGAGAAATGTATCCTTCTTCAGAGAAGACTCAGTGTGAGCAAACAATCCATTTTTAAAGAGCCAGCAGAAAAGGTGGACAAATTACCTGCAGTGAGAAGACAGCAGGATCAAGATAACTCATGAGGATCTCTCTCTCTCTCTCTCCGCTAAACAGAGATGGTGAACAGAAAGCTGAGATCCTAACCTTGCAGTGATGGTTTCTAAAATCTCCAGATTGCAATTCTGGGTTGTGCCCTCAAACACATTCCAGACTGCGTGACCAAATATTTATTTGTTTTCTTTATTATAACTGGCATCTTCATACCTGGTGTTGCTCAGAAATTATGAGAGCATCCATACCCCTCCCCCAAAATCTGTGCAGTTATAAAACCAGCAGTGAAAATCAGTGCAGTTATGAAATCAGTCATTAAAACCAGGGTAGCTTTGAAAGGTTTGCAATTCAAAACTGTGTCCAGATGTGTTCAAACGTTGATTAAAGCCTGCTCCTTGGTCTCAGGAACAATCATGCAAAAATTTGGCTCTGATATCGTAAGAGGTGTCCAAATGCATAGTGAACAGCCAAACAAACTTTCCAAAATATACAGCAAATTACATTTATACCCCACATTTCTTCCAAGGAGCTTCTCATGTCATCCTCACAACAACCCTGTGAAGCAAGTTAGGCTGAGAAATGATGATGTTGGGCCCAAGGTCAGCCAGCGGGCCATAGCTAGTGAGCTTAATGACTGATTGGGGATGAAAATCCTTGTCCCCCAGGTCCTAGCCTAACACTCTAGCCCAGGCATAGGCAAACTAGGCCCTCCAGATGTTTTTGGGACTACAACTCCCATCATCCCTGGCTAACAGGACCGGTGGTCAGGGATGATGGGAATTGTAGTCTCAAAAACATATGGAGGGCCGAGTTTGCCTATGCCTGCTACAGCACACTTGGAGGAGGAGAACACCCAGGTTGCTGTGCTACCACCTGGGTTGCTGGAGCAGCTCGCGTGAAAGAAACACAGCAGACCCTGAGACACCCTGGGGAAAAATAAATAGCTCTTATACTGTAGTAATCTAGTTTCCTCTTTAACAGGCAGAAGAAGTAAAGACATGGTTGATGTTATACACCCTTGGTTTGAAAGCGGTGCGGCAAGTTGTCCAATCATAATTGGTTTCTTGTTTTTCAGGGGGCGATTAGGTCAGTGAGATGGGGGTGCAGGAAATCCTCACTCTCAATGAGCCTAGACCCTGGGTGGCCCAAGAGTTACATTCAGTGCAATATGAAACAGCGCACAATTAACTGAATCAGATTCTCCCTTAAGAACCATTGTTTACTTTGCGGCGGCAATAGGAAGATCCTCTAAGGAAGAGGTCATATACAACAAGATTCTGTTTCTTGCGATGTTTCCGTTTTCGGCAGTAATCGCAGCAGCGAGAGGCACTAAAGCTTTTTTATGTACTGAAAGATTTCTTCGCTCGCCCCATCCTGAAGTCTTTGGGAAAGTAACAAGTGGAACAAATTTAACAGCCACCAACCAGTATTATCACCGTTATTCTCAAAATGCAAAGAAAGCATACCTCTGTGGAAAGCAAAAGGGAATAAGACAGGACTTGGTTTCATTTGCCAGCGGTTTTATGTTCATGCTGATTTCTTTCTAAACAGGCGTCCATGAAATTTAACTGCACCCCAAATGACATCAAATGTTTCTGGCAACACAAGCATAATTCTTTCCAACCTTACCTAATGTTTTTCAGCTTGCAAGTTGCTGGTTTTTGTGTGTGTGTGTGTTTTTTGTGTTCCCATTTCCTTGTCCAAGGGTAGTGCTGGGGAGGCAGAACAGGGGACTACAATTCTTGCTTCTACGCAAAAGGCACCGACCAACACAAAAATGAATGTTTCTTATGTTAGCTATCCTACTTCAAAGCTCTACAGGTTTTGTCGTGGCTCACAACACCCCAGAATTATTCCATTCTATTTTGTTAACTGTTCCCCACCCTCTTTAAATTTGGGTCCAAATTCACTCTTGGTTTTCTCACTGCCTGAAGTGGGAAGAATCAGAACAAGCTCTTTACAGAAATCAACACAGCCAGAAATCTCAGCTTTAAAACACCTTGAGGTCGGCTCTCAAGAGTTACTGGCTCTCTCCCCTCCTCGTGGCTACACGCCATGCACTAAATAAATAGCATTTTAGCATTCTTTCCTTTAGACTTCATAACCTGGCATCCTTCTTAAAGAAAGTTTCTCAAAGAGTTGTAGAGCACGACCATTAACATGTCATCTGAACCAGACGATAAGCTTACAATTTAAAAGAATCTGATATACTCAGTTTTATGCTATAAGCAAGGACACTAAGTACTCTGCAGGAGAAATTTCGCTATCTCAGCACACAAACTCTTAAATTGTTTCTCCTTTCTCATATACGTATTAGGTATAAGCATTATTTAAAGGGCTGGTTTTCTGCAAGTGCACACTCCAGTACATTTGAGACAGGTTAGTTTTTTGTGATCTTCACCAGTCTCCCAAACTGGTAGTGCTGAAAGGTCTACCAAAGGTCCGAGACACCTGTGCCCACCTACTTTCTGTGCTCTCTGCTCTGTCATAAGGCTATGATACAAGTAATCCTAGAAATCAAAAGGACCAAGGACCCATCCATTTTCCTAGAGTAAAATGGGAATTAGGTCAGTTGAGAGCTGTGTCTTCAATCACACCTATAAGAGCGATGGATCTGAAAAATGTGGTTGCCTTATACAGTGGTACCTTGGGTTAAGTACTTAATTTGTTCTGGAGGTCCGTTCTTAACCTGAAACTGTTCTTAACCTGAAGCACCACTTTAGCTAATGGGGCCTCCTGCTGCCGCCGCACTGCCGCCACATGATTTCTCTTCTCATCCTGAAGCGAAATTCTTAACCCGAGGTACTATTTCTGGGTTAGCGGAGTCTGTAATCTGAAGTGTATGTAACCTGAAGAGTATGTAACCCAAGGTACCACTGTACTCAAGCCAGACCACTGACGCATCTAGCCCAATTGCTTTGCAAAAATATATATAGGGGGGGAATCATACTAAAATGCTGGTGAATTTTCATGAGAACTCTAACTTTAATTCCCCCCCCCCCCAAACTGATATGGGAATGTGGAGAATTGAATTTAAGACTGGAAAAACCAGAAATGGAAAGGGTCAGATTCATCCATCCTTATCCAGGATCCTTTTAACAATGGGAAGGAATCATACCTGGAGCTTTCAGAATACAGGCATGTGCTCCACATCCCTGAACTATGACCCTTCCCATTTTGGGGGATGTGTGTGTGTGTGTGTGTGTGTGTGAGAGAGAGAGAGAGAGAGAGAGAGAGAGAGAGAGAGAGAGAGCGAGCGCTTTGGTGTCCAAAGCTAGAAGACTGGAACCAGTCCATTGAAAAAATGCTGAAAATTACCTAGAGAGGTGGAGGACTGGATGACAATGCCGTAGTTGAAAACTAAATTCTATAGAGGTTGACAACACCCAGGTAGGTGTGTACAAGATTGCAGCCTAAATGTGGCAGCTTTGGTTTAAATATAGAATGAGATCATGAAAGGCAAGACAAGTTAGACAAAAGAATAATTTCCTAGAATTATCAGAACAGAGTGAAAAATTAGTCAAGCCTAGAAAAACATTTATGGATTTCTGTGACAAATACATGAGGGAATGGAAGAGACGCTATGAATGCCTGGTGTTGAAACATGGGTGGCATCCTTATTTGAACTACAGGAGAGACACACTGCAGCAGGTGCAACTTCTCGACACAAACTGTGATTTTCTGGATCAAATGAATGGCCCTGAATAATTCTGACGGAAGTTTACATGACAAAAGCCTAATTCAAGAGACCCTCTGGCAGAACACTACTCTGATGATCCATTAACCACTCGTACTTCCACAGAGACGCTAAAAAGAGATCATTTCATTGTGTTACTTTTCCTTTCTTCGGTAGTAAGCCACTGAATATTGCTGAGTGTCAGGAGCAAGCCAGCAGTAAATCACACTGTTCATGCTGGAGATAACTCTTTATTAGCAAAAACACAATATGCACAGAGTAGGCGGAATGTCAGGCCTAATGCGCACAGCAGCTCATCCTCAGTAGGTCAGTTGCTGAGACCTCACCTCTCCACAGCCATCAAAGTTCCCTCCTCTCCAGGGCTTTTTTCCAAGCAATCAGAGATTCTGCATGCATGAACCTCCCCTCTGCCCTTTTCATGCCTCTTCTGGTTCTGGGAGACCAGAACGGAGAGGAGCTCATCACAGCAGGAAAGGGAGACACCCTTGACTCTTCACCAGCCTGACTCATCTCTGCCTCTTGACCTACCTCCTTCTTTACTCCTCTTCAGCTTCTGCCTCTGATTCTAGACTTCTCTCTGCCACAGACTCTCCCAGCTCACTAAGCCCCATTACCTCCTCAGCTTCCAATACCACCTCTTCTCAATCTTTTCCCTGTGACCAGTCATCATTGTCCCACCACCACTCCCCAGGCTTCTTCCCTTGGGGGTTCCCCAGCTGGTTCCTCCCACCATTCCTCTGCATCCAGCCAGTCCATGACACCAAGGCGCTTCAGGGTGTGTGGGCTCCCCAGTTCAGCTCAACTCCTACCCTGCTTCACCTAAGACAAATCCAAAACCCCTCCAGGCAACATCCTCCACTTCTTCTTCATGGGATTCATACAAACCCCTGAACACTCTTGACTTATTAGGTCATATTTTGTCCCACCAAGCGCCAGTCCTGTTCTGCTGAGACTGTTCTGCTCCTGGCTACCTGCATCCCCTGTACTGATAAATGCAAAACCTGCATCAACTGATGTGTTAACACTTGATAACCAATGGGGATTCCTGCTACAGGTTTGAATCTAAGTCATAGTGCACTTGTGAATGCATGCTGGAAAATGTATTTACCGTATTTTTCGCTCTATAAGATGCACCAGACCACAAGATGCACCTAGTTTTTGGAGGAGGAAAACAAGAAAAAATATATTCTGAATCTCAGAAGCCAGAACAGCAAGAGGGATCGCTGCGCAGTGAAAGCAACAATCCCTCTTGCTGTTCTGGCTTCTGGGATAGCTGCACAGCCTGCATTCGCTCCATAAGACGCACACACATTTCCCCTTACTTTTTAGGAGGGAAAAAGTGAGTCTTATAGAGCAAAAAATAGGGTACCTCCTTTTTTAAAAAAGGTATGATATGCAGGCTGTAGTCTGATTCATATTAACAGCTGGAACAGTATACGCAGCAGAGTGGTTATTCTGTATTAAAATTAACCTAATAACTTTCTCAGCATTTTTTTTTTCCAGTTTCCCTCCACTTAGTATCGACAACACATTATTTTTTGTTGTACTTAGTATTGGCAATATTTTGATTGCACATGCCTTCAGAAATGACAGGGGCTGCAGCACATCCATCAATATTTATGGTTACTTTTACAATAACCCAACATAAAGCAATGGAGCGCCATTGATCTTTTACCTATAAGTGGGTCTAAGAAGTGTATGTTGTACGGCTTCCAAGGATGGAAGATTCTTTCCACCACACCCACATGATCCACGTCGTAAGTGGCAGTGTTTACTAAAAAATAAAAAATTCTTGCATGATTCAAACGTTTTCTTTCCTTCAATATTACTACTGTTTTTGAACATTTTGAACTCTAGTTTCGAGCAGAGTGCCTTCGCCTCATCCTGAGTTTCCTTTCTAGAGCCAGAAAGCAAAGCTTCAAAACCTGGTGTGGCTTCCAGGTATGTTGACAACCCCAGTATCTTACACATTACAGAGCAATTCTAAACAGGTTTACTCAGAAGCAAGCTCCTTGGTGCATTAAAAAAATATTATGAACAATGGAGAGACTGTCTGCTTTTGCACATAACGATAAGCCAGACTTTGTGGCTTACTGTGGTTTACTGTGAATGAGCTGTGTGTGCTTGAGTGCATGCTGCTTGAGTGCTACAGCTTCACTCTTCCTCTGGTGCAAGCAGGAGAAACAAGCCAGGAATCCTTGGATTCCCCTTTACACCTGAACTAACAATCATGGTTGTTGCCACAACCAGCAAACCAACAACAAAGCATGGCCAAGGTTGGCTAACCACCATGCTTCATTAAGGGTAAACAAATTCATGGCACCTAGCTTGGAAGCAACAGAACTCAAATTGCCCTGGTTTGTTTATCCTGATTATACCAGGGGCATGAAGTGGGAGCAATGGGTCAGCATACACCAGCATGCTGTTTCTTTAAAGTAAAGTCTAGCTTACCATCAAGAGCTGCTAATAAAGAGAATACCTCTGATGCACGTGGAACGCTTTCACCAAACGCGCCAGCCACTCTTGAAAACCAGTGGTGGGCAAGGAGGGAGCTGCTCACAAAGAAGCTGTCGAGATTATTCAAGCGTCCTTTATTCACCTATCCAGATCATGGCTGACCCTGTGCCTCTTTCACTTGCCGCTTACAGGAGGAGCTTTCTTGAACAGAACAGCATGTTCCTTGCTTCAGTGGCTCTCAAGTGGAGACTTTAGTCTTGCCATTATGAGAGCTTTGGCAGTGGGTCACTAGGTTGCCAACAAAGGTTGCAGAGATGAGAGAGACTTACGTCTCTTCAACTAGGACAGACTCCCTCCCTCTTCCTTTGGGGCTGGAGTATGTAATGGCAGAGGATGGGGGTGAGGAGGAAGAGAATCAGAGTGATTCTGACTAGGAGCCCTGTTCCAAAATAATTTAATAGCTGTGCCAAGAATGCACGACTATTTAGTGGGATCCAGCATGGCAAGGCAAATGCAATAAGCAGTTATGCAACAAAGGAGGCAGGCAGGGCTGACAGGCTATGAGGGGCTTCCTTCGGTAACCTATTGCTCAGAATAAAAAGCAGCAGGGATGCCTGGCATTTAAAGAGGGAGAATGGGAGGTGGCCGCTGCTTTAGAACGCTGGGCTCTCTGGCTGCAAAAGGTTCTGGCCAGAAATTTGCGTCCGCTGGCTTGAAGGCCTCTATCTCTCCACCCTGGCTCCATCCAGCTGTCCTGTGGCCAGCTGGAGCCAGCACCTGTCTCCATAGTACCTAACAAGCCATCCCAGTTTGCTCGAGTCCCAAGTTTCTCCAAAGATACCAGTATTTCCGCGTGACATACTTAACAACTGCAACACGTTGGAATATAAAAATGCATACATTGCTAAATATATCATGGCTCAGGGTAGCCTGGGCATGCAAGTCTAGCTAAGCAGCAGGAAGTGTCTCATTTTCTTTCCCTCTTTTAAACTGTGCAAGCAGAGCCTTGTGGGAGCCCACTTTGCATCCCATCTTCGAGTCTATGTACACACCGATATATTTCTTCCCCGCGAAAATCATACACTCATCTCTTTATATCACTCTCCAAAGGCATAAGACAGACTGAGGCAGAATTAGATGGAGAGGCTGGCAGTAAAACTCCTCAGCTGAGACTACTAAGTGGTCTTGGCTATTGCATGGAGGGGTCATTAACAGCCAAGCTGGAAAGACTGCATTCCCTTACAGCTAGTACATAAATACTAATGAAAACAGACCCAATATGTCATTTGTATATACAGAAACAAGGACAGGCTAAGTGAATACCAGATGAAATACCTGACAGGCCAACATCTGCCCTGAACACTGAACTCCAGCTATTTACAAGTTCGCTAATATATTACTTTTAAAAAAATGTATGTGTACTTGTAGTTCTTGGGGGGAGGGAATAAAAGGCCCTGACCAATACCAATCTAGGACACAGATCGATCTCCCGAACTACCACCTGTAGAAGTTATATAACGATAGGAGGTTAAAGACTACTATCTGCAATATTTGGACATTCAAGATATACAGAAGTGTAGGTTTTCATTTATTTACAGACTCACTTTCACCAGGAGGGGCACGCTGACAAGCTCAAAACATATGTCCCTTGATAAGACATAACAAACAGACATTGCTGTGTAACACTCATCAACAACACCCAGACTACTTTGCCATGCTATGGCTTTGGTCCTTTATCATTTAGAATGAGACAGAGATCAATTCTGGGATGCCAAAAGGAAGCCCATGAGGGGCCAACACAGAGGAGGACCCAGGAACCAAAAGCTGCCAGGGTAAATGAATTACCCGGGTACCATAGCTGCTTGCTGGGGATAGGGAAGAAAACTGGTACCTAATTTACACTTGCTCCAAAAAAATGCAACCCATGACCTATTAAATCCATACTTCACTGAATGTTGTGACAGGAGTTTTCCAACTGAAAAATGTGTATTAGAGGAATTTGTATTAGAGGGAATTGTGTATAAAATTGCATACAGAAACGCATTAGAGAAAACTGCTTGCAAAAATGTATATATAAGGGGGGGAGGAATACTAACTAAAATGTTTATAAATTTCAATGAGGACTTTTTAAAAAAGCAAGCAAGCAAGCAAGCAAACAAACAAACAAATAGCAAGCTGAAGTGAAAAGATGATAAATTGATGAAGAGAAAAAATGAGAAGCTGGACATGACAGATTTTTCTAGCCTTAATAGCTATAGTTCCAGACTGTTCTGAAGTCACTACAGAATTTCATATGACTGTCTAAATTCTCTCATTTAAGAATATCCCGAAGTCTCATGGCATTAATAGTTAGGTTAGAATAAACTGATCACCCAGAAAGGTTATATTTTTAGTGTGCACTACATGTATATTAGAGACAGTGTGGTATAGCGAGTAGAGCAAATTACAGTGTCTGCTTAACTGAGAAGTTGCCTTGGGCAAGCCAAAGCGTTACTGGGAGGAAAAAATTAAACAACCTCAGGCATGATGGCATGGAAGAAAGGTGGGATATAAATGCGACAGGATGAATGATTTATTCAAGAGTGAATGAGGAGAGTAACCCAAAAATGCCAAGTGGTGAACAGGTTGAAATCAGCAACTACCTTCAGACCAGCTCCCAATAGTAGATCATATGCCCACATTAGTGAACCCACCATCCAAATAGGAGTTAATTAGCACGCTAATTGGGAGCTTTAGCAAAGCGTGGTCCACCTCCTAACCCTACAGGTTGTCCCTTTGGGAAGTTTGCACAAAGGCTTGCTTGTGTTACAATCCCCCCCCCAAAACAGCTTGAGGGACACAATCTGCTACTTTCACAGGGCAAGGTATGCGCTGTCCAGTTGTTTGCCTGAAGCACACATTCTGGTTTGTCACTGCTATTAACATCACCAAGTAACCAATATTTTACAGCGAGCAGATTGCCATAGCCAACACTTGAGCAATATTGCATCCCAGAGTATGTGTTGGCGGACTGGCTGGTATTCTCTCTACACACCTCTTCAAGGCTGTTTGTACGAAAACAAGCCGCCACATCTGCTGCCTAAGCCAATATTGTCTCCCCTGTTTTGTCAGTGTATGCTGTAGCCTAGTCAGGTTTAAAGTGCAATGGCCATGTGGATTTTGATTACGTTTGAACCCTACATGCCTCTAAAAAGTGCAAAGTTGTACGCATGGGATTATCCCTTTGCATTCACACACTGGGCCTGTTAACTGTGTTACCAGCTTGTGACCTGGAGAAACAGCTTTCTTCTTCTTCTTCTTCTTCTTCTTCTTCTTCTTCTTCTTCTTCTTCTTCTTCTTTACAGTTTGCAACTGCAGTGGGAGACAGTGCAGTGAGAGTGCCTCCTACCTAGTGCTTACTCCCTGGTTCTTCTCCCCACCTTTTTCCTTTGACTTCCCAGCAAGTGAGACACTCAAAAATGCCCTAGAGCAGGTAGCATGGTGAGTGGCGGAACTGGTTCTCCAAGCTGCAACATGGCAGCCATACCTGTGAAGTGGATTAGGCACAGCGAGCAATGGCGACTTGCCCAAGGCCACCTGGTGAGCTTCGTAGAGGAGCAGGTAACTCAGCTTTAGAGCTGGCTCACATATAGTTTCAAAATCCCACACCTGAAACTGAATTTAAGAGCACATGCACAGGTTCCACCTCATACCCAGTTGAATGGACTGAACCAGGGTATCCCAAACTTGGGTCTCCAGATGTTTTTGGACTACAATTCCCATCATCCCTAGCCACTGGTCCTGCTAGCTAGGGATGATGGGAGTTGTAGTCCAACAGCAGCTGGAGACCCAAGTTTGCGAAACCCTGGACTAAATCCTTAGAGTGATCAGGTGAGAATACAAATGCCCCATAGGTTTGCTTATTTACAAGGTGGCACCAAATTCCATTCGCAGGTCATCTTTCTTGATCTAGTCTTTCCACAGCAGTTGCAACATCTTGGCTTATCTTGCCGACACCGGTGGCTGCCATTCGACACAATGGAATGACTGTCTTGGTACAGAACAAAGTCGCAGGATCTCTGTCTCCCGCTTTGATAACAAAACAAAAAATCCTTGGCTCGACCAAGTGTTTATTTGCCCACCCATCCCAATCACCTGCACCCTGAAGTTTAGTACAATACTGCATTGAAGTCAGCAGTAGGTGGGAGAGGCAAACATTTTTATGACATCAGCGCCTTTTGTTTTCTGTATTGTTTGGAGACAATAATGTTCACCAAACATGGCCGTGTTCAGTTATTCCTCGGGAATGGTGAAATCATGAGAAAAAAGCTCTCTCCCTGATCCCACCACCACCGCTACCTCATTTGGTTCCAAGAAGTGTCAAATGGAAGACCAAAAGGAAGAAAAAAGATGGAACTGAACTAGGTCAAATCAAATGAGAGGATAATTGGGGACAAGTGGAAAGGTGAACAATTGTTGCAAAGCTGAGTCAGTCACAAGCCCAGCACAGGGCAGGCAGGCAAGCTCAATATCGAGAGAGGGGGAGAAAGGGAGGGAGGGAATGCATACAGCTACAAAGTTTAAGCATGCTTATAGAGTCATAGAATTGGAAGAGATTCTGAGGGTCCAACCCCTACAATGCAGGAATCTCAACAGAGGGCCATCCAATGGAAGAGAGTCCAACACCTCATATCCACTGATCCATGGCTCTTACTATCAGAAAGTCCTTTCTGATGTTTAGTCGGAATCTCCCTTCTTGTAACTTGAAGTTGTTGGCTTGGGTCTCAGCCTCCGAAGCATTAGAAAACAAGCTTGCTATAAATCCAGGAGACTTGCAACCAACCAAAAAGCAACAACCATGTTTGGAATATAAAACAAAGTTTGATGTTGCTTGAAATATTCAGATGACAAGGGGTGTGGGGGTGTAGGTGGTGACCAAGTGAGAGAAATTAACAGGACTCAACGTTTGGCACCTGACGTCCTAGGTGTGAAAGCATGTTGCTTGGGACCTGAACACTGAGCCCAAATGCTTTATTTATTTTCACTTCACGAACAATTATCTTGTGAACATCTTTAGCTCCTGTCATTGGGTGCTGGTTATGGAACGCTGCAGCCCCTATGCCCAAGGAGTAAGCCCAATTGAACATATGGATTGTTTACTGTCAAGTACAAGAGTGGGCTGACAATCTTTTAATATATATATATTTAGATTCAGTCTAACGTACCCCTTTTGTATACCTAGCTTTCTTCTGGAGTGACAACCACCTCCTAATCTATTAAGTATTCCACCTGCCAGTTTCTGTTCTCAGATACAGAGTTCTACTTGTGCTCATGTGTTAACTGGCAACAAGCAGAAAATGTTTGTGCTTTGATCACACCTTTCACCATACTTCTCATTAAATTATGGTGCAATATAATAGGTCTATTCTTGAGTAAGACCAAAACCTATGTATAATCCCGCCCCTTATGTGCAATAAGTATCAATTGATTATTATATAAAATTACCTTTCTGGACAAATTGCTAATCTTATTATTTATAACTTCCTGATCAAATTATATAAAACATCTCACTATAGTAAACTCCAATGTGGACTATTCTTCAGATTTTTCCTGAATATCACTTTACGGGAGGGATCGGGATCATTTTTTAAAAAATATGTCATTCTTAAATGATTTCGTAAAATATTTAACTTCCTTTAATGAATAACCAAGCTAATAAAGGAAATCAACTAACTATAATTGATTATCACCAGTAAATACTAGAAAGTTTTTGAATCAACATCTCTCTTGTATGAGAAAGTTCTTAATCTTAAAGACAGATTAAGGGAATCCTTTGGGATAGCTCAGTCGGTAGAGCATGAGTCTCTTAATCTAAGGGATGTGGGTTCAAGCCCCACATTGGGCAAAAAGATTCCTGCAAAAGGTCCTCTCCAACTCTACAGCTCTATGATACTCATCTATTACAATGTAAATGCATTGTTCCTTGCACACACACATCATTAAAGAGAGATGAATAGCACAATCCTAACCATGCCTACTCATAAGTAAATTCCACTGAATTCAACTCTCAAGCAAGTGGGACTAGGATTGCAGCCTCAGTTAATGAAACAATACTTTCCTACCCATAAATGGCATATATCTTTGTCTAAATACCTGCTGTAGGGTTATGCTTTGAAAGACTTGTGGCAAATGAGGAGGCCTCCTTCTCAGGAACTACAATTCACTCAAACTGTTGTGAGATCTTTTGCCCACATTACCTCTCACTGAAGAGTGGTGTGTGTGTGTGTGTGTGTGTGTGTGTGTGTGTGTGTGTACATTTCCCCTGTCTCCATCTCAGCCCTGTGCCTGTGTCGGCTTTTTGTTATTGTTATTATTATTATTGTGCTGGATTCCGGAGGTCTCTCCTTCTCCTCTTTTAGTGGCCTCAGCACCAAAGAAAAAGAGAACTCGCCCTGGAGGCAGATGGGTCTAATAAGCATTAAACTTCTCCAAATGAGATTTTTCACGCTCTTTCACAAGGAAACAATCCCCTCAGTTTTGGTATTCATCAAATGCATGTGAGAAGAGGAACAGGGAACAAAAGGATCCTTGACACATACATGCGCGCAAACACACTAAGAAAATAAAAATAAAAAACCATACACCCCCCCACCTCACCGCCCTGGAACACCTTCTGCCCTGGAAACCTGGCTCTTTGTTCCTGGAAGGATGGGGTTTTTTGTAACGGCCTTCCCTTCTGTGGGGGCTGATTTTTCTCTCCCAGCTCCTCCGGAGGGCTTGCTCTCATTGACATGCACACTCTGCTTTTAAGAACCGAACAACTAGCGTGAAAGTCAGCAGAGGAATCTTCCTGCAAGGGAGCCTTTGGAGAATAGAGTGGGGTGTTACCATCTGCAGAAGACAACCGATCACTTCCCACAGCGGGTTTTGCTCTGGATGGAAATGCCACCATTCATCCCACAACAATGCATTCCCCCCCCAAAAAAAAACCACTCAACAACAGCAGGCCTGTTGGGTCAAACTCAAGCCTTCCCCAATCATGGATAATACAAAGGACAGGAGCACGGTGGCCCGGTTTTAAGAACAAAAAATACTTAGTTGGTGAGGAGAATGAACCCTCCCCTTCTCCACAGCTTGCCTTCCCCACAGTCCATTGTCTCTGGTCTCTGCCAGGCTCTTTTCCAGCATCAGAGGCAAGATCAGAAACGGGTGGTGATGAATGGCGTTCTAGTGATGGGACTCTGAAAAAAGAAAGCTGCACTACAGGGGAGATTTTAGATAAACTCTTGTCTGCACATCCTTTCTACTCTTAAAGGCATTCCCACCTGTTATTTTATATGGAAACTGGCAAGCCTAGTTTGATACCAGGTGTGGTGAACCTGAGACCTTCCAGATGTTGTTGGATTCCAGTTTCCACCATGGCCAAAGGCCAGACATGTTGGGGTTATCATATTGCATTTTGATGTTGTGAACCGCCCTGAGAGGGCCACAGAGTTCTCCACCATTTCCAACCAGTAAGTACTTAATGTCTCACTCTGTACCTTTGGGAAACCAATGGAAACACTTCCTGTTTCATTGATTATATATAGTTTTTCTTTCGCTTGGCCTGCATCAGAGATCAGGCTCTAAGCAGCAGAGATGGGGGAAGAACTTCTTCCTTTCTTTTATACCTCTGCAGGTTTGATATTTGCTGACAAAAGAAGCAGAACTTGTCCTGGAAGAGACAGGGACAGCGCAGATGTGCTGTCAAACTTATTTCACAGCTTACAGAGTCATACATGCCAGAGGCATTTCAGAGTTTTATAGCTAATATGCAGCTCGTTGTGCTACTTTTAAATGTGTTTCAATCCACAAATCCTGCTGCCATCCAAAGTTTGAGCCCACCCACCTTACTAAAAAAAAACACAAGGGTTTAACTCTACTGTTCCAGTGGGTGGAATAAATTCAGTTGCCTGTCGGAGGGAGGAGAGGAGTGGGTTCAAAGTTCTGGTCTTTCTACAAATGCATACATAAGTTAAATATATTACCCCAACTGAGCTCACTGCATTTAACTAGCTGTCCCAGTGGTTTCCCGTGATATTAGCTGATGATGCAGCAATATGGCAATCTGTCTTTGCGGTCTCCTCCTCTTCCAAGTATTCTGTTCACCCTGCTTCTCAATGTACATCTGGCCAATTGGCCCGGACTTGGGGGACAGGCTACGTCACAAGCTCCCTGGCTTCCAGTGGCTTAACTGCTGTGATGTCATGAAAGGACCAACCAGGTTGGAGATTGAGGACTGTGAACATTCAATGAATTAACATGAGAATTTTAAAAATCTGGATTTCAATATTCAGAACCAAAGGTCTTATAATACATGCCTTCAGGGATCTGCAGATTCCTTTATAACAAAAACCCATCTCAAACTTATGAGTTTCTCAGAGTAGTTTTCCATGTTCTTTGTGAACCAATGATGTTTGCATTTTGCGTTCTGGCTTTCCAAAATGCACTTTAATAGTTCCTCCAATATTGAGAAGGTAGCATAAGAAGAGGAACAATAATTCCCATAGCTTAAGTAGGTTCACTGCAGGCCTATCAGAACATGATTTGGCAAAAGGTGATTGACCTCTATTTAGAAAAGGGTCAGGGAGTGATTTTTGTTTTTTCAAAAGCCTGCCAGTGATAAATAAAATAGGCTTCCCCAAACAAAGAACACCCAGGAAACTAAAGTGACCCAACAGGATAGGATAGTGTGGATTCCCAGACTATAATATCAGTCTCGCAGGACATTTGTCACAGTTAATGAGAGGGTGTGGATTTCCGAGGGTCAAAAATAATGGGATACTAAAATGGATGAGCTTGTGCAAGGAAACATTTTAATACTCACATAAAACTTACCCTTTCTTCCTAGTTCTTTGTTATTGAACTTGTCCAAACCCTGATTCTCTTTTGCCTAGATTACAGACTTTCCCCCCATTCTGCTGGGGGGGCGGGGCGGAAATCCCACTAAGGATCTCAGCCACTTTTTTCAATCCTGCAGTCGGGATACCAAGTCATGTCTTTGGTAAAGGATGCAAAATCTCACCCAACCCGGCCTCCCTGTACACCTAAACACACCTTTCCCCCCTAAGAGTGACTCTGTACAAGGTGGTAGTGTTGGCAGCAGAAGGGCTGGAGGTGAGCATGCAATAAAAATGCCTTTGGACACCTTTGTAATGAATGATGCTAATCATAGGGAGGGGAGGTGACCTCACAGGAGGGGGCGTGTACCCTGAAACACCTGTTGGGGCAAGAAGCCGATCTGTCACACAGGAAACTCGCCTGGCCTAACAGCACAGGGCGTGGGGTTCCGGAGGAGAGAAGCGAAGGCAGAAGAGAACAAGGGAAGGAATTTTAAAAGGCTTGCCGTGGCAGACGACGAAAAAAAGCACAGAGGATTAAAGTGACTCAGTAACATAGGGCGATATGGGACAGCCTGCAACAAACCCAGAATTAAAGGCTTAGTTTTATTCCTCCTCCCCCTGCTTCTTCCTCCACTGCACTTATACCACCCACCCCCGAGTTTAATCTTTTAGCTTCACACTAGATCTTTAGGCCATAACATTAAGTGCTAGTGCACTAGTCCTCTTCAGCGGCAGGTCTCTGCCCGGCACCCGTGCCCACGCATGCCCGGAATCCCCAAATGGAAGGGAAGGAGCCGCAACATATGGCTGGGGGAGAAGAGGTGGGAGACTTGTGTGTCGGCTGCTACTGTGACCTATATCACAGCCAAGCAAGCTTCCCCTGTGGCTGGGTTAGCCAAGTCCTGCAAGAGCCGCAGAGGCAGGAGCAGTGCCAAAGGGAACCCGGATATTCCAGCAGCACCAGAGGTTGGCAGCAGTCCCTGGGTCAAGTGTGCTTTGTGCCCAGCCTCGCCAGAACCAGTTGGGAAAACAGCGAGTCCTACAAAGCCCAAACTCCCTGCACCCAAAGCGATGATGGGTACTGTCATATTATATTTTATCATCTCAGGTAAGCAGCATCCCTAGCAGTTCTGCGTATTCCAGAGGCTAAAATATAAGGTCACTTCACTTCCTTCCCTTCCAAGTTATGGTCCATGGATATGTTTTACCCCTAAGGCATCTTTGATGGTTGTGGGCATCTTTAATCCCAAAAAGCGAAGAGAAAGGTGGGGGAGAAATACTAGAGGGGAAATGTCCAAATTAATGTATTTTGCCTTACCTTTTTTAAATATTTAAATTTTCTCTCCCCCCCCCCTCAAGTTCTGTTAAAGACCAGACAAGCCACCAGTCAGCAGAAGCCTAGTTCCGGCCATGTCAATGCAAATTACATTATTCATATGAAAATATTGCAGGTGAGATATGCAGGTGAAAGCTAGGGCTGCAACTTTGGCTAGTTGGCCTCTGGTGCCTTTGGCATGTTGATTTCTCAATTTCTGCATCTCAGTGCCCTTAAAAGCCTGCATCTGCTGAACCTCTGCCATTCAAACAGCTGCTACAAAGCATAGGAGATCCAGGAGCAGCGGAGGGGATACAATAAAGGCAGCACCCTAAGTAGGAAACAGTGCTTGAAACAGTAGGAAACAGTGCTTATCTTCCCATATTATGAATAGGAGAGCCCCTCCTAAATTTCTACAGCGCAAAGTAAAAAAAGCAAGGCCTCATGGAGTTCATTGCAGGTGAGGGAATTTACAGAAGTCAGCAAGAATCACAAAGGGTGGGGAACTGCTTGGGAAACTTTATAATGATACTGAATTTTAAAAGCCAAAACTGCAAAGGGGACCTTTGGTCCCATTCCATCCACCTTCCTTTACTGCTGCATGTTCTCCTCCTCTGCTTTTATTTTATGGTTGTGGTGGGAATTTCCTGTTTCCTCTTTTTGCAGAAACTCAAGTGTGTGTGTGTGTGTGTGTGTGTGTGTGTGTGTGTGTGTTCTCCCTTGCGAGGCAGCCAGCGGAGGGGTGTCAGTTTAATCACGGTGGAACCTAGAAAAGCCCTTGGGGGAAACAACCTTTTTTGGGGACACAAAACACAGGTTTTCATTAGCAATCAAATCAATGAGATAGCTCGGCCTTAAACTGGCAGAGTGAACAGAAATCAGGGTCTAGCAAGGAGGGTAGGGGCGAAGGGGAGAAGGAGAGAGAGAGAGAGAGAGAGAGAGAGAGAGAGAGAGAGACTCCTGCTCGCTCAATATCAATACTTCATTTCTGAAAGAAATGCCACTTTCGAAGTGCAACCCTCAACCTAAAAAGAAGCTGCCATCCCCTGGGGCTATACAAGTTCATTATTTTTTGTTTATGTTCATGTGTAATAAAACAGTTGTTGCCATAATGGTCAAAGCAAATGAGACACGTGAAACAGAGAAGGTGACATCTTTGAATGGGCTAACTTCTGTTGGCGGTTGCAGCATCCATGCTGCTGTGTTCCTCAATGGCCCTTTGTTTAATGAAGAGTTCTATTGAACTAGAAAGCTTGCATACTCCTGCACACAGAAACACACACAAAACCAGCCCAACAAAAACTTGGCCTTAACAGTCTTATGCTGCCTGTTTTATGTGTGTGTGCGTTTGTCTTTTAGATTATGCGGTAGAAAATGATACAAGGTAATCTTATAATTGAAGATCAGAGCATAACATACTGTTAACACTAAATAATTAGTGAGGAGGAGCAGATTATAAAGAGGTGTGGTCATATGTAGGGAGGGGGTGGTGGCAAGACTATCTTTTCACACTAACATTTTACAACTTGTTTATGTAAGCACCCCACTCCCTTTGGATTTACATTTCTTGAAAGCAAGATTGGCATCAAATCAAGTGGTGAAAGATATTTCCATACCAGGAGAGCTAACAGGAATAGAGAGCAGGAATGGTTCTGCAACAATTTTTGCAGTTGCCTGGAGCACTACTAATCTAACCCAGCATCCTTTAATACCAAGATGAAACAGTAATTCACTATTTTTTTAAAAAAAATCACCAGGCAGCGCATCATCATCATCATCCCACACTACTCCAAAGTTACAAGGATTGCACCACCAGATCTTAGAGGAAACAGAAGTCTGCAAGCCTGCAATTCTGTGTGGTGCAAAGGAGTCTGCTTGGGAAGATGGGGCAGTGAGTGTCAAGAGGCAGAAAAAGCCTTGCGGAGTGTAACAAACTAGTGTTTGCTGATCCTCACTGAATTAAATCCACAGTGCTAAAGAGATGCTAATGAAGTCTCTTTTGTTTCAAGGAGGTTGAGGGGGGGGGGGAGAGGAATGTGCTGGGTTGCCAGTGATTCCCAAATGCTGTTCTATGGGAGTGAATAAAATAGGCAAACAAAGTGAAAGATAGATAAGAGAAGGCAGACAAGGCATGTGGGGGAGGGGGGGGGAGACAAGAGGGAAAGAGGACTGTGATTTATGTCTCCACTTCAGCAAATGTTTTCACTAACATTAGCATTGCTAAAGCCTAAAGGATGTAAGTGAATAAGAAACAGCAGGAACCTGTGGCTTTATGGCACTAACATCTGCTCTAATGAACTCCTTGCAGACTATGTGCAGCCCTCTCCATCAGTGCCTCCATGCTCAGGGCTTCCTGCCAGTTCTCCAGACAGACTTCCAGCAAATCATGGAACCCAAATAATAGCAGTGTAGAAGGACCCTCCTGCTTAAAGGCATCAGCCCACCCAGTAAGCCAGGGAGACATTAAAATACAGAAGTGCTTGTGCCATATTGTTTCTAAAAACTACATGGGAACGACTGTTGGGTTGAAATAAACAAACTCTCAACTCCCCCCCTCTCATTTTTAAACCATATTTCTAGCCATCCTTGCTGTGGTCAGGCGAATCGGAACTGCAATGTTTGAGCCTGTGTCCTTCAAGTATCTGCTTCTCTCAACACCTCCAGTCTTTATTCTTTACCAACTCAGCCCATGCAATCCATTTATCCTTTTGCAGCAAGCGGCATCGTTCCTTTCCTCCACCACCCACCCACCCACCCCAAAAGGGACCAAGAATCAGCACCTACTCAAATGTCAGGTTCAAAATAAAGCTCTGACACTGAGTAGCAAGTTTATCCATGTCCATTGAATCGAGTGCAAAATCATCATTAGTAGGACCCTACTGATATGGAATCAGATCTCAATAATCTCCTCTGGATATGCTGAGACAAACCACTGCTAAGCTAGCGTCCTTCATAAAGCATTGTTCTAATAAAAAACGAATGTTGGGGTTCGTCCATTAAAGGAGTCACCATCTGCAAGAATGCCTGACCTATTACAGTCTAACAGAATGATTCCTGTGAGCCACTGGCTGCTTGTTCTGTAATACTGAAGAGAGTAGGTCTCCATCCAGTCAACCCTTGACAAACAAATTAATAAGACCATCTCTGAGGATTCATCTGCCGAAGCAATGTCATCTGATGGACCAGGTATACTCAAAATTACTTAAGAGCTGATCTATATATAGATCAGCTGTAAGTAGTCTTGAGTATACCTAGTCCACATACACATAGGGATTAGCATCCTTGTGTTTCATTTCACACACATACATAGCTATATTGTTTGGCACAAATCACTACATATATGGGAGCTACCATAGCACAGTGAATTTCCTGGTACATGACATGCTCCATGGCAACATTATTTGCTAGTAGAGATAGGGAAACTCATTATGAGCAAGCTGCCCTAAATACTGTCAGGAGATACCAATTCCCAGGGTATGTGTTCAAGAGCTAGAGAAGCTCCTCCCCACCCTTGCTTTTCTCTAGTCTTAAAATGATTACATTGATTAGCTTTGCCAACTATGTCATGGACACAATAATGTGTGTCTCTGCAGCCAACAGGGTGAAGTGGCAGGAATGAATTGCTTCATTCCCTTGACCAGGGATGGGGAACTTGTGGTCCTCCAGATGTTGTTGGACTCCAGCTCATATCGTTTACTAGACAGCATTGTGAATGGCCAGGGATGATGGGAGTTGGAAGTCCAACAGACTCTCTGGAGGGCAAACCATATTGGCACAAAGTACAAGAATAAAAACACAAGATAATGCATAAAATGTATAAGTTGATGGAATGAATGCCCTTAATAAAGGCTCATTAAGTCAGAGGTAATTCAAGTTACAATGTTTAAGACAGCATACTGTTTGTCTAAAAGGATACAAGCATGGAAAAATACAATCAAAATGATATCAAAAGTTAGCTTTCCAACAAGAACACCCCACATTTTTAACCTTATGAAAATAAGAGTGAGTTCCATGTCTACAACCGGTTGTATTTTGTCTTGAAAATTAGTATTCCAGGAATTTATAAACAAGGCCCCTTTTCAACAAAACAGTTAATCTGTTTCTTTGGACAGCATTCTGAGAAGTCAATTTTCTTGATAATGCCATTCCCCAATTTCTTTTTATCCAGTCTGAAAGTGTTGGAACTGTGTAGATTTCCAGTATGTCACTACATAGCTTTTATCAGTGGTTAATTCCAGATCCACTGTCTCCATTATATTAAGATCAGCTCTTGGTGCAGATAGATAACCACCCTAAGCTGTGCTTGTAGCAAGACTTACAAAAGGCTGATTTATGATGGATTTTACCCACCCTTTGCAGGTATGGTAATGAATACTCCAGGATTCTTGAGAGTCTGATGTTCAAGTCACACCTCAGCCATATTTTGAGAGTCATCAACCACCATCCTTGGTTCCCAGCTTGTAAAATGGGAGTAATAATGATTTCCTGCATAGGTTTATGGTGAGGGAAAAGCATAATAACGTGCATAAAGAACTCACCAAACTGAAACAAGTACCAGTAATTCCAAATATGGAACTATAGGGCATGAACAAATGAATCATGGAAGTCTCAAGGATGGTAAAAAGAGGCTTTGGCGCCTCAGATACAAAACCCTGCAAGCCAGGGCTGTCTGGGGATGTGTTGGCCATCCATCTTCAAATGCCAGTGAAGGATCCTGGGGCAAACATTTCTGATTCCACGCTGCTTTACCAGTGTCCCAGATATTGCTGTCACAGCTCCCAAGCAACTAGTTGAGTTTCGTGTGAATTCACCAAGTCAGCCCTACTGCCAAAGCCACCTAGTGCAAGGGTGGAGAACTCTTGGCCCTCGAAGATGTTAATGAACTACAGTTCCCATCAGCCCCAGCCAGCATGGTCGAACACCAGGGATGATATGAGTTGTAGTTTAGCAACATCTGGAGGGCCAAAGATTCCTCACATCTGATCCAGCCAGATGCAAGTTTCGCCTTTCAAAATAATCTATAGCTGGTGGCACAAAGACAAGCAGAATCTGTGCATCATTATTAATTAGTAGCAATGTATTATTATTACCGTTGTTGTGGTTAGAGCACGTGCCCAGAAGTGGTAAACAAGGAGAAAGTGGGCACATCTCCAGCAGCAACACATACCAGTGTGCAAGGAGTACTTAAAATTCTGACAATTATGGTATATAAGAAACTGCTTTATACTAAGTCAGACCCATTGCTCCATCTAGCTCAGCAGTCTGCCCTGATGGACAGCAGCTCTCAAAGGTTTCAGGCAGTGGACATTCCCAGCTTCACCTGGAGACACTGGTGATCAGACCTTGGACTTCTCTGAAGGCAAAGCATATGCTTCAGCACAAAGTTGCAGCCTTTGCCTAAGAAGTTCCCTTCTTGGGCTGTTTCTGACCACGCAGGTCATTCTGGTTTCCTTTGCTGACATGACGGCAACGTGAAGGGAGAGGCATCCCTGTTGGATTCACATGGATGGACCTAGGGTGCACTAATAGGAGATTCCCTCAGCAGGTTAGTTAGAAATGAAGCTGGCAGTAGACCGTGGTAGGTTCCTTCCCCAGCCACTTGCCCACATGCTGATCTCTTTGCCCTGGGTTGCAGCACACTGCACCAACTTTCAAAACAAGCTGGTGATGTAGGGTGAAAAACAGCAAGTTCCTAAAAAGAAAGCTGTATCTGAAGTCACAAAAACAAGTTACCTCTTGCTGCCATTTCAGCCCCAGCTCCCCTCTCCACACACCCAATTCCTCCTCAAGCAGGCCTTTTTTTCCATTTTATTTTTAAGCCCACTGCACCAGCCCATATGTTCATCAAACACAAACAAGAGTACTGCTTTGTAATCAGCCATCGCAGGTTCACACTTCCTCTGGCAAGAGCATGTGCACTGCTAGTCACATTCACAGCAGCATCCCATCCCAGATTTTAACAGCTGCTCAGGCAGCTCACATGGCAGTTGCCAAGGTGGGGAGGGTGTGATGGGAGGGGAAGGCAAGAGAAGGCAAAAACATACCCAAGAGAGGCTGTGATCCTTGCACTGGGCTGCTTCGCATGCCACTCTTAATAAGAAACAAACATGTAATCTAATCAAACATGCAATCAAATCAGCAGCATGGCAGAATGGCCAGGGACTCAACTCAAGCACAAATCTTATCCCAGGAGGTGAACCCCAAAGACTTCCCTGCTTCTAAGCAGCATCCTGCCACACTACAGGCAAGATGAAGCTTAGGAGCCACCAAGCTTGGAAATCTGAAGGTTAAACACAGTGTTACATAAACATGTTTCCAAGGGATCAGACGACTTGACTACATCCCTGGAGTTTGTAGGTATGAATCTCAAAGGGGAAGGGTCATATCACACAGGAGCCCAGCTGTTTGTTAATGGAAGTTGAGACCCCTTGTGTCAATATGTTAATGAGACCCTTAGGTGGTAATTATTATTATGCTTTCTTGTTTGGCCTGATTTGTCTTCATGATTTATTTCATCTTTTTGTGGTTTTATAAATTGATATGTTGCCCAAGAGCCAAAGTATCTCACACTAGTTACAAAGTTGCTATGATAAGTTATCAGTCTTCCTAGACTAGCTTTCCTTTCCAACTATCCTCTGCTGATATTGCTCCTAGCTATTCCTTATACAGTACCAGGCATGGAGAATCCATGAACCTCCATCTGACAATAGGTGGGGATGAAGGAATTTAGAGTCCAACATCACCTGTAAGGCCACAGGTGCGTCATTCCTGCTATATAACTTTCAAATCCACATCTCAAATCAAAAGAAGGTTACCATCTTTCCCATCTTCTAACAGCTGTGTAACAGGTAAAAATGCAGTTGGCACAGCTTACTCCATCCTGATATTTCCATGGCAGGGAAAACATACCTGTTGGACTTTTGCTTGTCTCATAATTTCTAGAGGCATATAACCTGTGCCAAGAGAAAGGTGGTCACCCAAATTTCACATCAGAAAAATCCTATGCATTATTATTATTAAGAAAGTGTCATTGGCTTTGGCAACTTTAAGTACCGTACTCCCAAAGAAAGTCATTAACTTTTAAAACAGTCCCCTCCAGTTACTTGTCTCTCCAATTTCTTCCTACACAGAGAGAAGGATACCAATACTTCAATAACAGGCTCCTCACATGGAAAAATTATTTTCTGGTATCATCCTTAATAACAATTTATGGAGTGGATTCAGTTGTCAGCAAGTAAGGTAGCAATTTGGATGGACCGCCATGTTTGCAAGCTTAAAGCTACAGGAAACCAAGGAACTTCTTGCACACACAAAAACAGCATCCGAGGGGCAGACCAAACTAGGATCCCTTCGGTGTTCAGTCATTAAATGCTCAGCTTGTACACTGAAGTAGTACATGATTCCCCGGCATGTGTAAACCAGCCTCAAGACCACGAACCTTATCCTTTTCGTACTCTGCACAGTACCTATCCCTATACTGACAAGCAGACGAAAGTAAAAACAATAGAACCGGCAGCATAGTGCCCCCAATGAGTGCTACAGACGCATACAAAAGTGAACAGTCCAGACCTATTAGCTCTTTTAAGTTCAACCAGCCAAGAAAGCAATTATCTCTTTGGTATCTCTACTGTCCCCTGCTTTCCTTACTAGGAAATGGCAGGAAGGAAGATAATTTTAGGATTAATCATTTCAGTAGCAACGGACTGCAAACTACAGGAGCTGAATTGGTAGCCGTGAACATTAAACATGGGAGGGAAAGATTCAGCAGTTGTCAGTTACTATTTCCACACTCTGGTGCACACCCAGTTTTGGGATAATACCTGTGCTGAAAGCATTTCCTAAGCAAAGCATGATATATAGCTAAAAATAAAATAAAACCATCCTTCCCATTACAACAAGAAGACAGACGATAGGAAGCTAGGAATGTGGAGTGGGGGGGGGGGTGCTACTGATTGAGGCATGTCCTATAAGCTTTTCCTGAACTTTTAATTGCACTGTAAAAAAAAAATGAATGCCTCCCTTCAACATGCTTGCAAGGCATGCTTGCCGCAAGACGCTTTTGGCATTGATCAAACAAACGCCACAGGCATGCCTGGTGACACATCCCCACACCTAGTGCATTACCCAAGCCCCCTCCAGCTTTACAAGGTGGAAAGAAAATGACCAGTTAAGTTAAAGAGGCTTCAAAGTCTTTTCAAAAGGAAAGCTTACAAGCAGACTTGCCTGTCACTGCCTGCCGGGGCACTCCAAGCCCCTAACAGTTTATAGGGATGATCTTTCCCAAACTCTGCAGCCATCAAACTTTATGGTTTCCTGAGATGCGCAGCTAAAGACATCTCTTTATAACTGCACTTAAAAGGGGGGGAATGTCTCACCGGCATCTCCATGTCTCCCCTGCTGGAGCTTGACAATGGATATATGGGACAGTATCCTGGATAAGAAGAAGGGAATTGGTCTGAAGCCATGAAAGAGTGCTTTATCTCCAGTGCTCTGCTTATTAATCCCAGACATGCATAAAGGTAAAGGGACCCCTGACCATTAGGTCCAGTCGTGGCCGACTCTGGGGTTGCGGCACTCATCTTGCTTTATTGGCCAAGGGAGCGAGTGTACAGCTTCCGGGTCATGTGGCCAGCATGACTAAGCCGTTTCTGGTGAACCAGAGCAGCGTACGGAAATGCCGTTTACCTTCCCGCCACCGGAGCAGTACCTATTTATCTACTTGCACTTTGATGTGCTTTCCAACTGCTAGGTTGGCAAGTACTAGGCTCTGTGGGTTAACCCACAGTGCAAGCAGCAAGAGAGAGAGAGAGAGAGAGAGAGAGAGAGAGAGAGAGAGAGAGAGAGCATTCTGCATGTGCTTCAGGAGCTCTGTTAGTAAAGTCACAGGGCTCAGCTGTGACACTGAAACTAGGTTCTCAGGTCATGTCTCGGCTGAAATAATACCTCTCCCCAACAGTGAGAAAGCTGGTGACGTTAGGAAAAAAGGTGTATGTGTCACCCCACCCCAATGCATGAATTTATGTGGGTGAGGCATGCTCTTTGGTTACAGCATGGAGTCACAATTGCACACCAGTTTGGAGTAGTGGAACCTCGAGTCCAGAGGTCAAATGTGGCCCCAAGTCTCTCTCTATAGAACAGGCATCCCCAAACTTGGCCCTCCAGCTGTTTTGGGACTACAACTCCCAACATCCCTAGCTAACAGGACCAGTGGCCAGAGGTGATGGGAGTTGTAGTCCCAAAACAGCTGGAGGGCTAAGTTTGGGGATGCCTGCTATAGAATCTTCCCGAGGTGGGATAGCTCAGTCTGTAGAACGTGACACTCTTAATCTTAGGGCAAAAGATTCCTGCGGTGCAGGGAATTGGGAATAGATGAGTCTCATGGTCCCTTTCTAACTCTTCAACTCTATGATTCTTTTCTCCCCACTCCTAACCCATCACCAGTCCTTCCTTATGCCCTGAGTGCCTTTGCCTGGCTGGAATGTATCCTTGAACCGTGATGATGCCTCCTGCCTGCCTGGACAGAGGACAGACAGTGGTGTATGTGTTTCTGTGGAGAAAATAATGCACCCTACCCTGCTCTGCCCACTTTTGCTCCTGGTCCCACCCTCCACTGTTCATTTATAGACCACCTTTTTCTTCCAAGGAGCTAGAGGCCGTGTACATGGTTGTCCTCCTCCCTATTTCATCCCCACGACAACCCTGTGAGGTAGGTTAGGCTAAGAGGTAGTGACTGGCCCAAGGTCACCCAGTGAGCTTCATGGCTGAGTTGGGATTCAAACCCTGGTCTCACAGGTCGTAGTTCAACACTCTAAGCATTAAGCCACCACTATGCATGCAGCCTTCTGAAGTTTGCCCAGAAGGGAATACAGTATGGCTCTCGGATTGGAAAAGGCTGCCCCACCCCTGGTGTAAAGGGTTTAAGCTTCCATATCACATGCTCACCATTACAGTTTCTCTTGGCTGCACAAGGAAAACTGCTGGAAAAGGCTAAGGAGACCTACAAGCCTGTCCCTACATATTAGTTCACAAACTTGGAGGGAGAGCAGCATGGGGCGGATATAATTCAAGTCAGTGTTTGACGCAATGGCAGGGAACCAAAAGGTCTGCAATTAAAAGGTAATTCTCTGAGTTGAGATGATTATTACCTTCACTCATCCCATCATTCCCACAGTACGGAGCCCCCGTGCCTGAACTTTTAAGCCGCACTTCCAGCTATCATGGTTATTAAATGAAAGAATGGAATCCTCAACAGGGTTATCATTTGCTCAGCTAGCAAAAGAGAACATCAATAAGATTCAAATGCAGCGCAAAGCTGGAAGTAACAGCGGGGCCAGCTAACAGCTTCACTCCTATCCTCAGCTGGCTACCAAACTACACACACACACACACACACACACACCACCCTCCCTCCCCGCTGCTGCCTATCTCTAAACCATCGCATTCAATGCAATACAAATTTGCTATAAATATTATTATTTTTGCAAGATGACAGTTCCTACTTCAAACCAGGGTCTCAACATATTTTCATTGCACTCTCAAACCTTCCTTTATTCCAGCAGATGTTCGGAATGCTTAAGGAATGCAAAACAGTGCCCCTGCTTTGGAAAATTCTGCTCCTTTGGTTGAGTCCTCTTTAATTTTGTAGCAAAGCATATCTATAAATGTACTCTCTGAGAAGCCCTTCAAGCAGCGCTCCTATTTCACATTCCAGAATCCCTTTAAACAATGTCCTCTGTTCACTATAGGCTCTTTCTCCCCTATCATTAACTGCAACTTCAAAATACATCTTTAAAGCACCAGACTCTGAGCAAATTATAATTTGATTCTGGTTAATTACAAGCAAGCTCTTTGGAATGAGAGCATACTGCACCCTAAAAACAATGCACTCAGTGTACTTATTAGTAGCTGCGCAACATACAGAGTTGCTATTAGCAATTATGAGCATTCTGATCCATCATCAGCTTTCACCCAAATCATCGGATACCAGGTTCTAAGGTTTTGGTTTTGCATTGAAAGGGCCACCCAAAATAAATCTTTGGTTTTATTGTTTTAAAAAACTCTTAGTTCAAATAGCACTGTCCTTTACAAATCTACACAGCCCCTGCTGAGTTTTAGGAGGACTTGCGGCAAGCAAGGATTACAGATCTCTGTCAAAACAGCCAGAGATAAACAGGAAAACATAAAGGTGCGTGGATCAGTTCACCCTGTCAGGCCTGGAATGCAGCAGGGGTCTGCTATGACAGACCCTAAAGCAAAAGGATATTAAAAGAGGATGGAGTACATGAAAACAAGTATCAGTCCAACAGAATATATTTAGGCCACAACTCTCCAGCCAAACCAACTGAACAGGAGACTCTTCCCAGGGAAGGCGGTGAGTGTGTTTTTCCAAGCAGAAATCTCTCCCTAATAAACACATGATTACGGCTGCACAGACCACAGAAATACTTAACAATCCTGAAGAAAGACAGAAGCCCACATTACCCTCCTCAAACCAGCTCAGATATCTTAAAACTTCAAGGGTGAGCCCCAAACACACATGCAGACCCCCTTGCAGTTTCCTGTTAGAGCCTATTTTGACAATTAGAAAGATTCTTCTTTGACCTTTCAGCTTTATCCTGGAGAGAGAGAGAAAACCAGCCCGATAATCACTCTACACTTGATTCCCCCTTCCTAAATGCGCTACATAGATGTCCTGTTGAACTCTGTGGAACTTGTCTCCAAATAAGCTGGTCAGGAAGATAACCAACACCTCGCTCTGGCTTCCTCCTGCTGCAACAGATTACTACGACGTAATACGTGGAAACAGACAATCAACAGGACTTACTCCCCAATATAACCTATTTCAGATAGCAGCTTAACAGCACAAACACTATGGTGTTAAATTGGAAGCAAGCCCCACTGAGTTCAAAAAGACTTCCTGCTCAAGCGAAAGGGTGCATTAGGGATGGAGTCTAAAACAGTAAGGCTGTGGAAGAGAGTTCATGCAGGAGTCGCCTCAAATTAGCAACCTGGTTTGAAGTAGGTGATTTACTTTGAATTGCAGTCTCTCAGGCCAGCAACTTACTCAGATGCCACTCAGGGAGGGGCGGTTACATCCCAGTCAGTTAGTTCCTGTCGCAGGAGAGAATCCAGATTGCTTTTGCACAGATTTGATTTTTTTAAAGCATTGCTTTCCAAGGGGTAATTCATGCACAGTGACTATTCAATACAGATAGTCTCTGAAAGAGTCAGGCACATTGCTTCAGGGCTCTGACAATTTACTTTTTTTAAAACGTTCAGATTTCCACCATGGGCACTCATGACAAAGATTCAGAGCAGCATCACCCACTTCTGCTTGAATTAGGAGTGGAGTCAGTCAACCCCCATCACCTGACGAAAAGTACAGTATAAGAGTTATTGCTGTCAATTAACCAGGAACCTGGATTTCAGGGGAATCGTGTGCAGTTACTTGCATATATATATAACAGATAAGTGCATTTACTCAGGTGCAAGTGTAGGTTCCATGGGGTTTACTCCCAGGTAAGTGCACACTGGCTGCCAACCTAACGCCACAAACCTATGCACACATGCATCACGACCCTGCAGAACTCACTCCTCCGAAGTGTGAATCCCAACGCTGCCTTCCTCGGAGTAAGTGAAGCGAGTAGGCTTTATTCCCGAGTTAACCGTACACAGAGGACGAGCATCCTTCACATGCACCTGCCCCGAGAGCGGGGATCCTGCGTCCCCCTTCCGAAGCAAACCCTTTTTTTGCAAGGTGAGCTGGGTTATATATTCACTTTTCCGGGAGGCAAGAAGAAGAAAGAAAAATCTTTCCTAAGGAAGGTTGGAAAACGCTCCTCCGAGCTGCACTCAGTGGAAAAGCTGCGCCCTGAGCACCACGGCAGCTACTTCCGAGCATGGGGGGGGGGGGCTGTGTTTGGGAACTATTCCCGATGCACTTGTGGAAAACTCTCCTCTTTGGGTGCCCCTGACTCAGGCAGCACCACGACGACTTCTTTCCTCTGACCTTCCCCGCCCCTCAGACCGAGGCAACCGCGCCTCTCCGCCACCCTCTCTTCAAAACCGCGACGTCTGAGGAGAACAGCGGGGGGAATCGTCCCGTCGTCCCACCAGCGCGGGGTAAACTCGGCCCGCCGAGGCCCCCGCCCTCCCCCGCTTACTAGCAACGTTGTTTGGGGTGTTCGATTACCAAAAGAGGGGTGGGGGAGAGCGAGAGAGGGCGAGAGCGCAAAGCAATTATTTTCGTTTCTTTACTCCCCCCCCCCCCCCAAGTAATCCAGCTCCCCTTCTCGACGACGCCGGAATAAGCGCGGGCAGAAGAATGCATACGCACAAGCGGCAAAGTGGGAAACGGGCTCGAGGTAGGTGTGGGGGGTGTTTGAAAGTCTGAGGTAACTTTTAGGAAGCGGGTGGGAAACCAGGAGAGGGTACAAGTCTCTCTCCACCTCAGCAAAGTCCTGAAGAGACGAAGCAGCGCTACCCGCCTCCCCCCCCCCCCCACCCTCAGCCCCGCTCGCGTTCCCACGAGCCGCGCCGAGTCTTACCTGCGTGGCAAAGCCTCAGGTTGCAGATGCCCCCCAGCAGCAGGAGCAGGACGATCCCGCCGGGGCCAGAAACTCCCCGGCTCCAGGCAAGAGCCATCGCTGGGCGCGGACGAGGCTGCCGCGTCTGCCGCTCTCCTGCGCCTCCTCCTGCGCCGCCGCCTCCTCGCCCTCTCCAGAGGCGCCCTCCTCTTCTGCTTCTTCCCTCGGCAGCCCTTCCAAAGCTCCAGCCTCCCCGCCCGGCGCCCCAAGACTGCCCTGCTCCCGCCGCCTCTCGCAGCCACGCTGTGGGGACGACGGGGGTCCGCGCAACTCTTCCTCTGCCCACAGCGGGGAAAGGGGAGACCCGCCGCCGCCGCCGCCGCCGCGCGAGGAAGAGGGTCGCCGGTGCCGCCGAGCCGCTCCTGCCGTGCCAGGCTGGGCAGCTCCTCCCCGCTCTCCAAGTTGGTAGGAGCGGCGCTCAGAGGGGCAGCCACGGCTGCTGCTGCTGCTGCGGGGCTCTCATCGCCGGAGGCTCCTGTCGCTGCTGCTGCTGCTGCTGCCGGCGCGGCGCTGCTCCTCGCATCCTCCCCGCGTCCAGCCTCCTCCGACAGTGCCAAGGTGTCCCGCGCGCAGGGGAGCCCAGCCGCGAGAAGGGGACGGGCTGGCGGGAGGAGGAGGAGGAGGGAGAGGAGGAGGGCTCCGCGGGAGGGGGCGGGCGACAGCCGCAGCGACAGCCGGAGCCGGGCGAACGAAGGGGGGCGCCAGGGAGCGAGCGACGGCCCACAGGCCGCGCAGAAAACACGGAGCTGGAGCCTCTCCAGACGAGTTGGCGGAAGCCCGGAAGACGGACGAGCAGCAGCCCGATCTCGTGCACGTGTGTACCCAGAAGTTTCAGGCTGCTTTTCTCTCTTTGTAAACCGCTGGGGGGTTTATAAGGTGCATAAATGTTATGAAATGGACGGATACGCGCTGCCTTGGTTGAAGAGCATTTCCCTCAACGCACGACATTCTTGCAATCCCCACTTTTGCCCACTTTTAAGTTGTTTCTGCAGCAAAAGCTGCGGCGCCGTGGACCATAAACGCGCGCTCTTAACCACCGGTTCAGAGTCACTCGGGACACGGGTAATGTTTGGATTTGGCGCGTCAAAAGTGGTTCTCCGAAGGGTGGCGATTGGCGAGCCTGTCCACTGCGCCTGGGAAGCAATAGGTCCCATTGGTATAAGGAATGGCTCCGTGTGCCAGGCTTCCATCCCCTTCACCTACATGCCCGTGTTCCGTGCGTGATGCTCTGCTTCCTAACTTGATTGAACGTGGCCTCCTCACGGGTAAGAGATCCCATTGAAAGTCAATTTCACTTCCAAGTATAGGTTGAGGATTTTGGTACTGCTAGTTTGGCCACTATCCCGCTGCACCTTCACTTGACTAGCTTTTCCTATTATCAACTCTGGTGCTAAGGTAAAAGAGAACATTCCCAGGTAAATTTAAGATGAGGGCTGTGAAGGTGATAACATGGAGATGGAGTTATGATTTTTACCTTTGCTTTCCTCCTCCCTAACTGAAACCACTGATTAAAAAAAATAATTAAGGAAGCAGTGCTTATAATTCAGAGCTATGCCCGTCCTGTGTAATATGAGGCAATGGTTTCCAAAAATGTGATCCCTGGGCCAAATAGCTCAGTTGGTAGAGCATGGGAGTCTTAATCTAAAGGTCATGGGTTCGAGCCCCATACTGGGCAAAAGATTGCTGCATTGCAGAGGGTTGGACTAGATGACCCTCACGATCCCTTCCAACTCTACAATTCTATGAATTCAATGATATACAAGTGTCTGGTACAGTTTCAAGGGGACCTTGAAACTATGCTGCAAACAAATGTTTCTTTGAATTTTCCACCACATGCTGAAGAGGCAAGCCACTTTCCAATTCCAACTTTATAGAGTGGTTTGTCTCTTCAGCTGTGCAAGTGACTGTGTAGCGATGCAGCCTTAAACTTCATTGATGCAACTCAATAACCCTGTGATGATAAACGCACTGAAAACTCTCCCTGATGTCAGCAATCCTTATTTCTAAGCAAACATAGGATTTCATTGCACATGGGTGCTATTGTCATTTGCCGCACACTTTATGGGCGGGTGGGTCATAGAATCATAGAATTGTAGGGTTGGAAGGGACCACAAGGGTCTTCTAGTCCAACCCTCTGCAATGCCGGGATATTTTGCCTAACTTGGGGGTCAAACCCACAACCCTGAGATTAAGAGTATTGTGCTCTTCTAATTGAGCTATCCCAGCTGCTGTCACTTCTGTTCTATGTACAGCACCTAACACAAGGATGGGGACAGGGCCGTCTTAAGCATATCCGGTACCATGGTGCAAAGCTCCCTCCAGCGCCCCCCCCCCCCCCCGTTTCCCAGAGTTTTTTTTAGGGAGGACGACACTGCCAGTGGGGTTGGAGGAGGCGGGCAGCAGCTGGAGGGCGGTTCCTCCAGCGGGGAAGAGGTGGAGGCTGGACGCAGCACCTCCCGGCACAGCTGGCTGCTTCATGCCACAGTGGCCACGGCAGACGGAGGCTCCAGGCATGGTGCTGCTTCGATGTGGCATGGAGAGGGCAGTGAGCTGGGAGGTGCCGCATCCAGCCTCCCCCTCTTCCCTGGGGCCCTCCAGAACTTGGTGCCCTGGCGCCCCGCTCCACTAGGCTCTATGGGTAAGATGCCCATGGATGGGGAACCTGCCCCCTGGCCATGCTGACTGGAGCAGATAGGAGTTGGACTGCAACAGCAACAGAGGACCACAGCCCTCCATCCCTGATCTAGTATGTAGATGCTAAAACAAACATGAAATACTAGTCATTGTTCTTCGGCTTCACTGTATCAGTCTGCTTGAGGGCTGATCTATACATAACCTGAGCAACTGCTTCCACATGTGGCAATTTTCGACTATCTATTTCTATAACATGTAATAGGAACTACTACCTAAATTTAAAAAACAACAACAAACAAACAAACCGTGCAAGAAGTTTCTGCGTCACTGCTGGGTGTACCGAGAAGAGTATGTCACTGGTGTGGAAACTTCTCTGGGTCATCGGGAGTTGTTGCCATGCGAGGAATGCTGTTGAACCACAGGGAAAATAGCTACTGCACAGATCAGGTACTATGTAGATCCGCCCTGCGATAATGACACAATCCTTAAATCAGTGAGACTTGTTTTTAAATGAAGTTGTACTGTAATCTTAAGCAAGTTAAGAAGGAAGTCACACCAACAGACCTAGCTGTGCTTAGAAGGGCAGCTTTTTTGTGCCTTTTGCTGCTGGAAACTGATAGGGTCAGAACAGAACTCTGTGTAACCTGGGAGCCTGCATGGTTTTCCTAGCGGCAGAAGTGGATGTACCATACTACCTCTTCTGTATGAAAGGACTGGTTTTTATTAAAGAAGGGCAGGCCTACAAAATTAACTGCCTGCAGGGGACTGCTAACAGGGCTGCCTCACACAGGGCACATTTCCTTCAGCAATCTTAACGGCTGCATGCAGAAAAGCACCAGAAAATGTTCTTTGTTTGTCATATGTGGAAAAGGAGACAAGAGGACTATCTCAACCCATTAATGTTCAATATCCCTAAATAAACATTCCCCTCCTTCCCCTTCCTTTCTCAAAGATGAATTATAAGTAAAGGGCTGAAAGTGTACACTTCGCTGGCTGCCCCCCCCCATTCCCTGCTCCTTTTCTGGATGCTGGGCACCCCTCCCCCCCCCCCATCCCAAGCAAGTGTGCGTGTTAAGGGGGGATGCAGAGACCACAGAGGTCTCAAATGTCCAGGAAGCATCGCTGGTCGTTCTGATTTTTGTTTTGTCTGTGACAGATGAAAGCAGGCAAGATTAGCCTTAGAGGGTTGAATAAAGAAATAACCCCCTTCCTACCTCTCCACAGCACTGTTAACCCCCCCCCCAAAAAAAACAGCAGCACCTGATAATCTCAAAGAGATAAGGAGAAAAGATGGACTGTTTGCACTCTGCTGACAGTTTTTAATGCGTCTTTCCTCCTGTCTAGAAAAACGGAATTATTGCATTTTTACAAAATGGGATTTGGACAGTGGAAGAGGCAACTCCACAGCTCTGCGCACACTTTTCCCACCTACTTCTGATGGTGGGTGGGTCAGAAAAGCATACAGCCTGCTCCATAATGTCCATTTGTTTCACCTATATATAACCCACTCTGCCTCCAAGAAGCTAAGGGCCAATCTATGTGGAAGATCCACAAGAATGGTCTGTCTTGAAATGCAGCTATGTGAGGGAGAGAGTGCGAGCAATTTTGGTCACAGTCATGGCAGTGGTGTTTGTGTGTGTGTGATTTTATCCTTCCACTATGGCGCTTTCTCAAACACCTCCTCCCCAGCCCTCAAGCTGCAGTTAGCTTGCTGTTTATTTATTTATTTGTTTGTTTGTTGCTTTCCTAGTCCACCTTTTTCTCCAAGGAGCTCATGGTGGTGGTATACATGGTTCTCCCCATTTAATCTCCCCAAGAACCTTGTGAAGTAAAGTAGGCCGAGTAGCAGTGACTAGGCCAAGGCTTCATGGCCATCTGGAGATTGGAACCCTGGTCTCCCAGGTCTTAGTCTGACACTTTAACCACTACACCACACTGGCTCTGTGGGCTGCAGATTCCGCTCTTTTATTACCTCAGTCACATTGGCAGCCCTCCCAGCTGCATTTCAGTAAGATAGACTGAGAGGTCCAATCATGGATTTACTGCATGAAGTTTACTTTGGCTCACACAAGGCTCCCGTGGTCTCTCACTTGGGCAATGACCATGGCCACCATTTGCTTAAGAACAGCATGCACCAGTGCATTCTGGGTTGGCATTTGGGGCAAGAGTCTGTGGCCCTGTGCAGTAGAATGAACAGGAGGACCCCCAAACACAGCTTACCATTGAAAAGAGTGAAACAATATACATCCCTATCTAAACAAGTGGAGTCCTTCAGATCATCAAGTCCAGAGGCTTAAATTACCTTTATGCACCTTTCATGGAATGGTTGGATGCAGAGGAATGGTGGGGGGAACTAGCTGGGGAACCCCCAAGGGAAGAAGGCTCAGAGCCCAGGGATTGGGGGTGGGACAACAGTGAGAGGCCAGAGGGAGAAGACTGGAAGAAGGAGGTGTTGGAAGCTGAAGAGGTAACAGAGCTTAGTGATCTGGGAGAGTTTGTGGCAGATTGGAATCCAGCTGCCATTACCCCTGGCTATTGACCATGCTGGCTGAGGCTGATGGGAACTTGAGTCCAATAACATCTGGGGGGCACTGTGTTGCCTATCCCTGCTTGACTATAGCTGACAATGAAATGTTTAGCCAGAAATTCACTCCCAAGGAGGGAGGGAGGGAGGGGGGAGAGAAACACACAACTCTATCAGCATAAAGTATGCAAGCTACCAACTCTCTTTTACTGCCCTGTCCTGAGATTTAGTAGTGACCAACTGGACTAGAGGCTTGCACTTCGTTGGGAGGCAAGGGGGTCTTCAGATATGAGTTCCACCATCAAGTTCTCAACTCGCACCACAAGCACATTTCTCTCATGTGATCAATGAGAAGTTATTCAGTGGCTGAGTCCTTGTTGCCCAATGAGTTTTGGACTAGTATTCAGCCATGAACAGCAGCAGCTAGAAGTCTGTCCTCCCCACCAAAAAGAGGGAGTCAATAATGAGCAACTTCACAGGGTTGTTTTCCGTTGACCAATCAGGGGTGGGAATCTCAGCCCAAGGGAAACTTCGAGGGCAAACTTCAGCCACATGACAGTGGTGGGCGGGGTCAGAAGCAAAAGTGGGCGGAGCCCTGGATGAGCCACGTTGGACATTCCAGCCATGCAAAAGGGCAGAGGTTGCTGCCCCCAGCCTCCATCTCCCTACCCTCCTCCAAAGCAAACGAGGCACTATCACAGTTCAAGAATACGCAGTCCAAGAGCAGAGGAAGACGAGCAGGTGCAGTCTGGAAGCACATGGGCTGGGAGAGCCCTGAGGGGCAGACAGAGAGGCCCGGAGGTCTGTATTCGGTCTCCAGGTTTCTCACCCCTGCAATAAGGCAAGCGTAGCACTGCGCAACATTGAAGGTCCATGCAACCATATGAGTGAAGATAACCATATAATAATCATCTGGCAGGTGCAGCAACCACACCTGCCAGACGTCTCTGTTTTAATAGCCCCGCGACGATTAAAGAGGCCCTGGAATGCTTCAGGCCAGGAGAGCAGAGTTATCAGATCTCCACCGCCTAGGCCTCCTCCTCCAGGCACCAAAGATTGCACCGAAGCACCTTTCTTCCTGGGTGGCTGTATGACTTTAGTGGCTGGCAAGGGGATCACAACCATCCAGCTCTTTTGTTATGTGCAATCTGAAGCCTTTCCTTGATATCCCTTCAGGCTTGACTATGGCTGCTTTTGAGCTGCCACCAATGGGGCAAGCGGAAAGGGAAGCAGACAGGCAGTCACTTGGCGATGTTGCTTTTTGACAGTCCCATTCATAGAGTGCTTCCACTGCCCACTCCTCTGTGCAGTCTTTGTGGATGGGGGGGGGGGGAGACACCTTTCATTGTGTTGCTCAGGAAAACAACACCCTGCACCGACCTTGTGAAATTGAATCACCATCACCAGCATTATTTGTATACCTTTATGCACGCAAATGGGACGCGGGTGGCGCTGTGGGTAAAACCACAGAGCCTAGGACTTGCCGATCAGAAGGTGAGCTCCTGTTGCTCAGTCCCAGCTCCTGCCAACCTAGCAGTTTGAAAGCACCTCAAAGTACAAGTAGATAAATATGTACCGCTTCAGCAGGAAGGTAAACGCTGTTTCCGTGCACTGCTCTGGTTCGCCAGTCATGCTGGCCACATGACCCGGAAGCTGTACACCGGCTCCCTCGGCCAATAAAGTGAGATGAGTGCCGCAACCCCAGAGTCGGCCACGACTGGACCTAATGGCCAGGGGCCCTTTACCATGCGCGCAAATGTCATAGCAAGTTACAGTCGGGATGGGGAACCTGTGGCCCTTCAGAGGTTGCTGGACTACAGTGTCCCTGACCATTGGTCATGCTGGCTGGGGCTGATGGGAGTTGGAGTCCAGCAACATTTGAAGGATTCCTCAACCCAGCCTTACAACAAGGTATATTTTCACTTGGAAAACCATGTCAGAAAACATCTGACAAAAGAGTCCCATGGCACCTTAAACACTAACTAATTTTATTATGGTGTAAGCTTTAATGGACTAAACCCCACTTCACAGATACAAGATGGTGTGGCTGCTGTTACATGCTGACAGCTTGTAGGAGCCACAGGTGAGAGCTGAGGGCGGGGACCAAAGGTGGATCAACTACCCCAGAAGGAGCATAATGTGTTCCCCACCAGAGGTACTACCCCTCCCCTAACACCCCTAACATTATAAAGTTCCAGTAAAATCTTTCCACAACTTCAATACCAGTCTAACACCTGGAAAAGATGTAAACTGTCTTCATGCTGGCCCATACAAGGAAAAGAGCAACGTTAGCATCTAAGGCTCAGATTGCTTTTTTCTCAGGTGCTGTTTCTCGAACGTCTGAGCTATACCCTAGGGACGAGAAAAGAAGGCACCTTCCACTGCTCCAAGGCTTTCCACTTGACTCCAGCACTGATCCTTCACATACTGTATATGAAGAATGGCAACAGAGCACATTCTGAAGCTTGAGGGAGACTGGTATGGTTCGGGCTCTGAAGTAACAACTATACGTTATGGTAGGTACATACCTAATCTGACCACCTTTATTCTTTTATGTGTGGGGAAATGCAGCCATGGGCCCCATAGCAGGAATATGCTCCTGATACAGCACTAGTTTCCTGCAGAAAGTCCTCCACCTGTCCCCAGATGTGCTGGTTATTGCAAACAGCACATTGAGGTGCAAGAAGCAGCCAGGCAGGGGGCAATTTGCACCAGGAAACTGGTGTGAGTTTCTCCATTCTAGATCAGGAGCACATTCTGGAGCAGGGGCCCACAGCTTTTTTTTTTCATGAAATGAAAAATGCCATTTTAAAAAAAAATCATTATGAAATCTAAACCTAAATTGCTTCTATAAAAAAGGCACACCCACCATCATCCTGAAATGGAGCATCCTCTTAATCAAATTTATTCAAAATCTCCTTCGTACACCAGATTTGTTTCTTTGCTTAATGTCTGAGATCAAGGCTGTTGTGAGCAACAGACCAGGCTTTAAAATTGAATGTACGTATTATTTTGGCCCTCTTTTTTCAATCATGTCATGGGTTCACCTAAAATACTTTAATAATGCAAATAGAATTCCAAGCAGAAAGACAGCATGAGGCCAGCATTATGAGCCTGGCACCAAAGATGGCCAAGCATTAGCCACCAAAAGCCTGTCTGAATGTAAAGGCAAGGGGGTGGGCTTATTTCTGGTTCTGTCACACAGAGCTAAGAAGCAAATAGAGACGTTCAGGGGCCAGCACTGAAAAGGCCAGTTCAGTTGTAGCCACTACTTAATAGAACACCTTCCTAATCAGAAGCCTCTTATCCTTATATCTTGGTCTTCCTGAAAGTTCATCTGGAGCAGGGTTTCCCAACCTTGGGTTGCTAGCTGTTGTCAGACTACAACTCCCATCATCCCTAGCTAGCAGGATCAGTGGTCAGGGATGATGAGAATTGTAGTCCCAAAACAGCTGTAGACCAAAGTTTGGGAAACCCTGATGACTTAAAAAGCAGGAAATTCACTGCTAGACTACATTCCTGACTGCTGGGCCATGCTGACTGGGGCTGAGGAGAGTTGGAAACCAACAACTTCTGTTTCTTGCCCCTGCTTTACAGGAAAACGTAACTAATCGCTGTGACAATGGCTGACTGGACAAACGTCACTCTGAAATGCTGAAAGCTATCATAATGCTCGAAACAAATGCTGAAGGTTCTACGATTCCAATTTTTAAACAAAACCCTTGGCTACTTTACAGATTGAAAGATACTACTGCCGTGAGCACCCACAGGAGTTTTTCTAGGGGGTGGGGAGAGTAAAACACTGAAAATGGGAAGCAGGCTAATCTCTCAGGGGAAAAAAATGAGAATAGTGCCTGTACATTTTGTCTCATATTTTAGGTTCCACAAACGACAGAAATAAACTCTTTTTAAAAAAAGCTTCCTGCCCTCCCCCCATGGGTGCCCATGATTCTCCCTAAATCTTGTTCAGATTCATTTTTTTTAAAAATCCTATATACTATTAACAATCTCATTCTGCAAGTGTGGATCTTTACGTAGCCCAAACAGCACCACTTATGTATAAGAAGGAGGGATCAGGAGGTGGAATGCCAAGGTCTGCAGAAGTAAAAATAAAATAAAATAAACCAGCTCAGTTGGTTAGAGTGTGGTGCTGACAACAGCAAGGTTGCAGGTTTGATCCCCATATGGGACACCTGCATATTCCTGCATTGCAGGGGATTGGACGATCCTCAGAAAACCTGTGGGGAGGGGAAGACCTCAAAACATGCCAGCGAGGACTGAGCAGGCTCATTGGCCATAGAATGCTGAGTGATGAGGCCAAGGAAGAACACTGGGAGGGATGGAATGGAATGGAGTATTGGAGTGGGGGGAGAGACATGGCAGACTTCCTGGAACTACAGAGCAACATGTTGTTGCAGATTCTGCTTTCTTGTTAAAATCCCTTTTCTGCATTCTTAACAGCAAAACCCTCTTTCTATCCTCTGCCCAGTGTTTCATGCTGCTGCAACGTTATGCAACGTACAGATTTTCCAGCGCTTTAGAAATAAACATCTTCCCTCCTGTTTAAATTCTAGCTCCGTAACATTTTGTTCTGATTGCAAATGGGGTGGAAGTCGTTAGATTAGTTAACTGCCTAGAAACTCCCGGTGTCGATGGCTAGTTTGGCATCGCCGTTTCTCATTCATTGCTGTGTTGCAACGGGGGTGGGTGGGGCGGAATTCCAGCTCCCTTTTAAGCTTCTTGCTTTCCTCCGGGTTCTTTCCTGACACAGTTATTAACGAAACACAGAAAACAATGATGGACCTGAATGATCAATGGAGCGTGCAGGGCCAGCAGGTCCCCCCCCCGTTCCACACACACACACACACACACACACACACACACACACACACACCGTGCTTTCTGTACTGTGCTACTTCAGTTTAGGCTGGCCTCAACTGCAGGAACAACGGAATTTACTGCTCAGTTAAAAATAAAGGGGATGGGATGGGGAATTCGATGGAGGAAATAAATGCCGCTTTAAAGCTCCAGTTTCTCCTACGGCAGTAAAACAAGTGAGCACAAGGGGGCGCTGTGCAACCTTAGCCTCAGCCGGGCTAGGGACACAGCAGCAGCTGCAGCAGCACCCACAACCACCGTCTAATTAAGATCTCTTGTTACAAAACGCACACTTGCTTCCTGGTGACCTCGGAGGAAAGTCAGGGGGTGGCTTGGCCGCGTAACCCTCAGATGCCCAGCAACGAAAGTCTTAATCAGCAGCAAGGCCAAGGCTTGGGATGAGGCTGCGGTCAAGCAGCGGCTCACGCTGTCAAGCTCCTAGGACGTGCGAGGAACACCAGCAGCCCGGAAGCAAAGGGTGTGAATGAGAGCCTGGGACTTGGGCAACGGGGAATCGGCCCATCAGCAGGAGACATGGAAAAGCACTCCTAACGCCCTACAGGTTTGCTTCAAGTTCCTCTTTTAAGAGCCTCGGTTTGGCTAGGACATGCCCTGGGGAGATGGCAGAATGATGGTGCTCCCCCCACTACAGAACATTAATTTATTGCTTCATCCTCATGTATGCCTGGCAAAGTGCTTATGAAAGGGAAACACGACTGGTGGTGTGGTTTTTTTGGTTGTTGTTTTTTAAACACATTAGACCACGTCTATCTCTCTCTCTCCTCCCCCCCCCTTCCTATCATTAGTTGATGTTAGCACCAATGGATTAGGGAACGGGCCATTAATTCTCTCAAGTTTTGAACATCCTGGCAGTTAAGCAAACAGAGGAGCCAAATCAGATGCACGAGGATGTCAGCAAGCCCAGTCTGTTTGCTCAGAAGGAAGCCCTTCCAAGTTCACTGGGACTCAACTCTCCAGTTGGTTTGCTAGGACTGCACTTTGTATTTTCAGGTGCAATCACAGTACACAACTGCAACTCTTCCACAGTTACCCCAAGGCCTTTTCTGAGACAGATCTCTCATGCCAAGAGACTGGGTAGCACAGACTGTAGGGCAGGGCTGCCAAATTACTGCTCCCTTTTTTCCTGCACCGGAGGATAAGTCTCTTCAGACCTGGATGGCTCCTTTTTAGAATGCAATAAATACAGAGAAGATTTCTTTCAAGGTTTCCTTTTAGGCCGCCCGGAATAAATGTCTCTGGTTGCTTCCATTCTCACAACCATGTGCGATGGATAATAAACACAAATCTGTAGCCTGCTTTCAAGCCCACTCTCCAGAAGTTAGTGTCCCTCAACACACTTGAACCATGCACTTGTCCTTTGGTAAAGACGAGAGTTTTGCACTCTCCCGATGAATATATAAATGGGGAGAGGCTTCACAATCCAGTTATGCTCTGTGTCATTTATTCTGAGCATATTAATTGTTCACATTCATAAAAGCCCAACAGAGAATTAGACTCTTTTTAATGGCTCTCTGAAAGACTGGGAAAAAAAGCCAGTTCTTTAATTGCTCTCTAGCAACACCAGCCCTGTTATTAGGCAGAGGAAGGCAGCTGCCTCACGCATCAGGTGTTGAGGGTGGGAAGTGTCAACAGGTGTTGAAGGTCAGAGCTGTGTGTACCATTGGGTCTGCTCTGCATTGCCCAGGTTAGCCCTGCCAGCCTCAGGTGAGCCTTGAGATGCTGCCCTGTCACCAGCTTCTATATGTGAACTGGATGGGGGAATGCAATCTTGTCCTTCATCTTAGGCAGCAAAAGGACTTGGACTGGCTTTGTTCTTTAGCCATCATGAATGGATGGATATTTTTGTTTATTTATTTAGCAACAATATTTACCACACACACACACACACACACACACACACAACTTGTTATAGAATAATATATGCTGTTAGATATATAGATGATAATGATCTATTATTATTCTATTATGAATTATAGGTAATTTCTGCATCACCTTTTACACGTGTGCCAAGGCAACTTGCAAGCATATCAGAAACACAGCTAAAGTAGTTCTAAAAACAGTACAGAAATAACCTTATGTTCATTCTGTGTTGTTTTTTAAAAGCTAAGGCAGAGATATTTTCTTCCAGCTGCTCTTATTTCTGGAAAGTAGAGATAGTGGGAACCTGCTGTTCCATAGAACCCCACTGAAGGAAAGCCCTGTTCTGAGTGACTGGGGAACGGCCTTCTGATATTTTGGGCGCTTGCTGAATAAACCACTTGCAGAATGCAGTGGTTCATGTGGCATGTGAAGGATAAGGTGGTCCCCCAAGCAACCTGACCTTGAGCTGTATAGGGCCTTAAATGTTAGTGAGAAAAACCTTGAACTTGGCCTAGTAGCGGATCGGCAGCCTCAGCGAATGCTGCAAACAAGGTGTTATATGCAACCTAGCAGTTGCGTTTTGCAGCCTCTGAACCACCCTCAAGGGTAACCCTAGATAGAGTGCATTGCGATGATCCAAGTTTGAGATTACCAGTGCATGGACAACTGTGGCGAAGCTAACCCAATCCAGGAACAACCATGTATTAAAAAGGAAGGGAGAAATAGTTTTCCAAGTGCTTCTTCAAGGCTAATTCTCATACATACACACACACACACACACACACACACACACACACGTCCTTTCTTGTCTTTTGTAAGATGGGAATGGCTGTGCTATTGCCCCTCCATCTTTTTGTATGTTTTGGATGCATAGATTGGATCCCCCAATATGTTTATCAGAGGATAAATAAAACAAATTAGCACAGCCGTTCCCTTGTTACTGTATATTATATTATTATACTATACTATACTGTATTGGATTGGATTGGATTTCCATACTGAATATTTGGTCTGTATGTGCAGTGGGGGTTGGTCAGCAGTTACCTGTTTAAAGAAACCTGAGGCACCTTGAAAGGATTCATATTATCATTGGGAATGATGGGAATTGTAGTCTAACAACTTATGAAGGGCCGAAGGCTCCCCAGCCCTGGTATAAAATATTGCAAGTAGCGAAGTAGTTTCGTGCGTATAAAACGCTACAATAATGAATAGCGAAGATGAAGTACAATGCAATTAATAAAATGATACCCAAATTACCCAGTTATAATGTCCTTAGCTATAATAAATTTGTTGTCAATAAAGTGGCCTTTAAGGCTGTAGTTGCCTTGAAATTAGATGGGCTTTGCTAAACTAAATGCAATAAACTGTAATGGCGATTCTCTGATATCATCAACTGTAATGGTTATTCTCCCATATAACATGCAATAAGTAAAAAAGATCCATTCGCTTTGATACAGGCCAGGGTATTTGTCTAGATATATTTTAGCTTTGTTCCTTTCCGTGTTCCTGTTGTGATGACCTCCAGTCTGAACAATTTATGACTGACAATAATACTCAGCTTAAAAATCTGCTGTGAGACTGAAGTCCAACTGTGATGAAATCCACCTCAACAGGAAGTCTCTGCAATTGCCTGTTTCAGCTGATATTATAAGCATTCAAGTGGAGGGGAGGGGAGAGGAATAATGGACACTCCAGACAAAAATATCCATAGTGCAATCACAGATTGTCTTTATATAACATTGGTAAATCTCAATACATTGGCATGTGCAGCAACCCTCAGCCAGTTTCTTAAAAAAACCAAAAACCACCAACCAACAATTTTGTCATGTTTCATTGCTTTTCTTTTAAGTGGAATGGTATGTTCCACTCCTCATTTTTTAAAGTGAATCTGAATAGGAAGGCAGATCAGGAGAAATCTCTACTGTTGGCATGTTTCAGATCTTGAAAAGTTCAGTTTAAAAAAGGAACTAGTTCAAGTTCAACACGTCTCAACAGCAAGTAATTCCAATTCACATTCATCCCTTTACAAAATGAATGAGTTCAATTCATGTTCAGTTCACAGTTCTATTCAGTTCATCCAAACGATCCTTGGCCATCCTCACCCCCAAGTTTTCAGGGATTTTATGTGCTTCAAAATCTTAGTCCAGAGATGAAAGTTGGACCATTGAAATGAGTGCACAGACTCTTAAGAAACATTAATACCTACTCTCTGGAAAACAACAACAATCTATTGTCTAATTCAAGACTGGGTATGCACAGCACCTTGTGGTCCTTCTGTAACATGCTTTGGTTCACCCAAGCTTCTCATTATGAAGCTTTTAAATCAATGGGTTATCTTTTAAAAAATGGCTGTTTCCTCATTTTCTATGATTAACTCAATTTAATGCACCTGCTTGGTCTGCTTTCTGATGCTCTAAGACAGTGTTTCTCAAACTTGGGTCACTAGCAGTTGATGGACCATCATCCCTAGCTAGCAGGACCAGTAGTCAGGGATGATCAGATTTGCAGTCCAGCAACAACTGGAGAACCAAGTCTGAGAAACACTGCATCTAAGAGCATTACAAAAAAAGGAAAATGGCACTATGCCTATTTATCTTTCTGCAAGAGATGCATCTTGCTTTCTGTGCAAGCCATTGCTCTACTAGACATCTCTTAGCCTGCTCACTCTCTGCATGAGTCTTTTTATGTCTCTCCCCACACTTTATGCAATGCTGCATAAACCAACAATGCTCTGAAATCCACAACAAAATTAGACCAGAATAAATCTATATTTAAAAAAAATAATATCATGAGAATAAAAAGCAGCTGCAAGGTTTCAAGGACATCCGTTGTTTGATTCAAAGCTGGGGCAATGAGTTCTTCATCACTGTTGAATGGAATACTTGGCTTCTTTGGAATTAAGGAAAGTATACTTAGCCTGGAGACAGAAGATAGTTTCTGAGAGAACCGCTTCCCATGAAGCAAAAGCAGGATGCGTATGGACACCACTGGCAATGATTCCTCTTTCAACCCAGCTCTGTGAAGGAAGGAGGGGGAAGCAATCGTCTTCAGCTATAGTTGTGTAGAATCACAGTCTGCTTGAGTGAGACATACAAAAACCAGCCCCCAGCAGGAAAGAGCGATCCTTCACATTTCAACTGCTGAATCATATTACCCATATCTTGTGTCGCAAGCAACACCACACTGCACCACGCCAAAGGTGCCTGCAATGCAATGTTTCATGTTGAGGGTTAGAAAGCGTAAACAAGGCAAGGAGGGCTGTGAAACAACCGAATATATGACAACAAGACTCTCGGACTTGCTCCGGCTGCACAGAGCTCCCTCCCAGCTTCTAACCATGAAACCTTTTGCCCTTCAGATCCTTGAAAATAAGAATGGTGACCAAAGAGATTGACTGAAAGATAATCATGAGGAAAACATCTTCCCAACGAAGCTATAACAAGTAGATAAACACAACATTTGGGGGTCAGAGAGCTGCATTCCCATTGGCCATGAAGAATCGCCCATCCTATCTAATCCTCTCTCAATGGTGCAGCAGAAAAAGGGAGGTTTTTTGGGGAAATCTGCATGCATGATAGCACCACAGCACATTTTAATCTGCCCATGACAAGTCTGTTTTCTTGTCAGCTACAGTGTCATGATACCACTCCTGCAGCACTGCTTTGCTGGTAGGCTAGGGTGAGCTTGGTGACTCACAAGGCTATGACTGACAGTTTCATTAAGCAATTCCATTGAATTTAGGGCCATTCACGTAGCCACTTTCGGGTGCAGTGACCCATTTGTCAACTTGCAATGGCAAGTTCAGCCCTCCCTGTGTAACATTCCGAACTGAATGGTGTGGTTGGTCCAGCATGTTCCACCCAAACTGTGCTGAATGACAACCTTGTTGTCTCTGTGTTGGGCATTATTCTCTGCATTCCAGTAAGCACCAAGGTAGCTCCATCAGATCAGCATTGCTCGAGGCTGAAACGTGCTCCTTTTTTAAGCAACAGAGGCTGGTCCGTGGGTGCAAATGGGACAAATGGCCCTCACAGCCTCAACCAGCTCTTGGCTGCCTGTCTTCTTACTTGTGATGAGCAAAGGGATGAGTGTACCTGTCACTGACTCTGACTTCACCTCTTGGTTTCTCTGTCTTCTCCACTTCCAGTCCCTACAGGCACAATGATACCGTACCATACCTCAAATACATTGCTCTGCAATAGCTTTGTGCTACCATTTCTGGAGTATACAGAACCGTGCATGTGATGTCCTAAACATCAATATATTCTTTATGAATTCGCTTAAAGCTTTTAAAAAGCAAAGTAGATGTTGGCTGTCTACCATTTTCAGCAATGATGCTGGATCCCCCTCCCGCCATGTAAGATCTTGCCAAAATTACCCATGTCTCAAAACTACATTCTGCATTTGTCTCCTCCATATCATTGGCTGTGTGAATGGGGCAGAAATGTGGGACGAAGGGGCACAGAGTCAGTTCTACTAGACATTACTGCTGCTGCTACTGGACAGTATTGTAATGCTGTGGAATGGACATGTGGCTGTCATTTTAGGGTTGTTCAGTCGTAATCCCCTAGTTGTCATTATTAGGGCTGGTTCGGTCCTTAGATGTCTTAAAAAAGAATTAGACAACATTATGGAGTATTAATCTATGACATGCAATATATTTCTGACTACCAGAAACTGAGGTCAAGTTATCTATCTTATCTATCTATCTAATTTATATTTCCACCTCATCTTCGGGGAGCTCAAGAAGGTTTGTACATGTTCTCTTCCTCTACATTTTAACTTCACAATAACCCTGTGAAGTAGGTTAGGCTGAGCGATTGTGACTGTGAAACCCAGTGAGTTTCTTAGCCGAGCAGCAATTTGAACCCTGGTCTCTCAGGTCCTAACCCAGCACTCTATAACCACTAGGCCACACTCCTCTGTTTGTGGGCTTCCCAAATGTATAAAGGTGGGGTATAAATAAATATATATAAAATAATAATGTATGTGGCCGGCTGCTGTTAGACTGAAAGAAGTGGACTCAGCAGACTAAGTTGGTTTGATTCGTCATCGACGGTTCTTACGGATCAGATTTTTCCTTTGATTCAACGGGGTCATGGAATGCAATGATACAGTACTAATGGGCATCACCAGGACCAGTGGAGCAGTAGTACAACTGAAAACTGCAGTGCAAGAGAGAGCTGGAGTTGGATTTAATAGTCATATAGTGCACTAGCCTATTATATGCAAGGACAGTTAGAATGAATCCAGCCTCACCTGCCTAAATCTGGGATGGGGAAAGGATCATGGTGTTGTTTCCTGCACATCATAGAGACCCTGCTTCGCAGGGCAAGCACAATGAAGATTGCAGAGCGCTTTGCGAATCAAAATACAGTATAAATTACAAGAATCAGCAGCAGCTTAAATTGCACCAAGTGCCCTGGCTAGACTAGTCTGGCCGGTAGGTTGCAAGAGAGAAGCTGAGCCCTGCTGCTTGAAAATGATGAAGGTTGCACTAGACTAAAGCATTTTAAAAGCCTGATACTGTGTTTTCTGCTTCTTCAAACAACCACTGCTCCCCCCCCCCCCCCCGGCAGCCTCCGGTCTTAATCCAGTTTATCACTTCAAGATGCGGCTGATGGTTCTCAGGGAGATTAGCACACTCTGGATTGTTATTTTCAGCCCTGGTCAACATGGAAGGAGCCTTCGGTAGGGACACACTAGGTTAGCTAGAGGCCCTTGTCCATTCTATTCCGAGACTGCTTTGGTCTTCAAGGCAATCTGCATAAATTACGCATAACTACACTATCGTGTCTGACAGTCACTCCAACCTAATTAGGAATTTGCGAGGTGAAGGAAGAAAAGGAACATGCGCTGAGAGAGTAAAATGGAAAGGCTAAGTAAAGATATTGATACGTTCTATGGCAGCTACATTTGGAATGGATTGGATAAGGAAAATGACTCCCCAAGAGCGTGTAAAAGTGGTACAATGTAGGCATAGGCAAACTGGCTTCAAAACCTCCCTTAGCTTTGAAGCCTAGGACGAGTCACGCTGCCTCTCTCAAGTTTGCTGTGTGAGGCTAGACCATTGCTTTGAGGTCCTTGGGTTGTGTGTGTGTGTGTGTGTGTGTGTGTGTGTAGGGGAAAGGTGTGATACAATTGAAAGAAGCCAATTCCATAACTCTTGTAACCAGAGCAACTTCCTCCACAGCTAACCTAGTGTGTTCCTACCGAAGGCTCCTTCCATGTTGACCAGGGCTGAAAAGAACAATCCAGAGTTACAAAGCAGTCGCTTGGTTCACTGCCCCTTCCCCACCAGATCAGTACTGAGGTATGGCATTGACTTATGGGCAGACCTACCAACCTAAAAAAGCCATCTGCTCACATAAATGAAGACTGGAACACCAGTAGGGCGGTAGCTCAATGGTAGAGCATCTGCTTTGCATGTAGGGGGTCCTTGGTTCAATCTCCAGCATCTCTTGGTAGGACTCAGAATTTCTCTTGCCTGAAATCCTGGAGAGATGCTGCTTAGACAATACTGATCTGGGTGGACCAATGGTCTGAGTCAGTATAAGGCAGCTTCCTGTGTTCCTGTTATACTGCTTAGTAGAGTTAACCTCAGAGATACCAATCCCAGACATGACCGTTCTTCAACCTACCAAGTACTTATTTGAGTCCCATTGAGTCTCATTCAACCAGCTGGTCTGTCAGTCCCACCATCTCTGTTGCTGGGGCCTTCAAACAAGGGTTGAATCACACAGAACTGAGAGCAGTCTTGTGAAGGTTCTGACACCACTCAAGATGTCAGCCTTGGGAAATCTTTAAAATATGAATGGGGTGGATGGAGATCTGTGACTTTCCAGACAGACTTCAGCTCCCAACAGACCCAGCCACAGACTTGTGGTCCAGCCACATCTAGAGGACCATAGTTTCCTCATCTCTGCTTCAAAGCATAGTTTGGGCCAGAGGGTCACCAACAGTGCAATCCTGCGCAGGTTGACTCGGAAGTGGAGTTCACTCCCAAGGAAAAGGGTAACAGATTGTAGCTAAAGCCATCGCTGAGGAACATTCTCACCAGTCATCCCAATTCCACTCCTCCCCCATAACGTCAGCTTGTGATGACTTCATGCAATTGCCCTGCGAAAGATGATCATCCAAACTGTCTCTGTGTCATAGAACCCACATGGACAACCCACATCTTCCTGGGAGGAGGAGAAAGAGGTGGAGTCATATAAGGCCTTGGCACACACCATGATTGCTAGAATAGGTATGCGACCAGCAGGGTGAGTGTCAGAAGAAAGACTTTGCAAATGCAAATGTTTCGGAGTCATAGGAAACCCTAAGCTGACGCTGTACTCTTGCCAGAGGGTGCCACCTACTGGGATGAAAAGGGAGGGCATGCACATCTCCACCATAGATTTCCTGTAGTTCTGCATTCTGCACTTCATGTCTGCAGCATGGGACTGTCGTTCCAAGGAACGTTTTGTATGGTCAATACATTTCTATCCCATTCTTCATCAAGGATTTTCAAGGGGTTCATGACACATTTTAAAATACAAATAATATGCATTAAAAATTGATATCAATAAAACAAGCAGATTCTCTAAAATTAAACAGAATATTGTAATGACCTAGCTACGTTTAACTCAGCATTTCATGGCTGGTTGTCCCCCCCGCCCCATCCCTGTGGTTGTAAAGGGTCACTGTGTTTATTTTGCAAGCATTCTGGCGCTAATTGAATTGTCACTATCTGCATTTTGTTGCATTTCCTTTCCTTTGGACCTCCCCCAAGGTGTGTGCGCGCGTCTATCTATCTATTTATCTACCTATTTATCTACCAAATCCCCTGTAACTGTGGATTACACTTCTGCCAACTGATGGATTGTAGTCCATGAAAGCTTGTCACAATAAAGCCTTTAAGGTGCCACAAGCCTCCTTATTGGTTTTGCTGCAACAGAATAACAGAATGCCCATTGGGAAATGTTCACCCAAGTAATAGTGGCTTGACCTGGTGCCTAAAAACAGGAAAGGAGGGAGTCAGGTGTGTCTCATGGAGAAGCCAGTTCCAAAATTTTGTGCCGCTACCAAGAAAGACTCTTCATATGTACCCACCCAATGCACTTCAGATTGCGGTATGACACTAAGCAAGGTCTTATCTGAGAATCACAACACATGGGTTGCTTATAGGCAAAGGTAGTCCCTTAAACTTTTGTGATAAGGATACATGACCACTTAACAGAAGGCACTGCAGATCAATGCACAGTTACTAGTAATGAAGCCCCAGTGAACACAGTGGACTTTCATCCAAGTAAACACACACAGGTTCAGGCTGCAAGCCTAGCAGTTTTCACTTTATTGCATCCACAAATTTACAAGGAGATGGAGGGGGGAAGAAACTTTTAACATCTGTAAATGATTACCGCCAGACACAAAGCAAGTCATTAGATCTGCAAAGTTCCATCCTATTCTAACTCTAAGGCAAACCCTCTCCAAAGGAACAAAACATCAAGGAAATAATTTTCACTGTGTTTTATCTGTCGTTGGATGACATAAAAGACAGTGGTTTAGCCAGCTGAAAGCAGGAGAGACTGCATTTAACACACTTCTCCTTGGAAAAGGGCATGACAATAAATTCTGGGGCTCATAACTTGACCCAGAGGAAAATTCTCGGAGTCAAACTCTCCCTTAGTTCAACCATCGAGGCTCTCCAAAGTACTCTGGGAACCTTCAAATGCCTTGTGCCTAAAGGCATCTCTTCCAGCCCCCCTCTTTTTTTGTAATGGCACAATATTTGATGAGAATCTAGAGCTTATAAGCTTCAGCACAGCTGAAATTCTATGACCAGATCGAGCAACAGATACTCTGTGCGCATTTGAAAACACTCTCTTGAAATAACCAGACCCACAGTCCCAGTATCTGACATTATGACTTCCTCTTCTCTGCATTACAAAATTTAATTTGACGCAATTACCCAAGTTTTAATTTGGAAGAAAATGTGATGCTTCCGAGATAAAACTCCTTATCTCATTCACCTGTGCAGTCATTGTCTTTCACCATCCCTATCCACTGTTTTTATTCACTCACTTTGGCTTCCTTTTCTCTGCTCGTTCCTTCAAATGAATTCTATCATCTTCAGATAAATGCAAACCTGGGTATTAATATTTTAGGTTCCCCCTGACTGGCAGATCGAGACCCTGGAATGTTAAACCCAAATGACTGGTTTATAAAAGCACAGTAAAGAGTCATGGGAATTAATGGAATTTCTAAGCTTTCTCCTTCCTTGAGACTATCATTAAGTAGACAGCAAGAACACTAGAGTTAAAAAAAAAGTTTGAAAATTGACACCCCACCCCTTTCTGTAATCCCTCCCCTTTCATTCAACCATTCTTCACCTTCTGCAAACATGGCTGTAAATTTATTAAGTCCCTCATTCTTCCTTTCCCCTTCCCACCATCTAATGTCATCTGTGTGCTTGCTTAAAGCACATTCAGTGAACATTGAAAGCACACGGATTCCCCCAAAGAATCATGGGAATTGTAGTTTGTTAAGGATGCTGAGAATTGCAGCTCCATGATAGGGGTAAGAACCATTCTCAGGTTTCTTTGGGGAAATCTATGTGTTTTCAATGTTTCTTAAATGGTCCTGGCATTGGGACACATGATGGATTCTGCAGGTATTTTGCCCACTTCACTACCCAGCAGTCTTCCTCCCTGAGCCGGTCTCAGAGGCAGGGTTGAGAACTTGCATGCACACAACATGCAAACTGAAACACAGTCATCCTTCAAAGTTCGCATTTCTACGAATTTTGCAATACAGTTTTCAGCCGAGTTTTGTGGACAAGAATGCATCTATTATGTGTCTACATACTTGCATCTATCAGTCGGGAAAATATTTTAAAAACTCATTGTGTTGTGCAAAAATGCTTTGCAAAAATGTGTATTTTAGCCACAACTGTGTAGACTAGAAGAAATTCGCACCGAAATGCTGGTGAATTTTCACGAGGACCTTTTAAAAAATAAATTGCAAACCAATGTGGAAATGCTGGTTCAGAACCATGGTTAGTGGCTGAGCAGCTGAAAGAAGAAGGACAAGCCAGGTTTATCATTTCAACTAGGTAGTAAAAATGGAAGCCCTGTGCCCAGACTGACTAGTGAAAAGTTTGGAGCCTTTTTCTGCAGCCACCTGGTTTTAAGTGGGGTTTTAAGCTGTGGAGAGAAAGCTGCTCAAGGCTTTTCTGATCCTCCAAGGAACCCGTGGTCCAGTTTTCAAGAGGCTTTCAGAAGCATCCCTCAGGGTTCAGGGGACAAGTCACAAGCTCTGATGCCTGTGGATTCACATGGGTAAGGCCAGGGCATTGACCAGCTTCTCATTTGTAAGACTTTGCACTGGCAGATTCATAGTCTGGGGCCATGACACCAACATATTGAAACTTGTGCAGAAAAATAAAATATCAAATATTTCCTTTACGCTCTTGTTTTCCTTCTTTTCTCCTTAGGTTGCTATGCTATCCCGGGTGTCAGTTCTGTGGCCCCAAACATTTTGAACAGAATAGACTCCCAGCCCCCACTGTCCTCCCAGGAGCAGCACCAATAATTGCCTCCTGGCTCTCAGCACACCAGATTCTCCCAGTGTGTTTGTCCAGGGGATTTGAGACCCCATTCCTTTGGCCAGTGCGGCATTTCCAGATTTCTATTTACCATGAGATTTGGCTGCCAAATTGCAGGAAGCTGAGCTGCAGAGATCAAGGCGAGGGTAACGTAAGGCAGAGAATGAGCAGCAAATGCGTATGACTGGCTGCTTTTCCTTCTCTCAAAGCTTGTTCATGGTGGGAAACAAAATCAGAAAAGAAAGGGGGAAATTATATATATTTTTAAAGAACCCAGGAAAGGGTAGGAGGGAGTGGTTTGCGGTTCAGTAACTTCAGAGTTCTTTCTGCTTTGCAGAGCTTCACAAGTGACACTAGCGTGTGATTCGATTAGGGAAAGCACTTCACTTTCTACTGATTCCAAAAATCTATTTGGCTTTCATTTGAGATGATGATATAAATCCAGTTCAACAGCCGGCGAGAAGCAGAGGCTCTTCCTCCCTAGATCATTCCTGTAAATCCAAGATCTGTGCACTTTACTTTCCTAAGATAGCTGACCCCGTGGAAGGGTGACCGGTTGACAGGGAAACATACATCAGAGGGCACTGGGATCTCCCAGCATCACAAGAAGAGCCATAACTCAGCATCCATAAGGGCAGGAGAGGCATCCTTCTCTTGTGATACTTGCAGTTCTACGCAGGTACGTGTGTCTGGAATGAGATAAAGTCACGCGAAAAAGAAGAGTTGTAGGCCAGGCCTGAAATATATTGGTACCTGAGATGGAAAATCCAAATGGTGCTCTCTACCAACTTCAGGAATTATACTGCTACACAGTGAATGAGAATATATTTTCTTTGAATGGCTGCCCCTTTTCATAGTGCCTGTTTCACTCTGCCTAATGGTAGTCATGGTAATGGCCTGATTGTCTTCTTGACTCCACCCCTGAGATCATTCAACACAATCCTCAAATTATTATGCTCAGATCTGTTCTCCCCACCCTTTGACATCCCACTCACCCCCCCCCCCAATTTTGGGCTTCTGAAAACAGCAGCTAAGGGGGCTGTCAACCAATAGTATCCCACCCCCTTGTAATTTGACGACCGATTCAGTGGGCTTCTTTGGAAAACAGATGCCTTGAAGAGAGAAGCTGAGGAAGTAGGCCATGAAAGACATAGATGGCCTGGGTTCAGGAAGGCAATGTCTAGGACTCCTTCAGTTGATCCCCTTTGGGGCAAAACCTTCTGAAACCCAGCCAAACGGCATTCTCTTTCACAGAAAATGTCTCTTAAGATGACAAGGATCCAGCCTTGACGTCCAGGGAGATGTGCCATCCTATCAGTAGCTTGATGTGCTGTAGCTGCTGCTGCTGCAGGGTAACACTTCAGGCTGCAGGTACAAGATGGAAGGTTTAAACGCCTCCTTGCAAAGAGCAAATAAACCCCAAATGTCCTACAAAAACAACATGTCAGGGAGAAGGGTTTAATGCTGACTATTCACTTCAGAGCCAGCAGATCTAAGTAGCCATTTCATTACACACACATACACACTCCAAAGAAAAAAGCAGAATTTGGAGAAAATGAAGAATGTGGGGGGAAGCATCCTCTTTTGTATAGGGCCAGGTGAACAGAGGCATAGGACAGTGGGAAACTGTATGCATTGTCGTAAAGGGACAATAGTACAGAGACTATAAAGTGACTTATATAACTGTGTGCAGAGAGCTGAACTCCATGCTTTGGGCAATAAGCAATCAGCACTAGTTACCTGTTCCCTTTTGATTCTGATGTGAAGAAATGGGCTGGAACAAAACCGCATAGAAATAAGATTGTGCTTTGATTGCAGTTGAAGAACCTTGTGGCCCAGATCTGGCAAGGGGAGTCCCCATGCACAGCTGATGAGCATTCGAACATCCTTCTGCACTGAATGCTCATAATGGTCCCCACTGGATTTAATGGATGAGTCTGATGAGGATGAGGTTGGCACCTCCATTTGGAGTCACTGGTGACATGCAATGAAACATGTCTCGAGCTAGATTAAGACCAATATCCTTGCCACTGTTTTGAGAAGAGGTATCTTATACCAGGGATAGGCAAACTTTTTATGTTGTGGGCCACATGCTGGCAGTGATTGGAGACCGAGTCAATGATGGACAGAGCCTTGGTCAAGCACTATTTTGGATTAACTCATCCTGAATAAAAAAACCTACCCTGCTTCATGAGAGGGGAAAGGTATAACGAAAATAAATAGAACAAATGCAAGCTCTTGCTGACTGCAGGATGCAGAGATCCCTACTGAGAAGTGGAAGGCTGGGAAATAATAAAAAAGACTTTAAGAAATGTCATTTAGAAGAGGGGAATATGCCAATTTATAAGGGAACCAAAGAACATAAGAATCAAGTCAGACCAATAGTCCACATGGACTTATTTGGGGCCTGAGTTGCTTAGGCTTTAAACACTATTGTGAATTTGTCTGGAACTGAACTGGCAGCCACTACAACTGTTTTGAAAAGGAGATCTGTGTGATCTGATTGGAACCCCAGCCAGTAAGCTGGCTGCTGTGCTTTGGACCAATAAAAGTTTCCGAGTCATCTTCAAGGGCAGTCCCACGGAGAGCACATTGCAGGAATCAAACCCTTACTCTAACTGAATGACATAGTAGTCTATCAGTTAGCACAATGAGTGCTAAGTAGTGTGAAGGTTGTATCCACACCACATATTTAAGGCACATGGCTTCCCCCAAAGAATCCTGGGAACTGTAGGTTGTTAAGGGTGCTGGGAATTGTATCCCTCTGAGGGCCAGAGTGCAGTTTCCAGGATGCTTTGGGTGGAAAGCCTTGCACGGTGTGGATGTGACCTTAGCACTACTTTGGATCCAAGCCTTTGTGCTTCGTTCCGTGGTTGTGAGCACTGGAGAAAATCTCAAGTTTCTCCACTTCCTGGCTAGTGTTCTGCCCTTCATCTTCCACTAATAAACACAAATAACCAGATCCCTGAACCGGAATTCTGTTGGACGCTGTCTAGACTCAAAGCTGGTTGCCTGGGACAATGGCGTAAACCAAGGCACTGCAATCAAAGGTGATGTTTTAGGCACTATCAACACAGCCCTATAGGTGCCAGCTCTGAACCAAGTTCAGTGGGGCTTACTCACACAGGTAAGTGCACTTATCATTGCAGCCTATATACATCTGCATTTGACCTGGGAATGGAGTCTCATGTCCTGGGGAGGTGGGGAGGAGAAAACAATAACCTGGATCTGCAAGCTGTAAACAGAGGCCACAAATCCCTGTCAGTATGTTACCTAAATTATTTATTGTCCAGAGGGTACAATAACTATCAAAAATTCATCGGCAATAATGTTCTACAACCTCAAACTGACAGTTTTGCTATTTTGAGTGTGTGCAGCCTTCCTGGGGTGTCAGCTCTCAAAAGTTTGCTTCACAAAAAACACGCACAAGGCATAAGCACGACGACATGGAGACTTGAGGCCCTGCTTTCGTGTAAGAAACGTGACACCAAATTATTGCTTGGAAGGGAGCGATTCATTTATTTACAGCCCTCCTGACTTATGGCGTTTCTATGTGACCTCTTTATTTGGCATTCCTCCTCTGCAGGGAGATGAGAGGCTGTCTTTAATTCTGACCTGTTTGCGAGGATGTTAGATGACGTTATGTCAAAGCAGGCATTACCAACACGATTTCCAGAACATTTCTCCCTGTCACTTCCCTTAACACAAAAGTCCCGTCTTTGGGGAGGTGGGTTTGTTGCTCAAGAGCTTCCTAATCAGCTATGATTGTAAACCTGAGTTTGGTAGTAGGAGACTGAATCCTGCCCCCCAAACAGTGGCAGTCTGGAAGTCCCCCGACGGTAAGGTTCTAACAATGACGGCTTATTGTATTTCACCAGGTCTGCCGAAATTTCAGAACTTCAGTAAACACTGCAAAGATGTCCAGCTTTGACCTGGAATGCAGTGTGCACACATGCAGGCAAATGGATGAGGCATACTCCAGTTGAGGGAGCACCCTAATGAGAAAACGCTCCATGCCTCACCTTTGTTCCACGTTGGGTTTTTATCCCTACCCTTCAGTTAAAGGAAGATCACTCTGGGTCTTCTCTCTTCACATATGCAGTATAATGCCTGAACAACAGCCATCTGCAGCTCCTCCAGAGCCATTAAGATTTAACACGTAATCTGACAATCAACGCCATTTTGCAAACACTTCATGGGCTGGCCTCATGAATGGAGGACTGAGTGGCAAAATCGACTGCAGCACTTCAGAGTATGGGTGAGAAGATGCTTAAAAAAATAAACACCTCCCTTCATTAAAAACGACAACAACTCAACAACACAGCAGATAAAGGACTGAACTGGAGCTTTCCCCCATAATGTGGAAGTTTCCAATTTGTAGGCTTTCTTTTAATGCAGAAGGACATTAAAAAGAAGATCCCCTCTACTTATGTTTATTTGTTTAACGAGATTGTCGTGCCGATTAAATCAGCAAAACCTCTCTAAATGGTTTTACATAAAGCGATAAGAAATATTCAATAAGATTACAAATAAAAATCAAACCTGGGAAACAAGTTGATCAAAATGTACGGTAAGCAGTTTTAAAACAAGCATATGTCCTAAAAGTACATGTGGAAAAGTACATGGCTGGGTAGGCTTTGCCAAACAATTCTCTCTCTCTCTCTCTCTCTCTCTCTCTCTCTCTCTCTCTCTCTCTCTCTCTCTCTCTGGCATCAAAAACAATGCAGTTTCTAGGGCCTTGTCTAATATTAGTGGGCAGGGATTTCCAAAGTGTAGGTGATACCAAACTGAAGGTTTGATTCCTTGCAAGCATAAAATGAACATGACATGGCACTTGTAAAAGGAACACCTGTATACTCCACCCAGGCAGAGGGCAGAGGGCCTTTGTGGTAGTGGTGCCCACCCTGTGGAAGGCCCTCCCACCAAATGTTAAGGAGATGAGTAATTATATAACATTTAGGAAACATCTGAAGGCAGACCTGTATAGGGAAACTTTTGAAGGTTTAATGTTTTGCTATGTTTTTATATATGCTGGAAGCTGCCCAGAGTGGCTGGGGCAACCAAGTCAGATGGGTGGGGTACAAAAAATAAATTATTATTGCTATTTCTGCTGCCTCAGTCTGCTTTAGGTATAGACCAATGCCTTCTTCAGATATTCATTGTGGACATGAGAAGGTAAAAATGTGCAGAAGGAAACCCTCAATATTGTGGGGCTCAGCTCTTCTACTTGCAAGTTTTGCATGTTTAGTACATAGGTCTGAAGGGGGCCTTGTAAACAAATGTGCTTATAAGCATCTTTGTGATCATGTGCTAAGGATGCGTGGAACTGTCCATTTCAGTTCTCTCAAGTTCCCATTTCCCAGTGTTAAATCTAGTTCTCTGCATTTTTGCAGTGATTTTTGGGGTGTGTGTGTAGCGCATCTTCATCAAAACTTCCTTGCCTTTTAGTGAGAATTTATCTTAATAAAGACATTTTGTATGGTAATATACGGATTTTTGTAAAGACACTTTCGTTAATGCAATACACTTTTTGATTATTTTCCCCTATATATTTTATGCACAATTTCCTCTCCTAGACACACCTTTGCACACGTTATGTGGCTGGAAATATGCACTGCAAAATTCAGAGAAGTGCAAATTTCATGTATGGTTTCAGGCAGTGTGAGTTTGGCAGGTGCCCCTTTCAGTGTGAGCTGAATCAAATTTCTCCCCCACCAGGAACCTTGCTTTACCAGGATTCTCAACCAAAAGGAGACTTGTAAATCCATTCAGGCTAACCTCAGAAACCCCTACCAGACCTTTGTGCTAAATATACAAAGGTTAGGGACTGAATAGATACACTGGGGTGTGTGCTTGATGCATGTGTCCACATCCTTCTACACATGTTTGCCCCCCCCATGTGCCCATGCCAAATGCCTGAAAAGGGTGCACGCTTTGTGGAGTGGAAGAGAGATGCTACATGCGTGTGTGTGTGTGTGTGTGTGTGAGAGAGAGAGAGAGAGATGAAGATTGGGTGAGAAGAATGGCACATCGGGATTAGGAGAAGCAATGCAGACCAGCCTTTGCCGGCCTGGTGCCCTCTGGAGACTTTGGACTACAACTCTCATCAGCCCATGCCAGCTGTGGGCTGGGGCTGATGGGAGTTGTAGCCCAAAGCATCTAGAGGGCACCAGGTTGGCAAAGGCTGCTGTAGCCAAAGATGGAAAGGCAATAATCCGAGCCATGCACTCTGTGTGACTACAGTAAGGCAAATCTGCCTGTGCCTACAGTTTGTTGCAGGAAATGCCCTTTACGAATTCATTGCATTCTTTCCGAGTGGCTGTTCGCACAACCAGCACTTAAATCATTTTTGCCGTTTTCCACATTGGCACATCCCTTTATTCTAGAGCAGCGAAATAAATCAGCAGTTGATTAATCACCGAGAGCCAATGCTAATTGGGGAGGACAAATTTTAATTGGTGGATCTGTGAGTTAAGGGCACAATTGAATTTTGCTTCTGGGGCTTTATTATCAAGCGGGAATAAAAAAGCCTTTTAGTAAGACACAAAACTGGTAGGTTTTGTTTATTTGTAAGTTAACACACCTCTTTTAGTATCTGTAAAGCTACTTGGCTTAAGGTTTTGGTAATATATGCAGATTTATTTTTTTCAGTTAACCGTTTGATTAATTAGTGAAGGCGGCAGTCCTATACACAAGTAGGAATAAGTCCCATTGAATATAGTGGGACTTATTTCTGAGCAGGCAAGCATAGGATGACACTGTATACATCTCCAGTTAGCCGACAGCCTCACTTTATTCTTAAATCAACACTAACATCCAACTCAGAAATGCTCTACCTTGAATTAAAGACATTTAATGACTGAAAACCTACCACTTCCCATCTAGAAACAGGGATGGAGAGCGTGCAGGCAGGAACAGCATAAACAGGGTTTTTCTACATGGTCAGGGGCACATGCATGGTCTCCAAGAGATTTTGAAGGAAGTGTGCAAATGGTCAATGGCAGTTGGGTACTCAAGAAGAGCCTGCTGGATCAGACCAATGGCCCATCTTGTCTACCAGCCTGTTCTCACAGTGGCCCACCAGATGCCTGCAGGAAACTCATGAGCAGGATCCAAGCACAAGGGCAACCCTGCCTCTCCGTAGTTTCCAGCAGCTGGTATTCAGAAGCATTTACTGCCTCCAACTTTGGAGGCAGAGCTTAGTTATGATGGCAGGTAGCCATTGGTAGCCTTATCCTCCATAACTTTGTCCAATCCTCTTTTAAAGCCGTCCAAGTTGATGGCCATCACTACCTCCTGTGAAAGGAAGTTCCATAGTTTAACTGCACTGCATGAAAAGGTACATTCTTTTATCTGTGTAGTAGATTCTCCTTCTCCTCCTTCTCCTTCTCCTTCTCCTTCTCCTTCTCCTTCTCCTCCTCTCTTCACCCTAAGGTCCCTGGGTTACAAAAGCAATTTAAAATACTATGCACTGCATAACAAGGTACATTCATTTATCTGTGTAGTAGATTCTCCTTCTCCTTCTCCTTCTTCTTCTTCTTCTTCTCCTCCTCCTCCTCCTCCTCCTCCTCCTCCTCCTCCTCCTCCTCCTCCTCTGTTCACCCTAAGGTCCCTGGGTGAGTTACAACAGCAATTCAAAATACAACATGAAAAGCAATGGGAAATCTTACAATTAACAAATACAATCGCAAAAAATAGGATGGTTCCTGAAAATATACATGTCAGGTATGAAAGGCTGGGATAAAGAGATATACAGTTGCCAGTCAATATACATATCCTCCACTCAGGGGCAAGGCAAATTGCCCAGGTAGCGTACAAAATTGACTTGGAAGCTACACATATTAACTAGTCCGTGTACAAAAGGTATCCTGCAATCACTTAGTTGGCTTTCTCTGTCATATTTTGGTGATTAACAATCTTGACTGGGCAACATGTGCAACCCCCTACTGAGGCTATCTGTCTCTGTTCACGTTCTCCATACCTTCATACCTCGTGAATCTTTGTGTGCTGAATCTTTGTTTGGATTCTGTTCTAAACTGACCGAGCTTAGACTTCTGTCTTCCAGATCTTGCCCTGCCTTTGTTCAGCGGATCAAGCACTCTCAGCTCAGGTTTTGATTCAGGCTGTGCGCTTGGGCTCTGCGACAAGGCATCCCTTTGCTCTTTCAGAAATTGCCCTCTCTCTTTCCACAACCCCCCCCCCCCGGCCAAGCAGCTTGAAGAACGCTGAACTGCAGTTCAGGGCATCATCACTCAATCACGGCCGAACAGCTTTTGATCATTTCCAAAACAGACAGGCTAGGGAGCGCATTTGACCACAGGTGTGACATCACTGATAGGCAGCCAGGAGGTTTCGCGGGTGCAAAGCCCATCTGCCAACCGTGATGGCTAGTATGTCAGCACAGGATGTCTGCAGATATGAAATACATCACACAGCTGGGTGTAAATCAGCACTGATTGTGTGCAGCTGAGATAGGTCCTATGCATGGCGCACAGCAGGAGTTCTTCATCAGGAAGAGATATTATGTGGCCCATCTAATGGCAAACTTTACAGGAGTGCAGGATGCATGACAGATGGTTCAGGTGGGAGTTGGCAAGTTCTGGGAAATATATGAAGGAGCAAGGGAGGGCTCAAGCAGTTAGGAAAATGGAAACGACAACGAAGGGCACGTCCAGGTGGTATCGTGTTACGCTGGTGGTTTGTACCTTTAGCACAAAACCACAGAGATGGGAAGCCAGACCAACAACAACAAAAAGAAGGACAAAATTGCAGGATACTCTTGAACTGTGCCACCTCCACTAACCCTATTAGCATCCAGTCTAGTAGGTATCAGATAGTAAGTATCACCATTGCAATCTCCACATCCCTCTTACGGCTTGTGGCAATGGAGATGTGTTGGTCTTCAATTCCCTTAAGCCTGAACAAGCATGGTCAGTGGTCAAGGATGGTGGAAACCCAGTCCACCCATCCCTGATCTAAGTTATTCCTTCTTTACCACCAAATTTTCTACCCCACTTCAATATAGAACCATCAGTTATCACATAAATTATTTTGTTGCACCCTCCCTGCAGAGTACCTACTACCTGCCCTCATATTGCTGTAATTATTGCCCCCATATTGCACATAAGGAGCTGAGAACATAGCAGCTTGCCAAAAGCTACCAAGTGAGTTGATGTCTTAGGCAATATTTGCACCACACTCTTTGCTCACACTCTTAGCTGCTCTGCCACCGAAGCACAGAGCAAGAGAGCAGTCAGGAGATAAATCAGTGGTAGTGGTAGTGGATGGTGCTGTGGTCTAGACCACTGAGCCTCTTGGGCTTGCTGATCGGAAAGTCAGTGGTTCGAATCCCCGCAATGGAGTGAGCTCCTGTTGCTCGGTTCCAGCTCCTGCCAACCTAGCAGTTTGAAAGCATGGCAGTGCAAGTAGATAAATAGGTACCGCTGTGGCGGGAAGGTAAATGGCATTTCCATGTGCTCTGGCTTACATCATGGTGTTCTGTTGCACCAGAAGTGGTTTAGTCATGCTGGCCACATGACCCAGAAATCTGTCTGTGGACAAACGCCAGCTCCCTTGGCCTGAAAGCAAGATGAGCGATGCAACCCCATAGTCACCTTTGACTGGACTTAACTGTCCTGGGGTCCTTTACCTTTACCTTTTTATTCAGAATGTCCAGGACCAGCCAACCACACCCACACAATACATTTAAAATACATGGCATCCCCACAGATTCCTCAGAAGGGTAGTTCACCCCTCACAGAGCTACCATTCCCAGCATCCTTAAACCATAGTTCCCAGGATTCTTTGGGAGAAGTTGTGTGCTTTAAAACTGTGGTGTGGACATGACCACAGAGTAGGATTCAATCTACACCAGTTCTATTCTGTTTTCTTGCTTAAAGACAGACGGGGAGGAGGTTTTCTGAGGAAATGTGAGGACAGCTGCTGCATCAGTTCCCCAGCACCCTTCCAGACTGATTTTCCTAAAGGGAGTTGGGATTAGTGACAGGATGATAATTGGCAACAATTCCAGAATGAGCAGGTATTTCCCTTTGTGCGCAGAGGAGAGAGTGTATGTGGAGTTCATAGATGTTCTTTCCCCCCCTGGACTTTTTCTCTCCTGTCTCTCTAGAGCTCATCCTGTTTTTGAATTGACACAAACCTATTAATTAGATTTGAGGGGCTAAAAAAAGAAAGCATTTAAAGTTACTGGGCTCTAATGCCAAACCGGCATTCTCATGTCATAATAAATCACGGCTACAAAGATGTCACTTGACGGAGCTGTGTGAAATTCCCCGGGCAGATAAAGCCTTTTTCCCTATGAACGTTATTATAAATAAGAATCGCTCCCTCTGTTCCAGAAGGAATCCATTTGAGGGAAGCGCTTTTCAAAAGTTGCATTCAAAATAAAGTTCAAGCAATGCAGATTTCTCAAATAAACAATCAAAACATGCAGAGCAGACAATCCAGAGGGCAACCTTGGGCTATCTCTAAATGTCACTGAAGAGCATTAGGCCTATTGCCTGCACAGATACATCAGCCTGGCCTCTCTGCCACTTCCCCTCTGGTTCCTTGCTTTATTTCGGAAATGAATTACAGAGGTGGGTCAGACCAAAAAGGCCAGTTAGCCCAACACGGGACTATGAGGCAGAACTATTCACCAGTCATTCAACCTGCACAATCTAGATCAGGGATGTCCAACCGGTCAACTGCGACCGACCACTCGATCCCCAGGAGCTAGTGGTCGATCGTGGGCTCTTCTCCCTTCACGGGGGGAAAAGGAACTTCTGGCCCCGCCCCCTCACTTTGTCCTTCATTCGTACATAATCAGAAAAACAGAAGACGGAGTTATCGCTGCGAGGTTTCTTGTTTCCTGAGCGATGGATCGGTGAGCGACTTTTCCCTGGCTCCATATAAAAAGCTCCACAACTCTCACCAGGCCCCCTAAAAAAAGCTTAAAAACTGCAATCTTTGCCCCCCCCCCTTAAAAAAGCTCAACCACTTTGCCCCCCCCCCCAAAGCGTAGATCACTGCCAGTTTTTTATTCTGGGAGTAGATCGCAGTCTCTTGGGAGTTGGACGTCGCTGATCTATATCACAGAATTTCACCAGTCAAAAAAATAAGGCTATCAAATGAGGGGTACCTACTGAACAAAGAAGACTCAAGCAAGATAACTGAACCATGTGTTAAAACAGTGGAGGGTAAACTCTTCCTGGTCTCAACAAGCTACTACAAGCAACTTACGTCTGACACATCATAGTCTTTCCAAGGACTACAATACATGGAGAGAATGATGGTTTGAAAGTACCTCCAAGTCGAGAACTACCTGGCAAATTGAAAGCTAACTCATCAGAGGCATGGCTTCTTTCCCTGGGTGTATAATACTCTTTCATGTTTGTTCTGAGGTGATACCATCCCACACGAAAGAGTTGTGCCATGGATACAGCTTCCCATTGGGACCAGCTCTCAGATCCTGAGTGTGAGCAAATTAGGGCAGTTTCTGGGAAATGGGGGGCTGATCCAAAATAAAAAGTGGAGGAGTGGGACTTTTTAAAAAAAACAACAACTGGAAGTATCGGGAAAATCAAAATCAAGTACCAAGTGAATTGGAATTGAGTGAGCGAATGAAGAATTAAAGAATGAATGCAAATTTAGCTTGTCCATATTCCTCTGGGGTGATCAAAGCCAAACTGGGATGTGAACAAAGGTAGTTCCTTGTCAATTACATTTCTTCCATGATGATCACCATTATCAACCAAAGGATCTGATAAATGTTGCAAGCTTGAAATACGTAAAGCACTGTATTTTTCACCCTATAGGACGCACTTTTTCCCCTCCAAAAATGAAGGGGAAATGTGTGTCCGTCCTTTGGGGCAAATGCAGGCTTTCGCTGAAGCCTGGAGAGTGAGAGGGGTCGGTGCGCACCGACCCCTCTCGCTCACCAGGCTTCAGGAAGCTCTCTGCGAAGTCGCACAGCTCTCCCACGGCTAGCGGAGAGCTTGCCTGCACCCAGAAGCTTGGGGCGCGCTGAGCTCAGCATGCCCCAAGCTTCGGGCTTCGCGCAGCTCTCCCACGGCTAGCGGATAGCAGCCTGTTCTGGGGGCTGGGGTCGGGGGAAGCTCAGGCTTCCCCCGCCCCAGCCCCGCACCTGGGGGGGAAATAATTTTTTTTCTTTATTTCCCCCCCCAAAAAACTAGGTGCGTCCTATGGGCCGGTGTGCCCTATGGGGCGAAAAATACAGTAACTAAGTGATCCAATACCCAATATTATCCAAATTTCATATCTTATCTCTAGGGTCTGATATATTGATATCAAAAGGGATTGGCTCAGGGTAGCTATAGAGCCATAGTTCTCAGTTTTCTTGTACCTCTGTTTACATTCAGTTATGACCAATAGAAAGAAACACAAATACACACACACACACACACACACACACACACACACACAGGCTTTTTTCCTGATTCCTCTCCAAAATCAAGCGTTTGTCATGACAAATATATAGTTCAGGGAAACATGCATTTTAGCAGCTCTGAGACAAAACCATTTGTGTGTGTGTGAACAAAATGTATCAGCAGAGACATCTGCAAATGTTTATTAAATATCACATGAGATTATAATTCAATTCCACCTTCACCAATAGGAATTTGTTTTTTGGTTTGTTTTTTGGTGAAGATAAATATAATGTAGAAACTAAACCACCCCTAAACTCTCTTTCGTACAACACTTACTGCCTGCCTTACAAACAAATTAATAATTATGTGTAAACACACCTTTCAAGGTTATCCAACACCACTTAAAGATTTAACAGAGATGCCACAAAACATGTATGGCCTCCCCTGAAATATTAATACACCACCATCAATGTTTCATCAGTTTGCTATCATATATCACCCTTGACAAACTTCAATCATTTTCAACCAGTTCATGAAAAATAGATATGTTTTCTCGCACACCATACCAAGAATTTCTATACACTGCTACCTTAATTAATATCAATTATCCCACCCAAATAGAACGTTCTTTATGATTCCAAATCCAAAAGCATCCCTATGCTAGAAACATTTATAACAATTGTGGCTGGAATATGAATGTCAATTTGAAACATGTCAAATACTGAAAGATTAAATGGGCTCAGGATATTGAGGAAACAGAAATCCCTGTGGAAAATATATCTGGGTCCCTTACATTCAGCGAGTTAACAACTCCATTTTGTTGTCTGAAGAAAAAGAAAAGTCTGGAAAGGCCTTTGGGCCCAGTTCCGTTTACAAAGACAACAGGGGAGAGAAAAGCTCTTTAATGAAAAAGTAGTTTTGAACTGTAAAGTTTCTGCAGCTCATATGGCTAATTGGGGTTTAAGAGGCTTCCTTCCCTTTTAAAAAGAAGGATCCAAGGTATTTTAAACTCTCTCAGACTGCAGCCTTGGTGCAATTCCATATTATGTACCACTGCCAGACAGAGAGGGAGATGGAGGGAGGGAAAAACAAAGTGCCTTTTTACTTTTAATTGAGTCCTATAAATGTCAATCTTGTTTCTGAACTCTCTGAAATTCCTTCTTTTAGTGTGGAACTCCCTCTGGTTCAGGATGGGAATTGACTTCTTGTCACGAATAAGGTAATTAGTTCCTCCTTATCAGCGAATATGGCATTTTTATCTTATTTTTGGCTTGTTGAGAAACAAATACTTGAGGCCAAATTAAGCAGGATGGCAAAGCGACAGCTGCTACTGGGGAGAAAGGAAAAAACCCACAAAATAGTCAGGCAGCTAGCTCTCCCCACACTGTTCTGGAACGCCCAGTAGAGTTTACCTCCATCATCTCATTGACTGTCTCCATTTGCAAAATGTGTGCAGGTCACAAAATTCTGATCTCCTCCCCCTTCCCAGCCTGGGATTCCCCTCTGATTTGGAGATTCCAACCTGTGTTCTACTGGCAACATAGATAAGGGGCTTGTTCACACTTCCGCTTGCCCCTAGAAAGCATGGTTCGGAGAGGTTTTCTGCTTGATCTGTGCTTTCGAGGCATGCATCTGAGCGGTTTTGACCTTGCCCTGCTCTTTTCCCAGGGAAAACCTGCTCTTTAGTTCTAAATCAGAGAAATCGTCAATCCAGAGAAAACCTGAATTGCCATTCACTCCGATTGAGCACTAAAGAGTGTCTTTCCCAGCGGGAAAACAGTAAGAGATGAGAAAATGTGGATAAGCTCCTGGTCTATTTATGTGGCAGAATGAAGTGGTAGAATCCTGAGATAGCTGAATGGACTGTACCACTGTGGGATGCATGGGGGTATTAAAAAAACCAAATCTAGCTATTTATATTGTAAAGGATCACTGCAATAAAGGGTACTGGCTCCATAACGGGGCACATGATTTGAACAGTTTCGGGGTGCTCCTGGATCCAGCTCTGAAGGTGCAGGTGCCTTTGGGGGCTAGGAATGCCCTTTCACCAACTTCAATTGGTAATGCAGTTATGGCTGTTCCTAGATTAGGATAGCTTGACTGCAGTTATCCATGCCTTGGTAGGATTACTACAATGCAATCTATATGGGGTTACACTTAGAGTTGGTCTGGCGCCAAATGCAGGACCTAGGTTGCTTGGAAGGGTGAGCTACGGCCAGCATATAACACACCGCTTGTCGGATTGGCACTGGCTGACAATCTGCTGCTAGGTCAAGTTCAAGGTGTTGGCACGAATATACAAGGCCATATACAGCTTAGGACCAGGTTACTTGAGAGACCACCTTATCCCTTACACACCCAGGAGATCGCTGTGGTCTCTGGGAGAACTTCTCCTGCAAGTTCCAAAGATCTCAAAAGCTTGCTGCACTGTAACTCAGAGAGCAGGGCTTTTGATATGGCTACCCCCATTCTGTAGAATAGCATCTGTGTGGAGATACGACTGGTGCACACTCTCTGCACTTTCCAGAAACAACCAAATATATTTTTGTTCTGACGGGCTTTCCCCAGCTTGATGAATGGGCCTTTGGCATGAGTGTCTATCTTGTAGGGTTTCCATTTTGTTTTAAAATGTATTTGTCGTTGGTTTGTATCCCATACACCTGGCCTACCTGGTGGCAAGTCAGTATGTCGACTCCCTAGTCCAGGGTTAATCTATGTTGTCCAAAGCACAGTCCCACAGAGATCCCGGCACACCCAAGCTGAGGTTCATCAATGTGGGCAGTTGAGCAGACACAGCACCTCAGCTCTGCTTCCCTTTTGTTCTTTGCCTGCTGATTGCAGCATCTGGGCTTGAAGAGGCAGGTGACCCTCACCTGTTCTGGCCAGGTGGGGCTCACTAGCTCTGGGAGGAAGTGTGTGATTCCTCAGCTGAAGAAGGCTCAGAACAGTACATTATACTGTATCTATACACCATAATATCTTCTCATAAGGTTGCAATTAATCCCCCCCCCCCTGCTTAATATTCCAAAGTTCTGTAAACATTGCTCAATCTTGTTCAGATTTATTTTTCTCCATGTTAGAACCAAAGGATCCAGGTGATCTTACTCAAAGTTGCTAGTACCCATAATTTAACATACCATTCCCTTCAATGGTGAAGTCCCTATCTGTATACAACAACTGGACTAAACAATTAGAATTAAAACCATATAAAATCTGTTTTAAATGCTTCCCCAATGGTATTTCTAGATATTTATTGGAATGGATATCTCAATAATTTCCTCTCATTCTGGAACATAATTCTTTGGGTGATTGCCACCCAAAGTAGCAATTTCTTATATTTTGAATATATATTTTTGTGTGGCAAAGCCACTTATCCCCTTAATCCTTCTCTATGGCTCCTGAGCCAGTAGTTTAAGAAATCTCTAATTTGAAAATATTGATCTAAATTGAGCTGTATATTCCTCAAACCTCCCCTCATTTGATCAAGGGTCTTTACTTGATTGTTAGTAATCCAATCAGTGAATTTCTCGATTCCTGCTTCCTGCCAGTTAGAAAATTGACTTATAGTGCCAATTAAAAAAAAAAGTAAACTGTGGATGAAACAAGACTGGGGCAATGAAATCAGTTGGTCCACACAAATTTGTCCCATATTTTCTAGAAAATATACAGCTAGACCCTTTATCTAATATTCTGTTTCCATCCATAGCAATGCATTTGGTGGAATCTTCACAAAGCATTGTTCCAGTTCTCTTATATAATCTTGACTCAACTCATGATACCAGTTGGCAACGAGGAAGAAATTAATTTAGTTTGCATAGGAAGCTACCAAAGTCACACTTCCCCAACTAATACATAACGTACCTTCAAAATTCATAACGTTATGGTGTCGTTCTCTAACCAAGGAATGCACAAGGAAATGTGCATATTGGTGTAACCTGCACAGAAAAGAGCATATATTAGCAAAAAATTGTAAAATAAAATGCCTTCTTTTAGTGGAAGGTTGTTTGCAAATATGTGTAAACTAGTGGAAACTGTATAGAGAAGTGTATGTGTTCCTGAAAATGTATATCACTTTCCATGAGTTCTTTTTAAAAAGTTTGCAGAAGTATGTGGAAATGTAGCAAACTGAATTGAAGATTGGGAGAATGAAAAACTGAGACAAACCAGAATTGGCAGATTTTCCATTGCTATTCGTGACAGTTTTACCTGTCTCAGGAGGAACAGCCAATGCTGCTGACCCTTTAGGCCTTCCTTAATCCAAAATAAGTGCTGGTTTTGACCTTTAAAGCCTTAAATGGCTCAGGACCACAATACCTCAAGGACTGCCTCTCCCCATATGGGCTGACCTGGACTCTGCAATCACCACCTGAGGCCCTTCTTCATGTTCCTCCTTCATGAGAGGTTTGGAGGGTGGCAACATTTTCTGTGGTGGCGCCCTGGTTGTGGAATGCTTTCCCCAGGGAGACTCACCTGGTGCCTTCATTACATCTCTTTAGTTGCCAGGGGAAAACATTAAAGTTTACAAGGCTTTAACTTTGACTTTAGCTGGTTCACATTCTATATCTTTCTAAATGTTTTTTTTTTTGGGGGGGGGGAGTTGTCGGTTTCATTCATGTTTTTGTTTGGTCAGTGCTTTTGTTGTGTTCACGTTTTTTGTTCATGTTTCTGTTCTCATTTTGTATTTTTGTCTTGTGAACCGCCCTGTTATCTCTGGAGGAAAGGCAGTATACACATTTGAAAAACAAAACAAAACCAAATTTTTGTTCCTTAGCATGCTCCTTGACTTCCAGGAAAATAATAAGACCCTCTCAACCATGGTCATAGTGAAAATGGCTGTTGCAGCTAATCCACTACACCAGCAAGCGTTGTCAGTGCAACGGTGCAAATTACATTTGGGTCCGTTGTCTTCCACCATCCCTGCCTGGGGCCTCTGCAGAAGCTAGCCAATTCTTCTCAGCCCTGATATGTTATATCCATGCTATTATATTCCAACAGACCTCCTAGGAGGAAAGCAATATAACTGAGCTTATTTAGTTGTGGGTTTTTTTACACTGGGAGCCTCACTAGCCTCCACAAGGAATTAAGTTGAGAAACTAAACTCATTTTCATTTGTAACCAGACAAAATTGGAAGCCCATTCTCCAGGGTGATGAAATAAGTACATTAACCCTCCCCGCCATTCACCCCCAAGTCGTATCATTTAATGTGAAATCTACGTTGGGCCTCTGTCCGCGGACTTTCTCCATCCTGCTCCCTCTGGTCCTTTAGCTAGTGTTGTTGATCACATACTCTGCGCAATGCATATACGCCACTGAATTGCATCCAGCCTCTTACACAGAAAAGGAAGCTGGTGCCCAGAGTAATGAAGTTATTGCCTTTTGTGTGGTTAATTTGCCTTCCGTTGTAATGAATGCTGAATAGGGTAGCTCATCAGTAATTAAGCTTTCTATTATTTTGTTTGTAAAAGTGTTTGGAGAAGAAATCGAGCAATTTAAATTAATATTGAGGTTTTTTTTAAAAAGAAAACCCTGGGATAAGGGAGAGAGAGAGAAAAAACACATTTATGGTTGCTGCATTCTTTGGTAAACAGTGAGCAAGAAAATATTTCCTTATTCTTCAGCTAGGAGAAGAAATAAATTTGTTCCGTTTGCAGTCTGATGTACACCAACACAGGTGACCGTCAAGAATAAACAGTAACACAGAGTCAGGCACAGAGTTATGGATTTAAAATTGGCCATAACTTTATTGAATAAGGCTAAGCTATAACTCAGGGCTTGCCAGCCAAGTGCCCACAGGTTCCAGTGTACCCATGGGTTCTCCTGGGCCATGCTTCCATGCTCTGAGCTTTGTGCTATGCCACAATTCCCTTCCAGATCAACCTCTGGGAGGAGGTTGTCCTTAAATGCCATCTAAACCCTTTGAATTGTGTCCAGAAACAGACAAGCAGACAGTGTAGCTGTTTAAAGAACTGGCGAGGTGTGTTCCTTTCAGCTGTGTCCACCTAGCAACTTAAACTGAAGTTTCTGATAAACCTGCAAAGGGAGCTCCACATACAACATGTTGAAGTAGTCAAGTCTAGAGGTAACCAGACACCGCAGAGCAGCCTTTGCCTATGAAATGATGCCACTTGGGTCTCTAGTGACATAGCTGAATTAACCAGAACCTTCAGACTGCAAAAGGACGCAGGTGGCACTGTGGGTAAAAGCCTCAGCGCCTAGGACTTGCCGATCAAAAGGTCGGCGGTTCGAATCCCCGCGGCGGGGTGCGCTCCCGTTGCTCGGTCCCAGCACCTGCCAACCTAGCAGTTCGAAAGCACCCCCGGGTGCAAGTAGATAAATAGGGACCGCTTACTAGTGGGAAGGTAAACGACATTCCGTGTGCTGCGCTGGCTCGCCAGATGCAGCTTGTCACGCTGGCCACGTGACCCGGAAGTGTCTGCGGACAGCGCTGGCCCCCGGCCTATAGAGTGAGATGGGCGCACAACCCTAGAGTCTGGCAAGACTGGCCCGTACAGGCAGGGGTACCTTTACCCTTTACTCAGACTGCAAACGTATTTCAGGAGGTGCACACTTATATCCATAGCAGGTTGAATGTCACTTCTTCAGTGAGACCAACCACACTCCAACAGGAGATCTGTGATGCTTGCATTGAGCTGACATTTGTTGGCGCTCCTCCATTACTGATCCCAGACACTGAATAATCAGACATGATATATAGGCCCTATTGGCAAGTCAGTCATTAGCTTTGCCTCATTTATGAACTTGACTCTACTCCTCCTGAACCACTGGTGAGTTTGTGGTGCTCACAAGAGAACATAGTTTTCTCCTTGGTACCAGCTTCAATAGAGTTTTGAATAGGAGTGCTATCAAAACATGAGTGTGACCCAAGCACACTCTGCAGCTCATACCAGTCTGACTGAAGCCTGAGTCATGTAGCAAGGATCTGGTATGGAAGCAGTGCTGGTAGAAAACATGGAGTAGCAAGTTTCAGAGATGGAGATGAGGTATGCAGAGTCTTGGAATAAGAGGGGGACATGGCAGAGGTGCATAAGATTTATGCATGGTGTAGATATGGAAAAGATCTCCCTTCCTCACACCTCTAGAACTCAAGGCAATCCAAAGAAGCTAAATGTCGGACGATTCAGAAAAACCAAAGGAAGTTCTTCTTCCCACAGTGTGTAGTTCAGCTATGGAATTCACTCCAACCCAAAGTAGAGATGGCAGCCAACTTAGATGGCTTTGAAGGAGTATTAGACAGATTCATGAGTTGAAGATAGTCAATGACTATTAGCCATGATGCCAAAAGCTGGGAATCAGAATGGGGAGAGCTCTGTTGTGCTCAGGTCCTGACTTAAGGCTTCCTGTAAGTTGGCCACTGGGAGAACAGGATACTGGAGTAGATGGGCCTTTTATGTAGCCTGCTGCTTGCCCTTCAATGGCTTGATCCCCTGGTTCTTGTTTGAGTTCTTTACCACAGTGTGGAAAGTGCAAAACTCTTTCTTTCCCCTCTAGCTGGCTGGTAAAAAAGGGGGGGAAATCCACATGGCCTTTGTTCTCTTCCATCAGAAAACAAAAATAAAGCATCCACTATTGATCTGAGTACTACTCAGGGAAATGGAAAAAGTATTCCATTCCCTTTTTGTGTTTATTATTTTGCTAAAGGGGGACATGAGTATGCTCCTTTCCTTGATTAACTGTCAACGTATCTGCAGCAAACAGCCATCAATATTCCTCTTACCAGGAGATCTGAATTCTGCAAAGCAGTGTTATCACCATCAAGTAAGCCCAAATTTCCAGATTAAATTATTGCATGGTTTTCCACAAATAGTTATATATTATAATATCCCGAATGAGGCCTGACTCCCTTTCTCTGTCTACCATCTGAGGCCCAAGTAAGTTCATTACCTAAGAGCATTTCAAGTTCACAAGCAAAACTTGCCCACTTCTTAGAAATTTTAATGCTTCTCTCCATTTCTCTTGATTCAGGGCTCTCTTGGTTTATTGAATTTTCAGCATTTATGAACTGACCAGTAACAAAAATTCTCTAGGAGAATATTTATTTTTCTTTTTTTTAAAAAAATATCAATAAAATACAAAAATACAACATGAGGGCAAAATCTAAAGCAGAATAAAACCAGCTGCTGATTAAAACAAGAATAGAAGAATGAGTACAACAGGTCTAAAAAGTGTTTAAAAGCTATTTAAGAATGAAAAGCCTAGGGATTTTTTTAAAAAAGGTCTAGCTTTTATTTTTAAGAGTTTGCAAGAAACACTGGCTCTACTTTTCATTCTAACTCCTCAGGTACTGCAAGGGTTAAGACAAGCCTATCCTGTTTCCTTGTTACTTTGTCACAGATCTAATGGCCATCGATAATAGTTGAATAAGAATTGATGGAGAGATAGATTTAATTAACCCTGGTGTCAGCAGCCGGCATTGCCGCCTGTTTGTCTGTTAATGGAGAGATGCGGAAAAAAGTCCTCCTGAGCTTTGCAAACGGCTCAGCCGGAGGCGAATCAAAAACAGTTCTCTTCATCAGCATCGCCTCCCTGGTACACCCGGGTACCACTGTGTACAAACCGCCAACCTCCCCCCCCCCCCAAGGTACAAAGCAATCACCTAACTGCTTGCAATCACATGCCGCTCTTTGCGCCGTCTACAAACTAGCTGGGGGGAAAGAAAAAGGAAAAGAAAACAGACCGCGGCGGCACCTTGGAGGCTGAGTGTTAGCAAAATGACAGGGAAAATGAAGGCAGCTGCCAGATGCAGAGAAGAAGCCTGGGGAAGGTGGCAGAATGGGTCAACGTGAAGAAACTGGATGTGGAGGGGGGGGAATTTCTTTATTTTTATTTTTATTTTAGTTTTTTGCTCATAATATCTATGCCAGTCATGGAGACTAAAGGCCTGCATATATATATATACACACACACACACACACACACACACACACACACACACACCATGGAAGTGATATTTGTGTAGAGAAATTGACTCACGCAGAGCAACCCAGAGTATTCCGAAGAACCCGTCCATTTGGGACTCACTGTGACTTCATTCTGAACACATGGAGGCAGGCAGGGCGGCTTAACAATCTGCTTTATTGCATTTGGATAACGAGTTCGGTTTTATTTTTCATCTTACTGGCTTGTGCCTGTTTCCCATCCCTTTTGAGAACTCGGAAGTAAGGCAAAACGATTCAGCAGGAAGGGGCAGAGCTCAGCGGAAGAGTCCCTGCATTCCCCTCTCTTGCCAGCCCTTCTTAGGCTTAGCAAGCCAAAGTCAATATAGAACACAACCAAAATGACATCTTGGCCCTTTGTGGGCTGCATCTTAGCACAACTGCAGAGTGGATGCCGTTTGTGGCTGTGAAGGATCGTGGCTGGCCCAAGATATTTTGCTGCCTGAGGCAGAGCAGTAAATGCCCCCACTCTAGCAAGGTGCATAATACCCAAAGCTAGTCAGTATGTTTTGGCACCTGAGCAGAAAACCCCACAAGTGCCTCCCTATCAGTAAATGTACTTTCACGACACCCAAGGCACCCACCCCTCTCTGCCTAATGGTAGGGCTGGCCCTGTAAAGGATTGCCAGTCTCAGCTTGGCCAATAGCAGCTGCACAGCTACAGCTTTCTTCAGCTGGCTGGTTAGCTGAGGAAATATTAGGCTTTCCCGGGGAAACAAAAATAAACTGGAACATTTCTGCTATGGATTTCATCAGGACATGCACTGGTTGGAAACGAAGTAGTATGGCCACCCCAAATCTTTTGCAGACACCAACAGTATCAGAAGCAAGATCGTGTGTGACTGCTTGGACACTTGGAGGAGCTCTGTGCTCCAGGGCAACAGAACAGAGGCACTATGGAAGGGCCCTGAGGGACTGCAGAGGGAAGGGAGGTCCTCTGTATATAGCCTTTGAAATCCTGCTTATATCGGGGCCTCCCCAAAACAGAGCACATTCAGAAGAGGCCTCCTTATGCTCAAAAGAGTTTAGTGGAACACCATGTCCAAGCTGTGCTCTCTTGCCAAAGTGGAATATGGTTCTAATGAGTTAACACAAGATATCCTTAGTGCTGCTACAAGCCCTGTTTTAAATTTAATAAGACAGGTGCGAACAGGCTTACACAGGAATGGAAATGTGCAATGCCTAATAGATCGTGAGCCCCCTGCCTGCTCAGTTCTTATGGGGTAATAATAATCACTCCTCCTGATCAAGAAAGGAGATCTGGAGATTCAGTGGCAGGAGAATAACCACAGAAGAACACAACGCAGGACTATCATGGTGGGGACAAACCGACACCATCCAGTCCTTCTTCACACCTCATCTTCTTTTCATTTGCAGCTGTGATTGGTTTTCTTGTTTAAACACATGCCCCATTCTTTTGTCCTTGACCAGAGTGATGGATTCCCTGCCACTCAAGGTAGTTCTGCCTGGCATGCAAGTTCAGATCTGTCCTCTGCATTGTTAGCTGCAGAGGGAAGAATGGATGTTCCTGGGTGCATTTTTGTCCCTTATAAAGATGGGTAGATTTCCTTCATCTTCATTACAGAAAGAGCAGTGGGAAAGAGGATCGTGAAAGGCCTACAGGACTTGCACCAAAGCTTGTGATCTCTGAACACTGCACCGGCAGGCAAGTGCTTATGTTTGCATTGTGGAAGCCAAGTTCAGGTCCACAAGAACTGGGGGCCATTTTCACTTACATTCAAAGGTCATATTGATACAAATACCGTATTGGCCTGAAAATAAGCCATACTCCCCCCCCCCCCAAATTCCAACAGTGAAAAATTAAAGTGTGGCTTAAATTCTCGACCTTTTGCTGCCGGCAAAGTGGTGTGGCTCCCCCTCAGAGAGCAGCCCAGGAGCATGGGGCAATGGCAAGCAGCCCACCAGCCGTTCCCAAGCCTCCTTCGAACTGCCTAAGCAAGGGGGAAGGGGGGAGGCCACTGGCAAAGTGGCGCAGCTCCCCACCCCCCAGGAACCAGCCTGGGTATTGTCTCCCCCCCCCTTCAATTTTAAAGGTGTGGCTTACTTGCGGGTGCGATTTATATTTGGACCAATATGGTAATATCTTACTTGAAACGGGCAAACACTTCCACATAATTTTAGAGCCCCCCCTTCTTTTAGTTCATTAAATTGCTTCCATACAGTTACATGAAAAAACACCCTTTCAGCTCAGGGCACTTTCACACTGTCACTATTTTGGGGTAGGATACAATCACCCACCAGCAAATTAAGGTGGCGTCATTATAGTTGATTAGTAAACATTGAGCAAAGCCCCTACTTCCCTCCAAAATCAGACTTTTTGCAGTAAGGAAAGTGAGGGGAAAGTGCAATGGAAAGTGTGGGGTAATGCTTGCTGTGGCATAAAGTCATCTAACTGCCCTGCAAGCAAACCTAGACGAATGCTCATTAAATAGCTAATGTCATCTAAACTCTTTGCAAGCAGATCAGGATGAATGCATAATAAAGAGGTCAACTGGAAGCAATTTAAGTCTTTAGTACAAGGGATAAAATGTATCCACACCAAATGCTGTTAAAAATACACTGGTGATTTTTTTTGTATTGATTTCCCCCTCTTCGTTCTGTTTTTTCTTTCTTTCTTAACAGCAGATGTATAAAGTAAGCACTTGAACAACTTAACCTAAGAACCTAAGAACAAAGAGAGAAGAAGAAGAAAGAATACACAGGGCAAAGGGAGTAAAGGGAAGAATTTCAGGCATCCTACTTTTTAGTGTTAGATCAGCGTAAGAAGAGTGAGAGCAGGGATGAGCATGCTAGCTCCACTGCCCCATCACCAGCCTGCCATCATTCACAAGCTGTAGAATGGCTGTCTGCAGAAGGGAGATTGATCTGCTTGTATAGGTGTAAAACCCCGGGAACTCAAGGTTCCACATTGCAAGAGCTTTTACAAGTTGTCCTGCAGCTTGTAGACAGCAATGTGGAGAGTGACCAAAGGGGCACTAATAGTCTTATTTTCCATGAATCCTCTTTTGAAGCTTTCCAATCTGGTTGCCATATTTGTCTCTTGTGGGAAGCATTTCCGGAGTTTAATTATGACCTGTGTGAATTTTCTTTTGTCTGTGCTGAATTGTCCAACATTCAGCTTCATTGAACATCCAGGAGTTCTAGTGTTGAGAGAGGGTGAAAAATGTTTTACTATCCACTGTCTCTACCCCACGCATCATTTTACAGTGGTACCTCGGGTTACATACGCTTCAGGTTACATTCACTTCAGGTTTCAGACTCCGCTAACCCAGAAATATTGCTTCAGGTTAAGAACTTTGCTTCAGGATGAGAACAGAAATCGTGCTCTGGTGGCACAGTGGCAATGGGAGGCCCCATTAGCTAAAGTGGTGCTTCAGGTTAAGAACAGTTTCAGTTTAAGTACGGACCTCCGGAACGAATTAAGTACTTAACCCGAGGTACCACTGTATACACTTTTGTGTCTCTTCCTACTTGACTTTTCTCTAAACAAAAAAGCCCCCAAATTTTGTAACCGTTCACCCAGTTCTATTTTTCTAGAAAAAGAGGTGCCAGAACTCACTATCAACACCTCCCTCTTTCACTTAGAATGGCAATGGCCCCCACCTGAGAGGTGCCAGAACCGAAGTTCTGGTGAGTTCCCCTTGAAAAAAAGCCCTGCTTTCACCAAAGAGGTGTTACTTCACCCCCATTATCATTTTGGCTGCCCTTTCCTGAACCTTCTAAGGCAACCAGAACACAGCGTTCCAAGTGTGACTACGCCAAATATTTGTATAATGTCATTATTATATTGGAACTAGAAGTAGATAAACCACCCAGAGTTGAAACGTTTACTAGATAATATGTTCCAAATGGCTAAATTTAGCAGTGGGGGTTGGGGGGGAAGAGGACAGATATGACATATGTTCTGTGATCAGACATATTTTGACAATTCTGCTGAAAGGGCTGACAGAGTTATGAGCCAGGAGGAGGAATAACACAGACAGGGGAGTGTCATCTCCCCTCTGCCTCGATTTAGGCTGTTCTGCTAACAATGAGAGTCACTGCCCAGTTCTGGGAAACATCCTCTCGTTGGCGTCTCCAAGGTAATGCAGAGCTTCCTGATGCAGCAATATACCTGCCAACAGCAATGACCAAAAGCAGATGAGGCCGATTAGCGGCATCCGCCAGAAATGCCAGCCCTGTGAATCGCAGAAAGGGGAAGAGGGTAAATGTTCAGACCACTCACTCCTCACCCAAAGATATGGTGACCCCCCCCCCCCACATCCTCCACACCTTGTACCTTGTTTCTCTCACTCAGCACAATAAGGAGCCTGAGGTCATTCCGTACTGTTTCCAGTGAAAGCCGCAGCTAACATTTCCCACTGATTTCATTGGGACCCGTTCTCTCTGAACCAAAGCAATTATATTCACTGAAAGTGTTGTGCTGTCTAGAAATTGTCTCCTGCCCAACCAGAAGAAGGCCCTTTTGGGCACATTATGAGGTGCCTTCTTTTAAATTATTGGTTCACGTGTTCTGGGGTTGGGTTGGGAAACTTCTGACTCATGAGTAGCCCAGCATAAGTTTGGTTTGGTCCCTGAGGCCATTTCCCCAAATCCATGCCCAATTGTCCCACACCTGATGTCATATGGGATATCTTCACAGGTGGGGCAGGTAGAGATGCTGTGGATCCCTGCATAAAGCAAGGTTGAAATTACCACTCATCAGCTGGTGGACAGGGACTTCAAGCCTGTTGCATTGGTTGGAACTGTAGGGATAACCCACTTTCCAAACATTGTGACATCAGGTGATGGGTTGGTGGGTTGACCTTCTCAGCATTCAAAACTGGCCAGCAGGGTTGGGTAAAAATAAGGATCTGACCTGCTGGGCTAAAAAGGTCCCCACCCCTGTTCTAAGGTTTGATCCATGGCACTGAAAGCAGGTCCCATTGCTGAGGAAACCTGGATCAACTGAAGCCCAGACCATCTTGATCACTGTTAACTACTATTTAGTATTTTGTGCTAACAGTGCCAGGCACTGTGTGGTATAAAGATGCAATATTCAGCTAAGGTTTACTCAGGCTACATCCATTGGCATTAATTAGTTAGGCTCATTGCTTTCAGCCAGTCTACTCTGAGTAAAACTTAGTTGAATACCACCCAAAGACAAGGCTGAAGAGATGTGTTTTCAGGGTGTGATGGAAGCTAGGCACTTCTGTGTGGAGGATATTCTGCAACATTAAGGACTGCCACAGACAAATCTACCTCCCAGGTCGCCATGACCTGTACTTCTGAGGGTGGTGGAGCTACGAAGAGACCCTCTACCAATCTTAACACCTACAAGCATGTGCAGGGATGCAGGCAGTTTTTCAAATATTTGTTTTCCCTCTCCCATTTAGTAGGTATGTATATAAGGAGGCAGCAATTTCTACCCTATCCTGGGTTCAATGCCATTAGTGCTGTTTCCCTTTCCCTACAGTTTGGCCTCTCCTGAAACAAACATTGTTCGTCTCACCATCAGCTATGGCTGAAACTTACACAATTAATCATGTGGTTAATTTCAGTGGAAAGGAAATGCCGAGAAAGATTGAAAACAGTATAATGAAATTATTTACATTAACATTTGTGAACTGAAACACCAACAATAGTGAATACTGCTTGTGTTAGCTTGTGTCATTTCTGTTCCTGACCTTGGGTAAACATGTCGTTGGTCTGGATTTCTAGTCCTGTTTCCGCTTCTGTCTAGAGGTTGGTGAGGCTGAGAGACAGCGACTGGCCCAAGGTCACGCAGTGAGCTTGAGAGTTGAGTGGGGATTGGATCCTGGGTCTCTCCAGTCCTCACCTGACACTCTAACCACTGCACCATACTGGCACCCGGCCTTTTGAGTGAAGAACAGTGTGACAATATTTGTGGGCGAAGACAGCAAAGGGCATTGAGGCTGGCTGAGGGGACTGACACAGCCAAAGGCAAGACAAGGAGTGGACGAATCAGAGGTTGCCATGGGAGCAGGGAGAGCAGACAATGGCTTCTTCAAGGAAAGCTTTTCCTCACCAGCCAGAACATCAGGTGCCTACTGTGGCCATAGCAACACATTTGATATGTGTCATCGGAGTAACCTGGCTGTATTCACTGGACCATTTTTTTTTTTAAAAAAAATAGCATTGAAGTTCCCAGAAGTAATATCTAACATCGTTGTTGTTTATTAAAAAAAAAATCATTTCTAAAAAAATCTACCAGATGGATGCAAACACATTTTCGAGGTAGAAAGTCATCTTAACCTCCACAGAACTTATTTTTTTAAAAAAGGTCACTTAATCTCACAGCTTCATGAAGCTGACAGAGAAGTTAAAGGGGCACCACAACTCCTACCTGGACCAGTAGTGATGACGCCTTAGGAGCGCCTACATTTCCATCCAGCGCATCGCCATTGCAATCCAACGACCCCATGACCTCCAACATTTCTCTGATGAAAATAGGGATGTCCTATTCCATAACAACAACAACAATTTTATTTATACACCATCCATCTGACTGGGTTGCCCCAGCCACTCTGTGTGGCTTTCAATATATATAAAAGCATAATAAAACATTAATAATTTTTAAAAACCTTCCCTTTTTTGTTGAATGTACATGGAGTCAGGCTGGCAGCTCCAAGTCAAAATGACTTTATGTTTGTGCTCAGTTTTTAGCACAATAAAAGTGCACAGGTTACCAGATGAGTTTACAGCCAAGTAAGATGTAACTTTGATTGATTTCATTTGCAAGTTTCTGTATGTCACTATTGGCTCCCTCCCCTTTCCCTATTCGTTTCCCAAATAAACTTCCTTTAAATAAATGCTCTGCAACTCCAGATTCATGTTGAAAATCCTGCACTTTCAATGCATCCTGTTGCCATTTCCCATAAGCCAACATCGCTGTTGAAAACATGTCAATCAGCACTGCATGGCTCATAAAAAGGAAAATCCTAGTTGAAACAGGACATGACTTCACTGATCTATACCTCGTGAGTAGCCAGGCCAGGACATCTGTGCAGACAGCTTGGGGAGGAAGCCGAAAGGATGAGTCAAACAGAATCAGAGTCTGGACAGGGTTTCCCAAGAGTAATGATAGAGATGAAGTGTGGATTGAAGGGAAACTGGAGATTGAACTGTCCCAAATCAAAACGCCACACCCCAATGTGAGTTAAACATGGGGTCCAGCTTTGGGTCTGGGCTAAATATTGCTTTGCATAGGGGCTTACCCATCACCTGCTACTCCTCCCTCCCTGCCTCACCTCACCTTACCTGATGGCAAGATAGAGTGGTAGTGGGATCAAGGCCCTTCTTCCAGCAACTGGATTGCTGCAACAACAGTGTACCTGTTGTAAGGAACTCTGGAAAGTGTAGCTTTCCAAGTCTCCTGATATTGCAATAGGGATTCAGAGGCCCTGCGAAGCCACATCTCCTCCCAGGTTATGAATGGCCTGGAGAGAGTGGATAGAGGAAACTCCCCCATTCATAACAGTAGAAATCATGGACATTGAATGAAGCGGAATGTTGGAAGACACAGGCTAGATGCAAGAAACGGTTTCTTCATACAGTTTATAAAACTATGGAACTCATTCCTTTGGGATGGCTTTAAAAAGAGAAATACGTGGAGAGCGAGGCGATCAGTGGCTACTAGCAATGGTGGTTCTGTTCTGTCTTGTCTGGTCTCTGAAGACCAGTTACTGGAAACCACAAGTGGGCAGAGTGCTATTGTCCTCATGTCCAGCTTGCAGGAATCTGGCCAGCCACTGTGAGAACAGGACACTGGACTCAATGGGCCTTGACCCAGCAGTCATGGCTTAGGCCATCATGTGCTTTTACCTGCACGTTTGCATTAGTGACTGTGCCAACAACAGCTGGCCTGTAAAAGCTGCCATGGCTTCAAATATGAAGAAGATCATTCGGTATGGGCACATGCGAAGGGCTGCTTCTCGTGATTTTCAGCTTTGAGATGGAACTTGGGTTAGTCTTGGATTGCTGGCACAAGCCAAATTAATTGCACCCAAGGGAAGTGGGTGACTCAGACACTTGGGATGAACTTTTCCATTCCCCTATACATGCGTAACCCCATACAAATAAGGTCTGACTCTGTCCCATCAAGTGTTAATTGGTCTAGAGGAAAACACATGCGCACATAGATGCGCGGAGCTTTGCCGTTTTTACAAAGCCCCCCAACACTTCTTTGCCGTCGTGGGGGATTGAAGGCAGCCTTGGTTCTATTCATGCTCCACTCTTCATCAGCTGCTCTGCGGGAAGCAGACCCTGTTAGGATGCAAAATAATGTAAAGATGCAGAAGGGGTTTTGGCTGGTTAAACAGAAGACGCTTCAGTGAGAATTATCCAATTAAACCTTCCTACCCACCCCCCTCAACCCCCCCGCTCCCGCATCCCCCTATTTGCACCGGGAACTCTATCAGCAAAACCAATATAAACCAGCCCTGCTCAAATGAATAGCAAATGAAGTAATCATAAGGTGCAATGCACATCCCCATATGGTGCTCGCTGTTGGGGACTGTTGCTGCTGGGCTGCTGGGGGAAAGCAGCAAGCGCACACAATGAACCTTCATGGGGCCGTGAACTCCCTTAACGCTATCAGCAGAGGCAACAAAGGGGAACCGAGTGAACACGGGCAGGTGCCAGATGCCAATATGGCGCTCTTTAGCAGGGATTGTGAGTGCAATGCAGAAGGAAGATGGAATTCTCATGGGCTGGGAAGGGAAACAAAGGCAGCGGGGCTGTCTCCAAGTGCCAAACTATGTTTGGGTTATACCTGGGGTGTCACTTTATGGGGTATTTCTTGCACTTCCAGGTTCATTGCTGCAAGTCAGCCTTAATGCAGTGACTGCAAAACAAAACAACAACAAAAACAGGTGGGTTGAGAGTGCATCAGCTTAGTGGGTCTTCCTTAGCCTTTAGAGCATGGGTAGGCATGCTCTAAGGCCCAGGGGCTGGATCCGTCCCAAACGCCTTCTAAATCCGGCCCGTGGACGGTCCGGGAATCAGCCTGTTTTTACATGAGTAGGATGTGTCCTTTTATTTAAAATGCATCTCTGGGTTATTTGTGGGGCATAGGAATTCATTCATTCCCCCAAAACAATTTAGTCCGGCCCCCCACAAGGTCTGAGGGACAGTGGACTGGCTCCCTGCTGAAAAAGTTTGCTGATCCCTAGTCTAGAGGCAGCCATTTCAGTCTAAATTTTAACCAATGAACTTTCCCCAGTGAGAGTCCTGTGATTTCCATTCAGATGAGCAAGCACTAAGCTTGGCATGAGATTTGGCATCTGCTGCAAGGGAGAGATTACAGTCTAGTAGGCAACCAGCCACACACTTCCCAAATGCCTTTGGGAGGGCGGGGGCTGGTCTTGCTGAATGTTGGCACTGATGTTTGCAGAGAGATGGCATGAGATGGAGCAAGCTGCCCAGCCAGTAACTGCAGAGTGTTTGCCACAGATATTCCTCTGCCCATGTGCCAACAGATTTTTCTGGGCATTAGGCAGCAGCGCATTCTCTGCATTCAGAGCCTAGGGATATGGACTGACAAAAGAATCCAAAGGGAGATATTTTCAGAATGTCCACATGGAAATTCCTGTGCAGATCCAATAGTCTGGCCTATTCACAAGGCTGTACCAAAAGATATCAAAATTTGAGCTGGATCTCAGGCTTCTAAACTTAGAGCAAAGTTTGGGGGGTGGGGGTGGAGCAGCTTGTGATGGGCTTCACTGTTCGGGATTTTTTTTGGTGGTGTGTGTTTTCTAAAACTCACACATAAAGTCTGCATGTTTTTAAACACCAGTCCTCCGGGTATAGGATAGTATATAAATTCAATAAATAATAATAAGTAAAAAAACCTTACATTGTGCAGTGGTAGTGTGAGGGGAGAGGAATATATGCCATTTCACTATGCTAGTGGAATGACCACTGTTCCACTTACATATTCAGAATCAGGAGAGGAAGGGAAAACACCCTGCTCAAAAAGGTAAAAAAAGATGCAAAAATGGCATACACATCCCCAACTTCTCTGGAATCACCAGTACCCATTGACTAGGGATTATGCAGACAATGACACCCACATGCTGCCTACACGATGAGCCCACAACACACAAAGCACTGCTACAGAGACCCCCTCTCCCCAATTCGTCAGCCCCAGTGGCTCAGCCAGCAACAACCCCAGCAAGGCATGTCCCCAGGTGATCCTACAGACAGGGGTTCAAGTCCTCTTATGCTCCTCGCAATCACTGCTTTGGAAAGCAACATGTATTGGGTGTGTAGACGTGCATAGGGCTGTACTATGACCTCCAGTGGGGCTCTTGTAGAACATTCCAAACCTCTTATTTCAGTAAGGCATAGGCCTATGATTTTGATTTCGTTGGTGGTCTGGTTTCTAAGGTTGCATCCCAGTGCTTCCCTTTTTTGCCTTCACTGACCTTGCAGAACAAAAGAGTGGCTGATCTATATAGGATTGATTCCCCTTTCTTTCTCTTTCTAATGATGATTGACTTTGCTGATTTTCCACACCTGCAGCTTTCGTCCACACTGCTGTGAACCCCAAGAAGTTTGCTTTTGTTTTCTCCATTGGAGCATTTAACGGAGGTTGCATTCGTGTACACGCCTTCCTGGGAGTAAGTCCCATTGAGCTTCTTTCTTGAGTGGACAGGAATGGGATTGTGCTGTGAGAGGAGAATTTGGCCCACTTAGACTGCTTTCTCTCTGCATGGCGTTTGCGTCCCACCTCTGACTTTGTCCTGAGTTTTTGCAGTACTTATCTCAAATGTCTATTTCCCCCGCAAAGTGTTTTTCTACTGTATTGTGGGTTTCGAGCAAAACACAAGCAAAGGAAATCAGAGCAAATATGTGGTTGCCAGACCCCCTGGAGACCAAAGTATAGACTTGGAGATCAGCTGGGGTTTATTTTATTAGACATAATACTAGGCTATCTGAAAAAAATAGAGACTTTAAAAGTGAAAAAAAGAGTTAAATACTATTGACCCATTTAGATACAGCCCCTCTCCGATATAATAATAATACACCTGAAGGACTATCTAGACAGCTCTCTAGTCAACACAACAAAATTACTTTAAGATTATGGAAGTCCACTGGGGCATTGTGTATGGTAACTGACACAAGTTCTATGCATTTACAAGATGTAGGGTTGTATTATGAGAGGAGACATTGTTTCCAGGACACAATCATGTGACACATAAAGATTAAATGTCTGGATTGTAACTGGATAATATTACTACTACTACCATGAAAACTGCACCAGATGTTCTTTTCTTTTGATTTTTTTAAAATCACAAGTATTGTAGTGGGACTATATTTTATACCCCCCCCCCAAATTGGGAGAAGGTTGTTGGGTTTTTTTTTAATCCTGCTACCACAATTGTCCAGGGCACATGTTTGCATACATGTTCTCACGTTACTTTCAGACCCTCCAAGTGTCCCTATTTTCCAGGGACAGCCCTGGATTTTACAGAAGCCATCTCAGTTTCTGATTTGATCCCGGAATGTCCCACTTTTCTCTATAGGGTGTCCCTGTTTTTATCGGAGAAATGTTGGAGGATGTGGAGTTATGTGACATCTCCCCAAGCCAAGGAAATAATTAACTATACAACCTTTAGAAGACATCTGAAGGCAGCCCTGTACAGGGGTGTTTTTCTAATGTTTAATGGGTGGCATATAAACAACAACAACAACAACAACAGGACGTCTCTATTTTCATCAGAGAAATTTTGGAGGGTATGTACTTTTCCAAGAATCTGAGTGACAGACTGAGGGAATCCAGCTCAAAGGGTGTGTGAGGGGAACTACATCTCACTGTGACTGCAGACTCCATTCTGGTAGAGAATAGGTTGTCGTCTGTCTGGGAAATCTGACCTCAAACCTAGCACTCAGACCAACCCCCAGAGGATCCAAGTGTATGTAATCTTAACCATGCTTACTCAAAAGTAAATGGTATTGGATTAAATGGAGCTTAGTCCAAGCTTCTGCCAACCTAGCAGTTTGAAAGCATACCAGTGCGAGTAGATAAATAGGTGCCTGTCAGGATGCTGTCAGCGGTTCCTGACTCGTTGCCCAAGAAAGTATAAAGACAAGGAAAAGTTTATTACAGTCCTTTTTTATTTCAATCTTTACACAGAGAGGCTATAGAACCCAACCTCTTGGATAATGGCATTGTTCCGAGTGAATCTTCCCCCCACATCTCTCCCACTTCCTCATTCGTCATTCTTATCGTCTCCTCTACAGTTGCTGCTATGTGCCCTCTGTCTTCGAGCTCTTTGCTCCCCTACTTTTAAGGCTCGCCGGGTTCTGGGAGATGGAGGGTCTGGAATGCTTTCTAATGACAGCGTGTCAGCTGGGTGTTCTGGCTCTTCCATAATTCCCCAGCTTTTCCCCTCATCTGCCTCTGAGCTGTTACCTCCCTCAACCCCCTGTTGTAATATACTGTCTTCCTCTTCCTCCTCCCTGGAAGGGTCAGGATGGGGAGGCAGTCTCCACCATTCCTCCTCTGCCCAGTACCTGGCAGTACCGCTATGGCCTTTCCGTGTGCTCTGCCACAGTGTCCCATTGCACCAGAAGTGGTTTAGTCATGCTGGCCACATGACTCAGAAAAGCTGTCTCCAAATGCCGGCTCCCTTGGACTGAAGCAAGATGAGCGCCGCAACCCCATAGTCACCTTTGACTGGACTTAACTGTCCGAGGATCCTTTACTTTTTTACCTAGTCCAAGGCATCTCTCTCTGCCTGCCTGCCTTCAGCCAGCCAGCCAAGATCATTCTTCCCGTACTTCAGCTATTCCAAGTGCCTTGCCAAAGGCCCTGAACTCTTCCTGTGACATCTAGCCCAGTTACCCTGGCAACCTTCCAAACCTCCCGCCTCTGTTCACACCTCAGGGCAGTGGGGAAGGACAACAGCTCCCAATGCCCTTGTACTGTATCTTAATGGCCAGGTCATTTTGTATAGGATATCCAGAAATTCTTCTGCATCTTGTATTTCCCCTTCCTATCCCAAATAATCAAAATCCTACAATTTATTAATTTCACTAAGAGATTCTGTTACTTTATATCTGTAGCAATATATATGTATAGTACAAGCCAGCGTCCTATGTTCCTCGGAGTTGAAGAGGGAAATAAATCTATTCTTCCTTCAGATTCTGTTCAGCAACCAGAGAAAGTGAGTAATGATTCAGAAGGAGAGAAGCTCAACTGGGACTCTGGGCAGAGAGGCCTCGTGGACCCAGAGCGAGGAGGGAATACTTAGGAAGGAGGAACAAGGCTCAAAAGAGGCTTGTGGGAAGAAGAGAGACCTAAAGAGGGCAAGCATTAACTCAGGGGAAGGACACTGTGGAATTCTGGCAGGCCAAGACACTTATAGACTCTGAAAACACAAAAACTTTGTTGAGCAAAAGGGCAATCCTGGAAGGGAAGATTTCCAGGCGGATTCCTTAACAACAGTGAGGCATCTGGACTTGCAGTATAGTGTACAGTACTTGTGGGAAGAGACAGGGGGGTCAGGGTTGCCCACTGGTCATTAATGAGGTGGCACAGTGAGGGTTTGATTATATTAGAACTGGAAGGTTTTGTGGTTGTGGAAATAGATCTGACCCACATTTGGGTAATTAGCAAAAGAATCAACAGGGTACCTAGATTCAACATGCAGGGCTTTGCATATTCTCTAGCAGGAGAGAGTCCCCAGCAGAGTTAAAGACACTCTCAGAGTTAACCAGCAGCACAGCGTGGAAGTTAGGTTGTTTAACCCTTTTGCATATTCCGTTTAATTTGCTTTAAAGCTCTTGCCTGCCTTTCTTTACCCCTCTAGCAATGAACAGACCACATACTCTTTAGTAAGTTCAAAATGTTTTAGTTACTAAATCCAAAGGTCTGGTTTATGTGTTATTCCGTGCAGCAGCAAGGAGAACGCAGGTAGATTACTCTTGGGTGCAAAATACAGGTCACAGTTTCAAACATGAGGTGGATTACATGGCAAGAAGAGAGAGTGAGGAAGAGATGCAGCTTCATTTCCTCCTTCATGGAGGTAAGGGGGCATGACCTAGTGAGTCTAGGAACAGAACTCTCTGCTCTTAACCCCTTCATGAACTAACTAGCATTTATGCATAGTTATGTTTGGCATTAACAAACTCCAGAGTTTCCATGCTAGCTGAAGAGAAGGTGATATTCCGTTGTCCATGTCGACAGAAGCTTGCAGTGAGAAACTTACAGCACAATTTGACCTGGTCAGCTTTGTCTCTGCTAGCTCAGCCTCCCTGGCACAATGAACCTTTCTGAGCTAATGCCCTCATGAGGAGACATATCAAATGGTGTTGGATTCTTGCTCTTTGGCCATATGGCATTCATTCTGCATCATTTCCTGTTATTTCTTCTTTCTGCTTCCTAGCGATCCTAGCCAATCATGCAGTGAACACGATGATGTCACTATTCTGCGCAACCAAGTGTCCTTGGCTATACCCCAATATCACGGAGAGCAAATGAAACCCGTTCAGAGCAAGAGCAAAAGGCAAAACATTTCACCTGCTTTTCAGGCCATCACTAAACTGCTTTGAGGTTTGTTTTTTGTTTTTACAATCAAGTGGTATATAAATTTTAATAAATAAGCTAATTTTTTTAAAAAAACCACCCAAAATGGCCAGACCATTTTTTAATGCTGAAAAAATGTTTGCAAAAGACACACACCCTCCTCTGATAGCTGCCTTTCTTCTTCTTCTTACAATAGGCACAATGTATGCGAAGCACCTTGAACACTTAATTTGTGCAATATAAATGCTAAGTTTTATATTATCGCTATCATCATTCTCTCTGGAGTGGGAAGACTGAGAGACGGGATTCGCTTTTCATTACTTTTGCAGCTGAGTGAACACTGGGTTACCAAACTTGTTTGAACTGCAAGTTGTGTTGAATTAGAAATTCTCAATGGGTTTGGAAAAACCTGCCTTTGTCTGGGTTCCCCACAGGACGTACCTGCTGGGTTACAAATACTCTCTTTCTCAAAGGTGAGAGCCTGAGCCTACGGCTTTCCTGCATTCACATTTTCTCTCTGTGTGCCTCTCTCTTTCTTGTTTTGTTATTAATACAAATCCCTCTCCACTCAGGAAACAGGGCTGCCTGAGAGAGCAAAATTAAGTTCTATGCGGGGGATTCCCCTATCGCTGAGGCCTGCTCTCTCCAGCATCCATTTTGTACCGCCGCCAGGCCTCCCCCTGCAGCCACAGTTCACTCCAAAGGGAAACCGGCAAACGAAATTGCGTTAATCTCATAAGCCAAAGTGTTAATTTGTTTCCCCCAAGGCCATCTGACACCCTCAGAAAAAAAAGAAAAGAAACCCGTCCAGTCCCTTTCGGTGGCAGGCACAACCTGTGGGGGAGAAGGAAGGGCCTCATCTCATGCAGAAGATTTGTGTCTTGCATCTTTCCCTCCAGAAACGTTGATCGCTTTTGAGCATTCCCCCAGCTACAGATGGGGGAATAAATCATGCTGAGACGGAACTTCTGATGGTCGGTGGGCCTTGTAATTTAAGGCTGATTCATTGAACACAGATAAGGAGAGAGTTCAGTCCAGGCAGAGGCAAACTCAGCCCTCCCATCATGTTTTGAGACTACAACTCCCATCATCCTTGAGCACTGGTCCTGTTAGCTAGGAATGATGGGAGTTGTAGTCCCAAAACATCTGGTGGGCTGAGTTTGCCCATGCCTGGTTCAGTCCTTTGCTGGTCACAGAGCCGTAAGCTCTGTATCCATGGTTGTATCTGGAAATCCCTGAGTCCGTGTCCTGTAGGTTCAGATAAGGTGTCCATCTAGGCCCAGCTCCACAGTCTGTTTTGAATATTAGGAGTCAGTTCCAGAACATATGAAACAATAAAAATGGAATCTTTCAGGATGCAGAGTGTTCGTTCTCACTGTTTGGTGGCAGTTCACACTCAGGTGGTGTGATAGGACATCTAACCCCACTTCCAAGCAGGATTGAGCCTTTTGTGTCTTATAGAATTTAACCAGAGCTAGCAGCTTCCTCCGTCTGCAAAGCCTGCTGGGTTTTGGTAGCCTGTGTATCCCTATGTAATACGTATGGGTTGCTCGTGCGTAAGCTGCCGCCTCTCCAGGCTAAATTGCCTTGTTAAACCTTTCTGACTGGACAGCCCTTCTCTCCGTGGCTGCCTCAGTCGCTGGCAGAATCCGTCAGTGGGCGTTTCTTAAACCTCTTCCAACATAAAAGTTGTTTGACACCCAGTCTCCTCCTACTGTCATTGCGCGGAAGTCTTCTGCGCAGAGAGAGCGTGGGTAGCGGAGGACCTGTGCTCTCCCCACTGGTGTCCAGTGAAGAGTCCTGGAGCCCTCTCGCCAATTCCCCCCTCTGCCCCCTTTATCCCTGGTGTTGCGCTGATTTGCTTCCCCCTCTACTGAGCTGCCTCTCTCCCTGCTGAGCCCTTCTCCAGCATCATCTGAGAGCCTTCTCTTCGCCTCTAGCTCCAATGTCAGTTCCCTGACACCCTATAAAAGCTGGAGCTACATAGCTATCATGATGCTCAAGTGTGGGGCACATTAACAGGGGCATTTGCAAAGCTGTGCAAATGCAACTTCTTTGGTATGAGTGTTGTGGAATTAGGATGAAAATGGAAATCATCGCCAATATCAGAATCTTTAGGGGACTCATAGAATCACAGATTTGGAATGGACCCCAAGGGTAATCTGGTCCAACCCCCTACAATGCAGGAATCCCATCACCTGGTCCACCTTCCATTTTGAATCCATACCGGGCCCTGCTTAGCTTTGCAAATGTGCTAGCAGTTTTATTGCTGCACCAGTGGGAGTGGAAACCGCCAATTCACTGCTGTTGTTGCTTTCAGTCGGCAAACAATACTTAATCATATTTGCATTGCATTTCCCTTGCACTGAAATGAATGGGGTAGACTAACATAACGGCAATGCAATCTACACAGTTCATTATGCAAATTGTATAAATTTCGTAACATTGCAGCGGTGGGCAGTGAGATTGAATAATAGAGTTTTTGGTGGAAGATGAACCGCAATGGAATGGGAACAATGCTGCATGCAACAACCGAGCTGTTGTTGTTGGTCGTTTTACTCATAAAAATAGCTCAAAGCAACTTACAAACACAACAGAAATACTAAAACCAGCTACAAAAAGCACATCAGTACAAACCTAAGAAACGCGCCCATCTATACAAATAAAAGAGCGGTTCAGCAGTTCCTGCCCTACCATAAGAGGCAAGAAATACTTAAAAACCCTTCATACTAGGGGCCAAAAGCCTGGAGAAAAAAGGAAAGTTTTTGCCTGGCACCTATAAGTAAATGAAGAGGTGGCTCATTCCTCAGGAAGCTAGATAATTCACTCCTAATTAACCGCTGCATTAATATGCACCCATGATGAGCAATACAAGCTGAAGCATGGGATGCATAGTTTTCCTATACACAACTGAAATGGTGGCCTCTTCTCACAGTTCTTAGGAACCTGCCTTTTATGAGTCAGACCGTTACTTCTGTTGGGAAATTTCCATTCCACCTTAAGGAGCAGACATGGAACTGTTACGTGTCACATGTCTGTTTACATTCCAGCACTGTTTTGCTGGCGTTAGCGGAACTTCCGCTGTGTTATTGCTTTTGCTTTTGCCTCTCTCACTGAGAAGACAGAGAGACGACATGTTTCTTTGTCCTGATTTATGATTAATAAATCCGTAGTTGTAGTATGCTTCCACAAGCCTCACACCTATTCTGTGCTCGCAGTTTGCTCTGCTGATATAGTGTGCCCTGGCTTTGAAGCCTGGGTCGCCGATTTACATTGGAGCAGAGGCTGATGGGTCTTTGCAGCCGGACGGCTGGAAGGAGATGACCCAGCTGGGGCTAGCCAGCTGGCCTTTTGCCCCTTTGCATGCCGACAACTTCCTCTGGCTGCCCTGTTGACTAGCAGCTGTTCTTTGTGGCTTCAGACAGAGGTCTTTCCCTGGGGGTCCTGGGGTGGGGTGGGGATTGAACCTTGGACCTTCTGCGTGAGAAAACATGCACTCCACCGCTGAGCTAGAAGCAAGCCAAACAAGTGGCAAAGTTGCCCAGTGTGTATGAAATGTGCAGATCCAATGGGCAGAGTACAGCCCTGGTTGGAAAGCACAAGTGACGGAAATTCTGCCTCCCACATTATTTCTGCTCTATTTGTAGAGATCTGCAAAGGCACCAAGAGAGCGTACTGTGGACCCGGGCTGGGATTATGTAAAGAAAGAGCTTTTGCATCAAATGCCCAGAACCTCCTGAAATTCAAGGGGATTGTGACTGGCCGCATTCCCTGCTGCTCCACCCTGAAGAAATCGAGCACTGAAATATGGCCCCCCTACCCCTGCTATTATATGTGTGTGACTTTTGTTCTAATTACGTGGACACTTCAAGAAAAGCACACGATAAGGCTTCCATTTAGTTCTAAGTCTGTGCAACGAAATTTGGTAGGTCCCTCCCTTTGTGAGCTGTAAGGTTCGTATGGCAACAGAGAGATTTTCTTCCTTTAAAACAAAACAAAACAAACAAACAAACAAACTGGGGACAGAAAATAAAACGAGAGCCAATTCCCCCCCCCCCCTAAAATAAACAGTTTTAATAATATTGTTCCAGGCAGACAGGGATCAAAAAAATCCATTAAGCAGGAGAGTGGCTTTTGCCATAGGAAAAGCGCTGGCACTTGTCCCCTTCTTGTCACTGCCTCTCCTGCCCCCCTGAAGGGTAACCTTTAAAAGACACACTGCCATGTGGTACTTAAACCTCTGGCATTTACCTTCGTTTCTGCCTGGCTTTCATTCCAAGCAATGGCGAGGAGGGTTTTCTAATGTGATAAACAGGCGGCGAGAAAAGGGAGAGAGAGAGTGAAGCACTGCTTCTTGTGGCTTGACAATTCCCTTTCCTCTGTGTCGGGATGCTCGCTGCCTCAGTTAGCGCTCAGCAAATGAAATCCCTGCTTGCGTGCACCCTCGTCGTGTGGCTTTCATATATCCTTGTCCCAAGCCGCTGGGCAAGGCGGGCTCCTGTCTGAACCAGAGGGGGTGGGGGGGAAGCAGCGGGATATGAGTTTCTGTGGATGGTATTTGGACAGCTTTAGAACACTGAAAAAGGAAAGGAAAGAACAGAACAGCTCCTGACCAACAAAACCGAAGGATTTCATTGTTTAAGAAATAGGCAGACTGGTACAATGGGATGGTCATAGTCCCTTGGAAGCCAGCCCAAAGCTGTTAGATCCAAATTTCACCTATAATTAAAGGATAAAATTACCAGAATCACTTTTCAGGGCTACTGTATTGGAGATAGCTCAGTTGGTAGAGCATGAGACGCTTAATCTCAGGGTGAGGGGTTCGAGCCCCACGTTGGGTGAAAGATTCCTGCATTTCAGGGGGTTGGACTAGATGGCCGTCGTGGTCCCTTCCAACTCCACAATTCTATGATTCTATGTGATAAAGTCTATGGAACACACACACACACACACACACAGAGCGATTGTTCCTTGGACCCTAAGAGACGTTAATGGAGGGAAAGCTTTCCATCCCCTCTTTCTCCCAGCAGCTGCCAGCAACCTCAGAAGAAACATCTCCAGAAGATCAGGGGGCCCTCTTGAAAAAGTTTCACACCTCTAGCCATGAGAACACTGGTGGAGAGCCATAGTGGATGGTGTCAAGGCAGCAGGAAGGTTGGTGTGGTGCAAATGCACCGGCAGATCAAAGCTGGCAATCCTGGTGGTGCATTTTCACCTTGCTGACCTCCACACTGCTACACCTTTCCCACTCTTCTTGCTGGTGAGCAGCGTTGTCTCAGAATGCCGCTGTGCCACCATGCCATCTGCTGCTGCTGAACTGCAACTCTGAATTCCAAAGGAGGAAGACTCCTATCCAAGTAGCTGAATGGGTGGCTGAACTGGACCTGAGAATTATTAAATAACACAGAGGAGACAAGATGAACTAGGATATAAAGATGAACAACAGCATATAAACACACTCTAAGAGGAAACTGATACTTTTTCAGGCAATCAAGATCTTCCCATGAATGTTCTTCCAAATCTTGGATTTGGAAAACGAAGGCACCTTTCATGCAATTTGTGTAAAATAGTGATATTTGGGCTACTGTGTGAATGGCAGCTCTATCAAAATCCATGCTTGAAATGGTTGCCTGCTTGCTTGCCCAGATAGCAGCTCATTGTGTACCCTGAAGGAGGGTAGAGTGGGAATATGTTTGGTGTGGTATATGTATTTTTGTTACCCAGTAAGCATGTATTTACTTGGCAGGAGAACTGTGTTGCAAAATTTGGAGTGAACGTTTGGAAAGATGGCTGCATTTCAGTTCGTGTATCATTTTTGGAAAGGATCAATTAGGTGAGTTCATATTTTAATTGCAAACCGAATTGTATGCCACTGCCCTCTATCCCTACTGATAATGCATGAGTAGCTCAAATATAAACTGGTGCTTGACCCAATAGGCGATTCAGGAAAGCTAAGTTGGGTCAGAAGTACCCAATTCAATCCATTTCAAATGGACTCTTCCTCCATCCCTAGTCTCAAGACAAGCTTGACTCTCGGCAGATCAGAATTCCAACCCTCTCTTTCCTTCTGCCCAACCACCCAGCTATTGCAAAGGCCCCCTCAGTGAGTCTCAACCAAAGAACAAGGGTAGTATACTTATCTCTCTCTGCACTCAGCTCTCTAAAATGTGGTTTAAACAAAAAAAAAAAATCAAAGATCTAAACCGCTCTGCTGGCAGCTCAGAAGAGCTCAAAGTTCTCAAGTTGCTGAGAAATATAACTAGGTATGACACTTGTACTGAAGACAAAAAAAGTAGAAAAAAGAGAGAACATGGCAAGCAAGGATTAAAAGACCTGGCATATAAAAATAAAGATGTCAACCCTCACACCTTATTTATCAGAGATGGCCTGCTGGGGTTAATTGTCCTAACCACAGTAACTGCTGACTACTTTCCACATAGCAAAAGGCTTTAATCTTCATTCCAGCGTCACAGCAAAATTAAGGAAAAGACACAGCTAAGGAAGAAGATGACAGGGTATCCACATGCCTTATACGTTGGGAATTCTTATGCTCTAGGATAGCCAGTATTGCTTGATAAGTTCAAGCAAACTTCAAGATCTGTTTTGGCAAATTGAAATGACAAGACATCACCATGGCCTCTTTCCCTCCATGGAAATGGACCAGGAAACATCCCTGAGTCCCGCCCGCCAATACTGACCCTTCAGTCAGCATCTGAAATGGAGCAAAATGGGTGTTAAGATTACAAGGACATATCTGAAGGAAAAGAAATGGGTGGGGCACAGCAGCCCAAGGTGGCTGGTTGAATCATGCTGAATTGTGCTCTACCAAACTGGGTATCTGTCAGCAACAGTTCTACTGCCATTCAGATTTGGGTTCCTACCTGGAAAAGTTGTGAAATGAAAGGAGAAACAGAAGTATGTGTTGTCGGCCACTACCCACAAATCCTTACATATTCATACATATTGCTGGTTTTGTGGCATCAGTACTGGTCCTACTGGGAAGCAGCTTGTGAAGACACCTGTGGGTCATACCACTTCAGATTGCAGGTGTGTGGGGGGGGGGATTCATCTAACTGGTTCAATCAGCAAAAGCACTGTGCAATGACTTTTGCTTGTGCAGCAGGGCTTTGCTTCCCATCAAATGCCTCTTGAAATAGGCTTGGGGTGTGTGTGTGTGTGTGTGTGTGTGTGTGTGTGTGTGTGTGTGTAAGAGAGAGAGAGAGAGAGAGAGAGAGAGAGAGACAGACAGACAGACAGAACCCCCAGAACAGCACATTGGGGAGGAAGTGTCATTCCATTTGGCAAGTTGGAATGCTTGTGCAGACAGAACTGGAAGAGCATTATGTCAGTGTGCCAGGCAAGGGGGACAAATTTTGGTGTCGCACAGGGCGCTGCTGGAATTTGAGACCCCAAGGCCTGCCACTGCTGATGTTGAATTCCACCCTGTGATTGATTCCCTGTAGAGAAACCAATAGCAAACTAAGCCCAAGAGTCCTTGACTCTCCTTTCCCCTGACCTGCTAGTTGTGTGTGCAAGAATTTCTTTTCTTTCTTTTTTTAAAAAAGGGGACATGTTGAATCATGCAGTTCAACACTGGTGGTTTGAACTGGGCCTGAGAAAGAGAAAGGAGCATGTCAGGGTTGCCAGATTATCTGTTTGGAGCCCTCATGCTAGAGCCTCACATAGTTTAGGATTTTGTTTGGAATTCTTGAAATGGTGCAAGGGAAGAGATACTCCAGCCATCACCTCCTCCTGTACCCATCCTCTTTTTCTCAGAGCAACACTGCGTTTTGGGAGCAGCCCATCGACTAACATTTTCTAGCAACTTTCCCCTTCTTAATTCAGGCATCAGTGACCATATCAGTGAGTAAATCTAACGTGAAGGAGGGTGCCTTTGTCCTTATAGGGATGGACGAACCTGTTGATTCCTCATTTCTTCCACTGTTAAATTCTGCTCTAAATTTCCACATCAGTTTGTGATTTATTTATTTTTAAGACCACATGAAAATTCATCAAAATTTTGGTTTGGATTGATCCTCATATACACAATTCAGATGCAGTGTTCCTCAATATGCACATTTTTGCAGAATGAACTTCCACGATGTATGTATTTTTGCATGTTATTTTAAACTAAAATATGCACTTCTATGACATGGTTAGAGAAGAGCATTGCAAAATTTGGAGAAGTGCAAATTTCAAACTATTCCTCAGCTTCTTTTCCTGGTTGCTTTGTAAAGTGCAGATTAGGCAGGTTTGCTTTACATGCAAACGGAATCCCATTTCTGCACCCTATTTCTATGTCCCTGCCTCTGCTGTCTTCTCCCCTCACCCACTCCTCTATCTCTCTTGCAAACAGCGACAACGAAAACCCTCAGCCTCTTCCGCTTCCACTTCACTTCCTTGGCAGCACTGCCAGAGGAGAGAAGCTGACCATAATCTGCTTTGACAAACTAAGGAAGAGAGAGAAAGAGGGAAAGAAGCCTCTGCCTTCAGAGAAAGGAAATCCTTGACTGGAATTCTCCTTTGCACAACAAATCATCCCTAACTGGCCAGCAGAAGGAAAATGGGCTGCCCACCAAATTCCTCTCCCTCTTGAGGCTTGCTGGCCACACATAAGGAACTGCTATGGTTTCCTCCAAGTTAGTGCTGCACTGTGCAAGCTTCAGTCCTGATATATTTGCACACCAGAGTTGCAAAGCAGTTCATACACTGTATGGAGGTTCTTAATTCCCATACATATACAATAATTCTGAAAGTTCCGGTGCACTGGAGCCATGTGGTTCTTGCGATGAACAACAAAACTTGCCAGTCACTTGTTACACAGAAAGGTCTCCACGTGAAGGACTGCAGCTCAGTGGTAGAGCATCTGTCTCAAGTACAGAAGGTCCCAGCTTCAACCCCCAACATATCCAGGAAGGACTGGGAGAGAATCCAGTCTGAAATCCTGGAGAGTCGCTGAGAGTCAGTTTAGACAATACTGAGCTATATGGGTCTGGCACAGGGTATGATAGCTTCCTTGGGATGTGGGTGGCGCTGTGGTCTAAACCACTGAGCCTAGGGCTTGCTGATCGGAAGGTCAGCGGTTCGAATCCCCACGACGGAGTGAGCTCCCGTTGCTCTGTCCCAGCTCCTGCCAGGGGTCCTTTACCTTTTTTAAACCTTTACCTATGATAGCTTCCTATCTGATTTACAACATTAAAAAACTTAAGCCTAGGTAAAAGTACATAGACACATGCACACACACACACACACGCGCGCGCACACACACACACACACACACACACACACACACTTTATGATAAATACATAGCACAGGTCCCCCCCCTGCCCCTAACAGCAGCAGAAAGGTTTAGCAGCACACTAAGGGACGTGGGTGGCGCTGTGGGTTAAAGCCTCAGCACCTAGGACTTGCCGATTGAAAGGTCGGCGGTTCGAATCCCCACGGCGGGGTGCGCTCCCACCATTCGGTCCCAGTGCCTGCCAACCTAGCAGTTTGAAAGCACCTTCGGGTGTAAGTAGATAAATAGGGACCGCTTACCAGCGGGAAGGTAAACGGCGTTCCGTGTGCTGTGCTGGCTCACCAGATGCAGCTTGTCACGCTGGCCATGTGACCCGGAAGTGTCTGCGGACAGCGCTGGCTCCCGGCCTATAGAGTGAGATGAGCGCACAACCCTAGAGTCTGGCAAGACTGGCCCGTACGGGCAGGGGTACCTTTACCTTTTAACCACCAAAAGCGTGGGAAAAGGTAAGTCTTTACCTGGTAATTTTTAATCCATACCTATAGGATGTTTGAACATTTGACCAGAGTTTCATTTAGATGCAAGTTTTTCCATGGCTTTTCATCTCCAGGCATTGGGTTGATTAGCAAAGCAAAAAAAAAGGCTGAATAAGGCAATAGAGGAAAATCCTTATTGAGCAACACTTATACTAGGCTTCCTCAACCTCGGCCCTCCAGATGTTTTTGACCTACAACTCCCATGATCCTTACCTAGCAGGACCAGTGGTCAGGGATGATGGGAACTGTAGTCTCAAAACATCTGGAGGGCCGAGTTTGAGGAAGCCTGACTTACATTGCATGGGTGAAACTTCATGCTAGTCATACTCAGAGTAGATCCATTGAGATCAATGGATTTAAGTAACTTTATTAATTTCAACGGGTCTTCTCCGATGACTAATGTTGAATGCCATCCTATGTGTCTCCTTCCCTCCCTCTCCATCAATACTGATTTTAAAGTGTCCAGAAAAGCGGTAGCAATTCTGAGGTGTTATGGATTTTTGCAGCTTACGATAGAAATGGGTGATTATTTCACAAACACTGAAGTGACTAGGTGGCTAATGTTTCTATATCTGAAGAGTCTGACCTTGTCCTTCTGGTAAGCTGGGATTTACCTGTGCCTATGGAAGTTAAAAAGTTGGTTGGAAGAGTTTGTATTAGTCTGCCAATGATAAAACAAGAGTCAGTCTATGTGCAAACAGTGATAATAACATTCAACAGTATCCACCTGGAGTGGATTGAAAGTACATTTTTAGGGACAGAAATAAGAACTAGGGATAGATGGATGGATTAGCCTAGTTTCATTCTATGTTTATGTCATATGCACTCAATCACAAGCCTATTCTATCTCATTTCCAGCACTTAAAAAATCTCCAGGGAAAATGTTGCATTTAAATTGTACTCCTTTTTGCATTCACTTCCCCATAAAAAACACATTTTGTATGCTTCTCTGTGTATCCCTTTCTGCAATATGCATTCGTTTGCATTTTCCCATAAATACATTTCGCATACATTTCCCCTCTAAGATACACATTTTTGTCCACATTTTTGAACCGAAACTTGAGCACAAAATTCAGAAGTGCTCAGTCTGATTGTTAATCATGTTTCTGATCAGCATATAAGCTTGGGAGCTGCAAATCAGGTCTTTCCACTTAAAAAATTTCTCCTTCAT